>NC_142284.1:59858766-60228470 GCF_965620075.1 Prunus avium | reverse complement strand
TGTATTTTGCAGTCTTATAGAAACTATCACATTAACAAGAGACAAACAGAGAAAGGAAAGCACAAATAGCCTGATTTTTTTCAGTGCGTTATTCAGTATTAGAAGTGATAGAAAGAAAAAAGCCTGATTCATATATGAAGATTAAAAAAACATGCCAAAAAATCTGGAGAGAGAGAGAGAAAAAAACTTTCAGCCAAAAAGACACCAACATGCAAACACAGAAGAAAAAAAAAAAGAAAAAAGAAAATTTACAGTCTAAGAATTCTTTAACTTACAGGTATAAGCTTGTGAGGGAACTGAAGGCCATCACTGCTAACAAATGCCCCTCCGTTAGTCCTTTCATCCTGTAGTGTCTCACCTTGAAAGAGAAATGACATATAAATGAAAGTAAAACAGACAAGAGTCCAACAACACAGCATGAAACAAGGCACAATCTTAAAGGGCGGGAAACAGCGATGTTGATATTTGAAAGATTACAAAAGCTATCCTTCTTTAGTAACCTTATGCTTAAATTTTTTGTGGTAATAACTGATAAGAAACATTAAGCTGAATTACCAAATTTATCTGGAGGTGCAACAACCGTTCCTTTTAGTAGCAATGATAGCTGAGGAATAAAGCTAACTTTTGTCAGTAAAAATACAAACAAAATAGAAATCATAAATTTAAAGCATTAAAATACCAACGCAAAACCCTGAAACAAACAAATTAATCAAAAAAAGGAAAAAAAAAGAACGGTCTTATGAAATCATGAGACTTCGATTGTTACCACAAACAAATAGAAACTAAGCATTATGACTAGTTCACATGATTCCGTCCACCGTAACAATTCTGAAGAGTAAAGAAGGCCCTAATCTACTTTTGACCACACTTCACATCCTGTCAAATGCATGAGGCCAAGGTGGTCCTACCCTTCAGCATTATTGCATGAGGACATTCTCAAGTGTCAAACGCCACGTTTTCTACTAGATAAGGTACAATATATAATCACGGAAGGTTCAGATGCTGAGATATTGATAAGAATAACATAAACTCTTTTTAAAAGAGAATGCCTCAACTAAAAATACCTTTGTCAAGAAGAGATCATGAAATACTCTTCCTTTTTCCTTTAGTTTCAGTTCATCCAAAGTGCTGCATAAACACAAGAATGCAATATAATCAACCAATAAAAAAGAAAGAAACCAAAGATCAAATATTTATAATACCAGAAAAATATAATTTGCTTAATGGTTGTACCCCCTTCGTGATCCATGCTCTGAGAGTGTAAGAAAATAAAGTGCCATAAATTGCATCCAATCTGCTAATTGCCTTAAAAGAATATGCTTAGTCAGTTAAAAACCTGAGTTCTTGATTTATTTCATTCATCTTTCTTGTTGCGCTCCGGTACTCCTTCTCGAGAAGTGGAATGATCAGTGGCACATTATCCATATACCTTGCAGAATATATTTCCCAAACTTTTAGCCATGGAACTTAGCAGGTTGACAATTAACTACGTTATTTTCATCACAATACGAAAGGTCGAAACTATGGGCACCTTTTCTGTAGCAATTCTTCCAAAAAACACCTAAGTTTGCTTACACCTATTCTACTTCTTTCCTGTATTGACAGTGACCGGCCCAATTTCTCCTCCAAGCTTGCAACATCTTCCATCTCTCTTAATGATATTGCCTGCATAATAAAATAGTGCAAGCCAACCATATCTATGATTCTGTTTTATTTTTTAAATTTAAAAAAAAAACATAATTTTATACCAGCATAAACTATAGCATAAACTATCTTATGCTTATATTTTAAAAGAATAAACACGAAGGACTTGTCAAAGAGAGTTGACAGAAAAATTAGCTTAAGAAGTTTAGCATTTTAATTAATTAATTAATTAATTAACTAATTCTGCATAGTTCAACACTGAAATTCCTGTATAGCCAGAAAGGGAAAGAACAAAAAAAAAAAAAACTTAAAAACCATTCTTTTTCAATACGCACTTTGTAAACAGAATTGTATCCGGGTTAACAGTGCAAATATCAGTACAGTGGCTGGTAAGTCTGAAATATACCAGGCCAAAGTCCGGATCAGCAGCGTACATATTACAACTCTTATACTGCCAAATTATCACTACTGGAAAAATGTTTCTTCCAGTAGAACTACCATTAGTTAGAAACATGGGAGCAATTAGAGTCAACTAAAAAACAAATTTTGACTTCAAAAGTTGCTTTAAAGATCAGTGGATTAAATTATGACACTTAATTTACTATAAATTACTAAATAATAGAGATGTACAATAAAACTTATGGTTTATTATCATTAAAGTGATCAAACATAACTCAGTAGTGGAATCTTGGAAATTATAAATTAAGGACATTGAATGAACATCGCAATCCTTCCTTGTTATTTATTCTCCAAAAATGAATACAAGATTAGCACGAATACCTTTTTGAACTCATCATTAGATCTATAAACCGAATCATGTCCAGAGCCAACTCTTCCAGAGGGCACAGAAGTGAAAAAGGGAGAGTCACCCAAGATGCAACCATCAAGCATACATGTGGGAGGTGACAGAAATACTTCCACATCTGATGAACGTGCAAACTGGGGAATTTTGGTATCAAGCTTGGTTGAAACAATTACAGTCCTTGAGAGCTCGGGATCAATCTATACATGATGCAACCAAGGCAAAGCTTTACACTAGAGTTCAATAAACAACACAACGCCTAAAAAGGCGGAAAAGAAAGTGGCTACCTGCATTACGACCCTTCGTGTAGTTGCATTACTCCAGTCACTGCAATCCTCAAGACACAATATAATAAACTCTTTATGCTGCATTTTAGCTCGAACTAGAGCTTCCACAGCACGAGCTTGGACCTGACATCAGTTTTAAGCAAACAACTATCAAAATTCAAAACAAAATCACCATTGCAAACCCCAATTTAGCCAAGACAAATACCTAGTCAGTAGACTAACTCAGTACATCAATTATTTATTTTTACTAATAAAAATAAAATTTTCCCTAATAAATGTAACTATAGTTACTCTCTCATGATATACATTACCCAAATTGACCAGCAAAGAAAACACAAGAGCACCATTTCAATTCAAAATTCAGTACAATAATAAGCAAATTGACCACCTGCAAAGCTCGATTCTTAGGACCAGGAGCAGGAGCAATAAGCCCGGGAGTGTCGATGATGGTGAGGTTCGGGCAATATTTGTAGTCGACCCGAACAATAATCTCCTTGGCGGAGAAGAGACAGGGCTCCTTCTCCAACCTCATGTTTTCAGCCTCAATGTAGGCCTGAATCTCTTGGAGGGAGAGGGACTTCTCGTGAGGCTCAGAATCAGAATCGGAATGGGAATCGGAATTGGAGGGGAGGTGGAGGCGGCAGAGAGGGGAGTGGGCGTCGGCGTCGTACTTCATGTGGAGGGTGATGGGGCGGCGGGTCTTGGTGCCGCCGCCGACGTGGTTGAACTGGAAGCCCATAAGTGCTTCCACCAAAGCGCTTTTTCCGTCAGTCTGGTGGCCCACCACGAGCACCGCCGGAGCGTCGAAGGGAGTGTCCAAGGCTTGTGCGAGGCCGTGGAGCTCGTTGTAGGCCTCGTACAGACGACACTGCTCCTCCTCCCATTGGCCATTTTCGTTTTCCATTTCTGCTGCCCTTTCCTCCTCCCTCAACATTTCCTTCCTTATCAGCCTAGACGACGACGACGAGGAGGAAGAGGAGGAGGAGATACGGTTGAGTGGAGTGGGAGTGAGAGTGGAGTGGAAGCCAGTGAGAGGGATTTCTGTTTCTGCTTTGATACTGTACAGTATTCAGATTGAGAGTAGGAAATTTCAAACATTATCTCCTTTTTTTGTTTTGTTTTCTTTTTTTGTAAGCCACGGCCAACGCCTGAACTTTTTTGTTTTTTAAACAAGCGATATTGGAAAGAGTTGTATAGCCGACACGACATCATACAAAAAAAAAGCCGAGTCTAGCCGGGCGGCTATACTATTTCTTAAAAAAAAAACCGAGTCCAGCCATGCGGCTATACTATTTCTTAAAAAACAATTAGGAAAAGCCGAGTATAGCCGGGCGGATATACTCTTTCTTTTAAAATATAAGAAACCCCGAGTATGACCGAGCGGCTATACTATTTTTTTAAAAAAAATTAAAAACCAAGTATAGCCGCGCGGCTATATTATTTCATTTTTTAAAAATCTAAAAACTGAGTCTCGCCGAACGGCTATACTATTTTTTTAAAAATAAAATAAGGAAAAACCACGTACCGCCGCGCGGCTATACTATTTCTTTTTAAAAAAAATAGAGAACACCAAGTATAACCGCACGGCTATACTGTTTCTTTTTTTAAAAAGGATTGTTCGCAGCAATGGTCCCTCAACTATATCCCAAGTTACACTTTGGTCACTCAACTCAAATATTAGTTGCAGAGGTCACTCAATTAGATGTTTTGTTGCACCGTTAGTCCTACTGTCAAGTCTGTTACTTTTTCTATTTAAAATGATGACGTGACAAGCATCTCTTAGATTATTGATGGGCAAATGTGACTTTTCAGTTAAGATTATTTGTAGCAATAATCTCTCAACTATACTCGGAGTTACATTTTGGTCACTCAATTAGGTGTTGTGTTGCACCATTAGTCCATACCGTTAAAGAGACTTGATGGTAGGACTAACGGTGCAACAAAACACCTAATTGAGTTACCTTTGCAACTAATATTTGAGTTGAGTGACCAAAGTGTAACTTGGGATATAGTTGAGGGACCATTGCTGTGAATAACCCTTTTTAAAAAATGGAGTATAGCCTCGCGGCCCTAGGAACACCAAGTATAGCCGCACGGCCCTAGAAAAAAACTGAGTATAGCCGGTCGGCTATACTATTTTTAAGGAATTAGGAGAAAACCGAGTATAGCTATACTATTTCTTTTTAAAGAAATTTAAAAGACCGAGTATAGCCGGTCTTTTTAAATAAAATAGGAAAAAAAACCGATTATGGCTATACCATTTCTTTTAAATTAAAAAAAGAACCGTGCGGCAATCTATTTCTTTAAAAACCGGTCACCACTCAAAACTCGTTTAACAAAACAGGTCATGGCGGTCAATTAGTCAACTCACTAAAATACCTTTATAACTTGCTAACTCGCTAAAATACCTATGTAACCCGTTTAATAAAACGGGTCATGACAGGTCAACTCACCAACTCGTTAAAATACGTATTAAACCAGCCAACCCGTTAAAATACATGTGTTACCCGCTAACCAGTTTCTTTGTTTATTCTTCATTTTTCTAATTTTTCTAAATTTTTTTAATGTTTTTTACTTACTACCACTTAGCGTGTCAATCCGATACACGACTCGAAACCCGCATAGGAAATTAGCAGGTCAACTCGGCATGACACATTTATTAAACAGGTCGGATTTGAGTTGAGCATTCTTGACACATATGATCATGACACGACACAAACCCGTCACACATTGTCAAAGTGTTATAGGGCTTCGAACCTGAGACTATTAGTTTACAAATCAAGAGCCTTTGGGCTAGACCTGTTGGCGCCATGCCTAAACTTTGAACTTCCTTTTTTTTTTTTTTTTCCTTTGGCAAAGACTTATTTTGGGTCAATATAGTTTGTCTGTTTTACCATTTTGGTCCATGTAGTTTTAATTTTGTCAATTTTTGTATGTATAGTTTTCAATTATGTCAAATTACTCATAATTCAGTTAAGTTTTCACTACATGGGCCTTACAAACTATATTTGGTTCGATCGCACTAAGGCCCCGTTTGATTCACGGAACGGATTTGATGGGAAATCATTTCCCATGTCATTTCCCAAAGGATGGGAAATGATGATTCATTTCCCATGTTTGGTAATGCCGGGAAAGTAACCTGGAAATATTACTTTATTTCCTTTCCCATGTTTGTTTTGAGTATGAATGAAAAACTAATTTTGTTTAGTTTCCCAATTTTATCCCTATTAAAAATAATGTTATGAAGTAAGAAATAAAAAAGGAATACCAATAGTTGTTGGATAATATTGTAATTATGAATTATTAGTAAGGACAAATTAGTCAGAAAAAAGGTGCATTTAATGATAGCCTTACTTTCCCATGAGAAGGGAAAGTAAAACCCAAGGAGAGAGATGACTTCACTTTCCCCCCTACTTTCCCATGTGCCAGTGAACGATTTCCCATGCCTGATTTACCAAACATGGGAAAGCAATTGATTTCTCATCCCCAAATTTCTTTTCCTATGGACCAAACGGGGCTTAAGGGTACGTAAGCAATCCAACATCCAACTAGATGCAACCACAACCAAATTTAAAACACATGTTACAATCAACCAAATTCAACCCAAATAAAATTATTGGATTGTTCTCAGCAAATTCGCCCCAAACACTACAAACTTTTTTTACCCAAATCACCTCAAATCTCCATCAACAAAATCACAAACAAATCCAATGAACTACGAGTTGGCTTGAATCCCTTTAAAGGATATGCAGGCAACTTTGAACTCATTTCAAGCCCAGTCACAAAATCAACCAAACACACTTTTACCCCATTATGTTTCTTTGTAATTTTAATCCAAAGGTTTTTCTCACGTAACGAGGGATTATAATTAAGAGATGTTTCTTTGATGAGTTGAACTTAAAAATTACAAAACCCCATTCTTTGAATATTAGTGAAATTGTATTGCAAATTTTCATATCATTTACATTTTCTCAACAAAGGGATATGTCCTGATGTGAGAAGGTTCTCATCTAATAAGTAGCAATTTCCTCAGCTACATTACCATAAACAATTTTGGGCTTTTTTTGCCAGAATTTTAGGCATTTCAATGACCTTGTTTTTGCTTAAGAATATTGACTTTAAGGTCCCCATTAATATCAATTTCTGGTTACTTGGTATGAGATGACTTGCTAGAAAAGGACAATTCTCCGCCTGGTCTTAGGAAAGATGAAGATGAAGATGAACACCACCCCTTCTCCCTCAAGAAAAACGCATCATTTCTCTTTTCTGTGGAGATTACATATTTGTAATACAAGCAATATTGAAGGAGGAGGAAATCAAACCTATGACGTAATTCTCTTAACCACTTGTGCTACAACACCATTGCAACACAATAATAAAAATTTCTTTGCAGAAGACAGGTGAAAAAGATTAAGATACATACTGGTATATGCCTTCCCAAACTCATTGCCTAAAATTTTAAATTATTTTTTGCAAATTTTAAAATTTTAAATTAACAATGTTTAACTTTACATCCAAAGTCATAGGTTTGATTCTCCCTTATTCAAAATCGCTTGTATATGAAAAAAAAAAAAAAAAGAGAGAGAGAGAGAGAATAGGAACAATTTTTTTTTTTTAAACTCTTTTCTAGTTTGAAGAATTCGTCCCGCCGTAAAAATTCAATTCTTACTCTCCTTATTCCCAACGATTACTCAAAAGAACAAAAGATTTCAAAACTCTTTTTAAGTCATGAAGAAGATCCGAGCTTTTAGAAATCATTTAACAAATATGGCCCAGAAACCCATTAGATTACAACAGCGGAACAGCAAACTCGTGCCTATCTCAATATCTACAAACTAAAGATTAGGAATCTGTAGTTTATCCACAAACCCATTAGCTTACATTACCACTCCTGCCTGATGAAAAAAAAAAAATAATAATAATAAGAGAGGGAAAAGGATGATTATTTGGAGTGCTAAGTATTCATATCCCCCAAATTCTTACACACAAAATATATATATAAAAAATCTCCCAAATGTAACTAGACCATTATGTTGTTTCTCAAGATGTGATTCTTTCTACCATATATAACCAGATGCAATGCCAGCATCACAATCTGCAAGCAACTACGCGCCATCACACATGATTCATACACACGTGTTGATTCTCAACACGCAACAGAAAGATTCAAGTCCATTGTCTTTATCAATTTCTAAGTACGACATTATGCCTAATACCATTGAAAAGCTATACACTATAGTTGGCAAGTACTGTGGTAATTCTGCACCAGCAAAGGTCAACAATTTGTGCTCAATCTAACCCCATTCACATACTAGATTGTGAGCAGCAAGTTTGAAAAATTAAGGTTTCAAGGAACCAAGTATGTATCTGAAACAAACAGGAGGAATGTACATATTATACCTTTGGTCTCAAGCGAAAGTGGCTTCTCTACACAAATCGGATCGATACTACTCTGGGAAAATTTCAGCAAACACTGGTAATATCCTTCTTGTAGTGGGACCATAAAGAACATCAGTGATGTAGGAACTTATATCTTCCCTTGATGGAGGTGTTCCAGTTGAAGAATACGGCAACACAACCTCAATGCCATCATCTTGAGGTGACCAGTCCAGGAAGCTGATGGTAGTAGTGGGAGTCTTCATGGTGGCTTTGGGTGCAGTCGACGAAGCTGCTTGTGTTGTGGCTGATGCTGCTTCTGTAACAGAAATGGCCATGACCGGATGGACAAAATGAGACTTTGGGCTGGGTGTGCATAATCCTGTGCCAGTGTATGACTTGCACATCAGTGCCTGCACAAATCAAAACGGAAGAAAATATGGCATTTTCAGTACGTTGACTATGTTACTTAATAGTAAACAACTAAAACACACTGTGTGACTGTTAACCTCAGATTTGTTCTTGACAGGGAAACGAGTTGGGCGTGGCTTTTCTTTTCCTGGTGCAATCTGAAAAGAAAAAATGAAACAAACAGAAATTTGTCAAGACAAAACTGCAGCAAATCATAATTTGGTCAAGTACTTGTCATCAGGAAACAATTTGCTTTCAATGAATAAATTACATATTCATTTCAACCAACACTACTGCACAACTCATCTCGAAACATGATTGAGATATGACAAACATACAGGCAGAAGATCCAATCCATTAAAACACACACTTGTGCACAAAACCACCAAAGGCACCAAAATACAAACCTAACACTAACTCAATCTACAAAAACCCAACTTGTTGAGCACCAGTCAACAAGTTTTATAGGAAAATTGAAATAAAGTAGAAATTACTTCAGCAGCAACACATTTCATTTTTTCGGCCAAAGATGCCAGCTTCCTTTCAATATAAAAAAGCCCATTCAATTTGTCCCAATCTTAAAAGGTGGTCTACAGAAAGCAAGATAACTTTACAAAATGATTATAGTTGTGTTGCAACATCCATATAAGCCCAAGGAAACCAGTTGAACACTAGAATAGGCTATCACTGAATTGATTAGGCAGGCAGCAACAAGAAGGCAAAATTTATATTACTGTCTCATTTAGTTACAACATTTTGCTTAAAAGGGAAAGAAAAAGAGTCAACGGAATTTTAGTTTTAAAATGCACCTCCAAATAATCTAGGTTCAACGAAACCACCTAAGTTTGACAAGTACAAGTCTCTTACTTGAACCTTTATCGTTATTCAAACCAATCTCAACTTTAACCATCCAATTTGGAAGGTAAAATAAGTTCTTTCTCGTACATTCCTTTCAATGTCAAAACAAACTATTAATGGATGGACTATCATTTTGACTAACTATAGAATTATCTGAAATCTCAATGAATAGTAAATGTTGCAAGTATTATTTGCTTGTATGTTTATGATCTTCGAAGAAGCGAGCAAGTAGCAACAATTTCATCTTTTGTGCTACTGTATAATCGAGAAAAATATCCTGTTCTCTAAAAATTGGAGTTTTCTGGCAGTTGATAAGTAAAATCAGCAAGAACACTAGCAAAATCAATACACAAAACAAAGATGTGTGACATAGATACACTGCTGGCATACAAGACTTTTCAAATCTCAGACTCAACTGAAATTCAAGTGCAAGAGTAGTAAACTGACATACATAAAGTTTGGATCTTGCAGATCAGAAAACGCTCACACCAAGTGTACCTAATCTTTTAGATTCCAAAAACAGATTTCTTTTTCTCCAAACAGAAGGATCTTAAAACAAAGGAAAGAAGAAAATTGAGTAACAATTTCACACCAATCTTTTAAAGAAACAATGGCATTCACAATTATTATGATTCCAAAACAATACCAGCCATTAAATTAACACATAAATATTAAGAAAATACGAAGACCAGAGACAGAGAGAGAGAAAGAGAGATCTTAAACATTACTACAGCTAAGTTTCAAGTGTGCAACTATATCTTACTTGAACCTTTGTCTTCATTCACCAATCTAAAAGTTCCATCCAATTTGGAACTATCCACTTCTTCAAATATTAATGAATGAGCATACAACCTAAGTTCTTTCTCGTATGTCATTTCAAAGTCAAAACAAGCTCTTAACGGAACATCATTTTGAGTAACCATAGGCTTATCTGAAATCCCAAGGAATTTTTAATGTTGCTAGTGTTGTTTACTTGTATGTTCTGCTCTTGTGTGCAGCAACAATATTTTCTGCTTTGCACTACTCTATAATCGAACAAACATCCTGTTTTGTAAATTTTAGACTTTCCCTAGAAGTTTGTAAGAACAAGCAAAAAAAGGCAGCTAAAGAATTTAAGAACACTAGCAAAACCAACAGACAAAAATAAAAGGTGTGACAGAAACACTGTTGACATAAAAAGATTCTTGAATTTTAGGCTAAAAAGAATTCCATGTGCAAGAATACTAAACTGGCATACATAAAGTTTGCATCTTGCAGATCAGAAACGGCTCGCACCAAGTCTTACTAGTCTTTTAGATTCCAAAAACAGATTGTTTTCTCCCAACAGAAAGATCTTAAAACAAAAACAATAAACGAGCAATAGTTTCACATTTTAAAGAAACAATGAAATTAAAAATGATTATACTGCCAATAAAATACTTCAGCCATTATAAATTTAATATAAAGAAAAACTTAAGAACAGGAACAGAGAGAGAGAGAGAGAGAGAGAGAGAGAGAGAGAGAGACCTGGCCTTTGGAGGCGTAGCGGCAGCTTCCAGAATCCTCCCAGGACCTGCAAAGGTCGGTCTTGTACAGAATCTTCCCCGAAGAATCAGAAGAAGATGAAGATGACAACAGATCAGAAGCAGACCTTGAGCTCCTTCCTCCTCCGGTGACCAAAACACCGTCCATGACCAGAACCTCCTCCCTCTGCACCCCTCTCACCGGCGTTCTATAAACTATCGAAGGCGGCGACCTCTCCATCAGATTCTCCACAGGCGAGAGCGGCGAGAGGTGGCGACGACGCTGCTTCAAGGCGTCCATCGGCGACTGACACTGAGATTGAGCGCACAAGTACCTGAACAATGGCGAGTTGAGGTCCACATTCTCCAAGTTTCCTTTGCGCAGTTTCGCCATTTTCGAGTTGCTGTGAAAACCTTCCATCAATTTGCTATGCTCTGCTCTGCGCACAAACAATCAGATTACATTTCCGAGAAAAACAACGCTTCCGAGAAAATGCAGATGATAAAAATCGTTAATCGTTTCAGAATCGTACCAAATGCAATCACAGAATTAGGTTTTGGATGAAAATCGCGGAGGAAGAAGCGTCAATCTAAGGTCTGAGATGAGAAATGGCAATGGCGAAGAAGAGACTTAACACTAGTGCTCCAATTCCGAGGGTTTGCGCTGGAAATGCATCACCGCCATTCTCAATTTCTCATCTTCTCGATCTCAGAGAAGCTCACGTGCTCTGCAAGTAACTGTTGTACTAAAATTCTGATCGATTTCTTAATATATAAGCGTGACTCTATCTTCCCCGCCTCTTAATTTTAGTAAGCTTGTTGCTAATATTTTTTTCTTCTTTTGTTTTTTATTTTAAAAAAAACAATAATAATTTCTTCTTTTAGGGTCAACTTAGTCCTGTGTCAAACTTTTTCGAAAAGGAACAATCTGGTTTCTAGTAGTTGCACTCTTTTTTTTCCCTAATGAGGCAAACAAGGTTTAGATTTACAATCCCTTTTCCTTTATTTTTATTAACATGGATTTCAATAAAATTAAACGGTGAAGGAAAAAAAAAAATACAATAGAAGGCTAGAGTCATATCTAAAAGTTTCAGAATTTAGAAAGAAAAAAAAGAGTCAATAATGGTTGTTTCTCTCACCGTTGTGCTAGAGAGTAAGCTCTGATTAAGAACATGAAATGTGATAACCAAACTTCCAACAAAAAATAGACTTGCAACCTTGCTTAATTCAATACTCTGATGTCGTGTCAGAATTCGATGTACATGACTTGTTTGATACTAAGATTTACATGTAATGACTAGTATATTTATGTATAATTTCCACATATATATATTTTTTGTCTCTTCAAATATTTACGTATAGAAAAATCGGTAGCATTGTAATCTTAGTATTTTTGTATTTTGCTGGGTATTCTTCAAATATTTACGGCGAGATATTTAAGTCTTCAATGGAGAGAGAGAGGCTATTGAGCTGCTAGGGGGGTTATTTTTTTGGGTGGGAACTGAGGTTTAATTATCTCATTTATCCCCATGAACTATTTTTGTATTTTGCTGGGTGTGGTGAGATGAATTAAGAAGTTATGGTGGCATAAGCTGTAGCTCAAAAGCTTCTTTCAGCTTTTGTTGAATGATGATTGATGTTTTTTTTAAAATTTTATTGTTGTCTGTTGTTGTTGGTTAATTTCCTTTTTTTTCTTAATAACTTTTTAAACATGTATTATGAGATAGACAAATGACATGACATATTATATCAATGTCTCATATATGTTTGTGTTAATAAGTTGATAAAGAAGGTGATGTCCGTAACGTTATGATTGACGACAACTATCGATTACACATTTCATCATTATGATTAACAATAACTACCGATTACATACTTCATCAAATAAATAAAAGAAGTACCGTCCTCGTATTACTAAAATTGGAAAAGGGTACAACTATATAACTGGTCAGATGTAATTCCCAATATCATGCGTGAGAATTTATTGAGTGCTTAAACAGGTTCTCCTTTTTATTTATTATCAATGCCTTATATCCTTGATCCTTCCTTTTTATTCTTCGTTGTAAATTGTGATTGAGGCAAGTGTTTTTTTTATTTTTAAAAGAAACGATGAGTATGGGGCTATGTCGTCGGATTAGACGAGTGTCTCTACATAGACTGTAACTCTTTTTTTTTTTTAAAGCTCCAAATAGAAGGAAAGACAGGAAATAAATAATATAATATAATCCTCCAGCGAAAAGTAATATAAAAAAGGAAAGACAATCGGAATTAGATTTTGAGAGAGGCTTATTATTGGGAAGGGTGAAGAATGTCAAATCAGTCGGCCTCAATTTACTCGTTTAGAACAGATGGAGAGGCATTATCGGGATTCTGGGCAGTTTCGTATAGAGCAAGAGGACAATTGTCAGGGACAAAAGGGTAATTTAAACTGCTGGTTGAGTTGTTGTAGAGTTCCACCAGCCTACAAATTCTAACTCAACAGCAGCTTTAGCAGTAGAAGTAAAAGTTAGAAAACACAAAAAAACAAAAAGAGAAAATATTTTCCTGTTTGATTTTGGGTTTTGATCATCAAAGTTAACATAATTCTCTCTTGTCTTGAAGAACACTGATTGCATGGTGCAATTGGTTTTGGTAAACTCACTTTCTTTTTTTTGTTTTTGCATGCTTTAATTCTTCGGTTTCAAACACAAGATTGAAAGCAAAATGAATATTGGGACTGTTTTTTTTTTGGTAGGTTTTAATGATGTGTGTGTGTGTATATATATATATATATACATTTAAAGCAGTAACTTGGGTTTTTTTAGTTCTTTATTTTGTGGGTGGTTTTGTTTCTCAGTTGAGATAGAAGAAGAAGAAGGAGAAGGATGAAGACATGGAAGAGGCAGAGGAAGGAAGAG
The DNA here is from genome assembly GCF_965620075.1 of Prunus avium. NCBI lineage: Eukaryota > Viridiplantae > Streptophyta > Magnoliopsida > Rosales > Rosaceae > Prunus > Prunus avium. The sequence goes on along the minus strand of NC_142284.1, from coordinate 60,214,693 downwards.
AAGATGGTGTCAAACGAGGAGAGAGAGGCAGAGGATTGGTGCTTCATCTGTAAAGATGGTGGAGACCTCATGTTATGTGACTACAAGTGAGTTTTTACTTTCTTTCTTTTTTTTACTCTGTTTACAGTTTTACAGTTACTGAATCATCTGCAAAAAACTATGTCTTGCTTGTTTGCATGTTGCAATCTATACATTCGCTTTCAAGATTGAGAGAGGTTCTAAAGCCACCGGCCGGCCTAAGAAGCCTCTTCTAATGCCCCGCCAAGCTTCGGCTGTCGCCGGGCCCAGGCCAATAGCTCTGGCCCATCCGTTTGAAAGGCTTAACCACGGGCTTTCTTTGCTCGGCCTGGTCCACCGGCTGACTGGCATAGTCCAACTAGGCAGGCCTCAAGGAAACTAGCAAATTTGACATGTTTTTTTCATTCATTTTGAGTATTATGAACCTATCGGGATTAACAAAAATAGGGTTGTGGTTCTATGTTTTGCGGTGGCCCGTGAATCATGAACGGCCCAGGCCCGCATGCGGCCGGCCCAACACTTTGACACAAACTCCTCAAATTGGTGTCCCTCCAATGCAGGTTTGATGCATAATGCACTAGTGCATATTTAACCAGGAAAAGGAGCAAAAAATTATTTGAGTTTATGTTTCATAGAGGTGGCTTGTTATCAAAGCTAGAAAGATTATATAGCTAGCCTAGAGGCGAAGTAATTATATGCAAAGGAGTGCATTATGGTACATTGTAGGGGCCCTAAGGGGGTGGCCCAACAAGAATTGGGGTTTTAGACAAACCTATAATTGTACCATTTTAATATTAAATATATACAGTGTGAACTAACTTTCAAGCCAAGGATTCAGATTATGTCATATGGATGTAAAGTGTGTTGTGCTTTCTTTGGAATTGTTCTGTTTCCAAAGCTCAAATTAGTATGGCTAGAGACATGCAAAATAGTGTGCGGAAAATAAGGATATGTGGAAATGTTTTCTTGCCATATAGGTGATATTGAGTCTGCATATGTGGTTTGATTGACAGTCTGGCAACATAACATGCTAGATATTTGGCAAACGAACATTACATAGAGATAAAGATACTCTCTTGCTAGAACATGTTAATGTTGTCAGATTGTGAATTGGAAAACCACATATTTAGACCTAATCATCCTCATTCATTATTTGACATCATGTCTGATAACTGAGAAAGAAGAGAGCATTACTCTCTGTGTGTGGCTGTAATTTCGGATACCAGAAGAGAGCATTGCATCTTATGTTGATCCTCAACCTGTACTTTCTGGTCTCTTCTAGCATTTACACATGTGCCATGAATTATTCCTGTGCCTAGACTTAGGACATTTTTTATACTTCTATATTTTAACACAATTACTCATTTTAGGGACTGTGTAAAAGTTTATCATCCTGGATGTGTTGGCAAAAAGAAATCCTTCATTGATACTGGAAAGCACTGGACTTGTAGTAAGAAACTTCACTTTTATCAATGACGATTCATTTGTGCTTTTATTGAAATCATTGTACATAGCATATTACAGAATTGATAATGTGTATGCATGGTATATATGAGCTTTATATGCTTCACAATTTTCTGAATCATGCTTACCTTCCCCAGAATTGTATTTATTCTTTTACCTCTTGTTGTCCTTCTATCGGTAAGTTATATATGATTGGGGATCTTTTCATTTGGATATCTCACCATGATTGCCAGTCATATATCCACTAATCACTTCAAAGTCCAAATATTTCTCAATAATCTGAATTGGCTTTGGACTCCGTACCAAACTTAAGGTCAATAAGGACTAAAAAACACTCTTGGCCAGAGTTCCTAACACTTGGAAAGGTATACAGTTAGAGGTGTTAAATAAATTCCGTTTATTATGTTTGCAGATTTTCTTTCACATGATTAAGTACTGCGGTAAATAGATTTTATCTTCATATTTGCACTACATGAATTATTTATGTCTAGCAGTTTAAAAGATGATGCAATTTTATGTTTCAGGGAGGCATTCTTGTTCATTGTGCCTTGATACCCCAAGGCTTTGCTGCTATTGTTGTCCAAATTCAGTATGTCAACATTGCATAAGCGGTTCCGAGTTTACAGTGGTTAGAGGGAAGCAAGGCTTTTGCAAGTCCTGTTTGAAGCTTGTGTTACTTGCAGAAGAAAACTCAGAATACGGTTTAGATGGGGTATGTTAAGCAATCTTACTGCGTTAAACTAGTTTTGAGAAATCTCTTTTACTGGTTTTACTGTCATTTACTATTGAGATGGATGCTTTCTTGATCATTACTTTCTCTTCTTGCTTTTAATTATTTTCTTTCTAGGAATTTCTTGTGTGTATGTAGGCCTAGAATGTTACAGCTTGGTTTAGGTTATATTTGGACTTATGTAGACAAAATATGTATGATTTTTGCCAACTGATTAATGCCAAACTGAAAGGAGAATAAACAGAGTAGGAGTTGATTATATCTTAGCTGTTATTATCTGAAGTTTATAAGGATGACAATCTATGAATGGTAATGAATAAAATAAGAAAAAAAGGAAAGAGTAACCAGTGTGAAGTTAATCACCTTTTGGTGTGTAGCTATTAAAAATCCTTTAAGCCTTCTGGAAAATCGTTACTCTAATCAGAATGAGAGTAATACTGCATGTACTACATGTGGAATGAAGTCAGATAATACATGTGATGTGCACGCCTAAACATTCACGCGAAACGGCACACCAAGAACCTGTATCATTTTCTTGTTCAATTTGAAAGGGCTATACATTTGCTCTCATTTGAAGTGTTTGGGGAGCAGGAGAGTGAGAGAGGGGGTATTGGGTTGTCGGCAACCAATATAGTGTCACCTCTTTTTAGGCAAGGGTATTAATTTTCACTTGACCTGGAACTTTTATTTCACTTCATGAGAAATTTTCTTACGATATTAAAATCTATATGGTTGTTCTGTCTTTAATGTAAATAGTTAATCCATATGGTTCGTTTGCACTCGATATACGTTCTGAATAAAACTGATGACAAGCCTATAGCGCATCTCTTTACTTGGATTTGTTCATCATTGTTGAGGTAGCATCTAGTTAATTATTTATGTTTCTCTTACAGTTGTATGGTTGTTGAATTTCAGGAAAAAATAGACTTTAAGGATCGGGATACTTTTGAATGCCTATTCAAAGAATATTGGGAAATCATAAAAGGAAAGGAAGGTTTGAGTTTGGATGATGTCTATACTGCAGATGTTGATTCAATAAAAATTGGTGAGACTGAAGAAGATATTGACCTGACAACATCTAATAGTGTCGCTGATAGTACAGAACTTCAGAGGTCGATGGTAAAAAGGAAGGCGCCAAAGGAACAAGAATATCTCGGATGGGGATCGAAACCTCTCATTGAGTTCCTCAGATCCATTGGTAAAGATACAACTAAACAGTTATCACAGTATGATTTGGACTCTATCATCTTTGCTTACATCAGAGATAGAAACCTATTTCACCCTGAAAAGAAGAGAAAGGTTCTATGTGATGATAAGCTGTATTCAATTTTCAGAAAGAAGTCACTAGATAGGATGAAAATATATGGTCTTTTGGGGGCACATATTAGTGACAACTTGGTATTATGGGATGAGAATACAAGTGAGGATGAAGATGAAAGTAAATTGGAAGACAAGAAGAAAGATACAGTGATAGTAGGGAAGAAGGGAACAGTAAGCTCAGATATAACATCTCTTGAAAATGAAGTGAGTCCTAGCGTCCGACAAAGTTGTTTTGCATCTTTAGTGACCGATAATATCAAGCTTGTCTACTTAAGAAGGAGCTTACTGGAGGAGTTGCTGAAGCAGCCTGAAAATTCTGAAAGCAAGATTCAAGGAAGTTTTGTGAGAGTGAAAAATGACCCCAGAGACTACCTTCAGAGAAATTCTCACCAACTTTTACAAGTTGAAGGTAAATTGTTTGTAGTCAATATTATGTGATAGCTTGCATTGTGTTAATAATCTCAGATTGGAAAACTGTTAGCCTTCTAGTCTGATTTGTTTGAATTCTTGATAAATATAACTTGTTGACGTATCTATGAATGGAATTGACCCTATACTGGGAATATAACATGAAAGATTGATATTCAAAAGTAGTCATGATGCTATCTTGACAGAAAAGCTCTTGTTTCCTCCACAGGTTTTTAAGGTTTCCTGAGATTTCTTTCAATTATATAAGTTTTTTACTTTTATATCCTTGCAGGCATAAGGAAAATCTCAAATATTAATGAAACGAACGGTGAAATTCTCCTGCAAGTTTCCAATATTCCAAGAGATATTCCCATTTTTATGCTGTCAGATGTTGACTTCACTGAGGTAACTGACCTGCTTATGAAATCTTTCCATATTTATGACGCGGAGAAAATCTTAAGAGGTATATGAATTTTAAAGCTGACATTATTAATATACGGGTACGCGATAATGTCAATAGAAGGATACATAATTGGAGAGCTCCCCATTCCTATGAGTTGAACTCACAACCTATAAAATATGATGTGCTATTCTGACATTATTAAGCTATAAATAACTTGTCATTTGCAATTCTGAAAATATACAAATCTGTTTGTTTCTTTTATAATAAGAAGAATTTTAATCAGGAATTTCCCTCTATAAGAGTATTATGGAATTCCACTGTGCTTCTTGCAGGATGAATGTGAGGATTTGCGACAAAATGTGACAAATGGCATGCTGAGGAAACCTACAGTTGTAAGTATAAGATTCCCCTCTGAGATCATATCGATCTTTCTTACGAATAATAATAGTGAATAACTTATTCTTTTTCTATTTAATTCTCTTTCATCTGGTTTCTGGAAAAAGATTTGTGTGGCTCACCATGGAGATCTGTTTTGATATGGCCAAATTTTAGAAACTCAAACTCTTGTGTTGAACGATGGGTTTGTCAGCCTTATACTTTGTGTTGAATCAGCCTCTCTAGACTAACAATGCATACAAACATTCATGCGTATACGTGTAAACAGGGAGTCCCAAATTTCTTAAATACAACACGGGTTGAGAAAACCTCACATCTACTCAATTTTCTTGATCCATTTATTGACATGGTTGATCTTTTGGGGTATAGAATGGTCCTTTAGAGCCCACAATTTGATACTTAAAACCTAAAATCGAAGTGATCAACCAATCCGAGGCTGGAAACCTAAAGTCTAAGCTCTAAATGGTGATTCTACACCCTAAAACAATCCACCATGTCAATGAATGGGATCAAAGTTGAAGAAAATTGAGTTGAAATGAGGTTGTCTCAACATGTCATGTCTTTAAGAATTATGGGACATCCTCTATAGCAAATAATTGTATGTGTATATATAATATATAATTTTTCCAAACCTTAACCAAGGTGTGTTGTTGGACAGGTTGAGCTTGAACAGAAGGCAAGAGATCTCCATGAGGACATAACTAAGCATGTAGGTATTTCTAATTTATGGTATTAACTTCTAAAATCTGTTGCCAATTTCCCCCATGTGGCCATTCCTCTCACCCTCTAAAAATTTTCATGCACATAGAACTTCTCTGAATATACTAGTACAATTACAAAGAGGAATGTTGCTTGCTCTTCATTTTTCTGATCCTTTCTGCATCTTGTGGAAATATTGTTGTCAGCGGATTGAGCGAGAGTTGGTCAGGTTACAGAAGTGCATTGATCGGGCAAATGAGAAAGGATGGAGAAGAGAATATCCTTTCATAGTTTCTATGTCTCTTCAGTGGTAAAAATAAAATTTGCATAACTTTGAGTGATTTCATCTGAGTTTTTTTTATTGAAGGCTATTCAACTAGATGGAAGTCCTTCCGCTCGCGATCTTTTATCTTGAGGAAAATTATACACACACACACTCTCTCTCTCTCTCTCTGTGGGTGTCTCTGTGCAAGCATACACACTGTTTACCTTCATTTTTGTTTTGCTATTTTTGTCCCAAAAAATGATAGTGGACCTTAACCTGCTTTGTGTTCAACGTTATGCGAATATTTGGACCAAAGAGAGCTGCTAAAGCAGCCGTCTGAACAGGCTCGACTATTAAAACAGGTGCCAAAGGTCATTGCAGAGGTTTTAGAGGATGAATCTGGTTCCGTAGACTCCATAGAAGTCGATAAGCAAGGAAATCTGGAATAGTAGAAATCTAAGATTCATTTGACATATGGTGTATTTTGGTTCCTTGTAAAATCAAGTGTTGTATGAACAAAGGACAAAGCCTTTCTAGTCTGTATGCAGTCTTGACTTCGCTGTGGCCAACAAAATGGCCATCCGTACTGATGGTTCCGTTATCTTGCCTCTATTGTTAGCTCGTGTAGCCCCATTTCTCGCATTTCAGTCACCTTTCAATGGCTACCTTAATTATGTGCGCTATCATTTCATCGCTTTGAGTTCAGCACACGCTACACTACGGTTGGATTTTCAAGCCATTGGAAAAAAGAGAGAACAGTTTTACTGTTGGGGGAAATCGACTTCCATTTCATCACTGGAACGAGTTATAATTAAATAACAAATTTTGTAAAGTTCAATTGCAATACTAAAGTTGTAAACTACAGAAAATATGAATAATTGAATCAGAAACATGCTAAAAGTTTCTTTCTGCTACTGGTGATTGTGTCAATGTGCGTCTGAGTATCCCCTCCTTTATCTACTGGAAGAAAAATAGCTGTATTTTAAACCCCTACAGATTTGAAACAACTCAGAACCCAAAAACAGATTTGACACAACTCAGGACCCAAAAAGACAGATTTGAAACAACGTGCAAACTGATGTAAATGTTTCCACCATTTATGGCCATTAAACAGCATAATCCACAAATCAGAGTCAAAAATCCCCATGACTGGCATTACAGTAAAGTGCACAAACTATATACGAGTGTCGTTGAGCAGAAAAATTATACACAACTCCCATCACCAAAAATATCCCAATTATACAATAAAAATCTACAAATTTAAGGCACCAATTTATAACTCAGATGCCATCAATAGCATTTTTCAGGTCACCACCAAATAGTGACATGAGGGGTCCTCCATGGACCCTCCCTTCTGGAATTTTAAAGTCCAAGCTCTTTATTCCGTCACTACTACCAACACAAATGCCATACTCGTTTCTCCGTTCATCAGGCTTCTCAGAACCGAAGAAATTTGAAAAGGATGAGGAGGACTTCATCGATAGTGGAACCAATACCTGCGAGGGTATGAGATGTCTTTTCCCTGGCTTTTCCAGTGATTCAACGCTGTCAGATATGACACTGATTCCTGAAGAAGAATGATTGTTGTCAAAGCTGCTTCCTGCTGTTGAAGACGCAGATACAAGCCCATGGAAAAGTCCTGGTCCAATGAGACCTCCCTTATTTGTCTCCCGGTCCTGCACCATGCTGCTATGAGCAGCACATAAACCACTCTTGCCCCTGGCGAATTTTTCACATTTACCCTCTTCCCATGTACACCGCTTTCCCCCACCATGGGCCTTGCAGAAGTCTGTGCTCCCTTGGGCACTTTTTCCACAGTTGTCAAACTTACACCTCTTACCTCCACCATGCCTAACACAACAATCAGTACGGCCACGGGCACTTTTTGTGCAGCCTGGCACAGAACACCTCTTTCCACCACCATGAGCAACACAGAAATTAGTGCCTCCATGCACACTCTTAGGGCAAATCCCACCACCATCGAAAAGGCAGCGCTTCCCCCCACCATGTCCCTTGCATAATGGGGTACTTCCTTCAGCACCCTTGGTGCACCCTTGAAATATGCAACGCTTTCCACCACCATGTGCCTTGCAATACATAGTGCTCCCTTGCGCCCCCTTTGCACACTCCTGGTACTGGCAACGGCGACCACCGCCATGCGAGATGCATAAACCAGCCTGTCCTTCGGCACTACGAGTGCAGCCATCAACCTTACATCTTTTCCCTCCACCATGTCTAATGCAAAGCCCTGACCTTCCTCTAGCAGCCTTGGTACATCCACCTGGATAACCACATCGTTTGCCACCACCATGAGCTATGCAGTAATCTGTTTTCCCCTCAGCACTTTTGGTGCACCCCAAGTGTTGGCACCTCTTTCCTCCACCATGTGCCTTGCAGTATGCTGTTCGGCTCTCAGCACCCTTGTTGCACCCAGGTTTCTGACATCTCTGTCCGCCCCCATGGCCAATACAAAGACCTGATGCCCCTCGTGCTCCCTTTCTACAGCCAAAAAATTTGCATTTCTTAGGATTGCTAGTTCGGTGGTCTGAAGTTGTCCCTGTGGTTGCCTGCTCAGAGATTGTTCCTGTTGAGTAATCTGCTGTAGCAGAAGGTTCATTTCTCAGCTGGGGTTTGGGCCCGAGCTCTAAAAGTTCTTGAGTCAGCAGAGAAACCTTGGCACTTTCTCTTCTCGGAGCAAAAAGAAGTGATGGCATATAACCACCTGATTTCTTGGCTGAAGTAGAACCCTCATCAACAATTGGAATTGAGAGTTGATTATCTTCAGAAGATACTTGGTTCTGGATATAGGATACATTAATATCAGTCTCTCCTGAAATTGAATAATCAAGCATAGCTGAAGCTTCAAGATGTCCTCCAGAGAGACCAAGTTGGAGGATTGAATCACCCTCAGATGCAAATCCCTGAGATAATGCAGTGCGTAATCCTCTATTCTTCGTAGATCCGAAATTATAATAATCATCGCAGTAGGCACTTGGTGTTGGGCCCAATCCAAGTACCAATTTGCAGCTGTCCTCGGGAGCACTGGAAGAGTTAACGTTGAAAGTGCTTCGAGTACACCTATACCTGGTAGTGTTGCTTCCACCTGAGCCAGGGCTATTCAAGCATAGAGCAGTATCGCCAAAGCCAAAGTGGTCATTTTTCGTGAATTCCCCATCATGGGAAAATAGTACACTCTTCTTGTTCAAATCCATTTTCTGGGAACTGTGTTTTAAGCTACCCGAATAACAGACTACTCTTTATCACATACAATTAGTAAGTCGACATATCAGAACTGAATGAACAAGTAGACGAAATCCTAATACGCAACCTCCACCGCTAACAAAGCCTGATGTGTCTGACCTGTCCATCACACCCCAATATCTTTCAACAAAATCACTCACTTCCTAAAGTATCTGATTACGTTTCGCGGATAGAACCCCTTTATAAGAATAGTTAATATCAATGTGCAGAGATCTTTGGAGCTTGTTGTGCTCCCTGCTGAAATATCATTTAGCTTCATTAACCCTGACAATAAGAGGAAAACAGAAAACACAAATTTATAGAACGTACAAATGAAATTGATAGAAAGGATACCTGCTGAAAAGATTGAAAACAATATCGGGAAAATTAATTGCAGGAAATGAAAGAAACAAAGGAAACTATTATAGATAATGGCCAAAAAATTCAAGAGGTACAAACGAAGTTTTCAGAAAATTCAACATGACATGTTTCTGATAATACGTGACAGAATGATTAGTACAAGCAAGAGAGTCTGAATCCAACACCAGAACATAGTCTTTATTTTATTATTGTATTTTTAGAACAACTGCGCAGAGTCTGACCAAGTAGCATCTAGTGATCCTAGTACCAGCCAAACGTTTGAAAATTTTGGAGAAACTCTAGATTGGATCATGCATCTATAGAAAGAATTTGAACAATGATAAAGTTTTCCATAAACCAAGTACAACAAATGTGGAAATATCCAATACAAAATGCCAAAATGAACATTAATTAAAAATTAAGAAACTAAATCCCCGATATAAACTCACAACTCATAACCATGAATCCATGATCCAAAGGTGCAGCAGCAACAGGAGACCGCACAACTCAATAACATAAATTTCACATTTATAATCCAATATTTATAAAGCACAGATGATTTAACTGTTGTTAAATTTTTCGCCATGTTGCAGCTGAATTTTATAAGAACAAAGCACTTCCAAGTCCTGACTACTGTATCTGGTTCAGTTTGATTTGCCTAAGCAAAGACCGCAACCTTCAAAAAAGAAAAAGTGAAAAACAACTTAATATCAAGTCTTAAACCAACATACAAAAGTTTAAACTAAACAAATAGCACATCAAGGTTTTTCTACAATTCCTTGGTAACCACAGGATTATATATACAAAATCTAGGGCATATTCTCATTACCAACACATTGTCACTCCAGAGAAAGAATCCCTATATTCAGTGGTTGAGCAACTTCAATCATTATATATTTTCATTTTGATATAATTTTATTCAATTCACTTGTACTTCAATTCCCCCTTTGGAAGAACTAAAATTAACTTCAATTGAATTCTAACAACTTTTAACCAGCGTCAGTGTTAGATACAATACTATCCAGAATTCAAGTTTTGTACTTTCATTCAAAATTTCTATCTAATCTCTCAATGTTGATATTTTAATATTTGCAGACCCTTGATATTTCTGTCAACATCAACATTTAATACTTCATTAGCATATTTCATGTCGATCACTAAGAACTGATAATCTACAACTGTCTTATACAAAGCGGGTAGCACAAAGTTAGGTCCACCTACTTGTAATTATCAATATGGCTCACTTGTTACTGGACTTTGGAATGCAATCTAATTAGCTAGTGCCTTCGTGGATCAACTTGATTCTCGAGAGGTCAAAAGGTATTAGAGGAAATCAAGATCCGCAGATGTTTGAATTGTGAAAGACAAATCTAAGCCGGACGAAAACGTCAAAATCTTCAACATCTGTGATTTTTCCATTGAGCCTAACGTTTTCAACTAAATTTCGTCGTTTAGGTTTTTACCAAAAATTAAATGTTCAATTCTGGAAAATTGTCATAATTCTACATAGACGTATGGTCTCAGCTTGCAACAAGACTTTTAGTCCTTACGCTTATGAAAGCTTCCATTCATCAATCATAAACTTCATCAATATCCACGATGCAACTTCAAAATCAAATTTTTTAGCCTCATCTAAATTTATTACTCTCATCAATCAATCATTAACAGACAAAAAACATAAAGTTACATATATGCAAAAACCATATTGAAGCAGACACTAAAGTTTAAGATCTACAACAAAACTACCATAACAAGTCCCATAAAGATTCGTTAAAACAAAGCAAATTAGTAAGGACCCAACCAGATCAGAGATATACCCAGATTACAATATCCAAATTGGTAACCGAAAAAACTAATTTAGTATAAAATAAAAGAAACAGAGATTACCCAGTAAGTCAAATACAGCAATCAACTCATTAATCTTCAAAACTTAAAAATAAATAATATACATGGTAACCGGGAAAAAAAAAAAAAAAAAAAAAAAACCCTGCAAAACCAATTCCAGTAAAAACAAATAAAGGGTAAATTACAAACCACATGAAAATATAAAATAAAAACCCATAAATATGACATAAAAACAAACACAGGCCCAAGCAGAGAGAGTGCAAAAAAGAACAAGAAAATGAAGAAACAAATTAGCAGATGCAATACCCAGATGAAAATTCAGAGGAAATTTCGACAGAGATGGCGCATCTGAGTAGCAGCTGCAGGAGACATATCTCTAAGGCTGAAAAATTCTTCAGAACACAGAAGGCACAGCACAAGAGAAGAACGAGACCCAATAAAGAAAGAGCAGAAAAGGAAAGAAGAAGAAGGAAAAAATGAGAGAAGCAGAGTGGCAAAGTATTTAGTAATGTCCTCCTCCCATTATTTTTTTGATTTGGGCGGCTCTCTCCAGTCTCTGCCCTCCTCATTTTATTAGTGAAATACCAGAAATAGCCTTGACGTCACAATTGTCATCACCCCATTTGCGCACAAGGGGCCTCCTGATTTGGACAATGCATACTTTTCCTTGAAAACGACGGCCTCTGCAAAGTCAACATTGCCCTCACCAGCTACCAAGTGGTATGTTACTGCTGACATGGGCGTGTGGCTATCTTCTCAGCCAAACACAAAATAGATGGATGTGGCTTAGAGTTGTGTACTATATATTTGGTGGTTGTCAAAAGTACATTTATGAATCTTTACTTTAGTATCATACTTCTCTTTTTTTTCCCGAATGATACTTCTCTTTTTAATATCGGTGGAGGTCTCAAATTCGACCTCCTCCTCTTTCTCAAAAGGTGATTAATTTTTAGAATAAAAAAATTCTCTTCAAAGGAACATGATTAATAACATGCATTTACCGCATACCAACTTTGCCTGTTATAATTTATAATAACATGGTTAATAACATAAAATCGTTTTAGGCTTAATAGGATGTATTAATTTTTAGGTGAAAGAATTAAGGGAAAGAACCTTTGTTGAGTATTGGCATTCCTTATGATTCACATTGGATAAGATTCATAAAACCAGACCTAGTATTTTTTGTGTCATTTTCTGCTTGAATTTTTTTCTGTTAAGATCTGCTTGATTTTTACTTTACAGATGTCCTATTAATTATTTGCCATGTGGATGGTGTAATGAAAAATTTTGACAGCAAAATTTAATGAGGTTACAAATATGAAATAAAAATCGAACAAATTTTAGAGAAAATTCAAGCGGAGAATCTGAATAGGTGTGTGAGTAGGAGAAGGTTAATGAAGAGTGAAATTTTGCTCAAAAAGTAAGAGGAGTAGGTACCGTACAAAGCGTGAAAATTCAACACTAACTGGTCAAATGTGTGCAAGTTTAATTTTGCCTACCATACTTGAAAGGGTAATTGTGTCTTTTTAATTGATAAATTTTTTAATAAAAATTATTCATTTTTGTCTTTTTCTGGTATGATTATTTATTTAATTTTCTATATTTCTTTTGTCTTTTGAGTGAGCGACGAGTGGCAAAGCTGGTGGGTGGGTGCCCTTATCAAAATAATCAAGAGTTCATATTCTTGCGCACGCTGCTGCTGATCTGGCTAATGACGCAGCCTCACGTCGGCTTCGTGGATCCTCCTAGATTAATTTCGTTTGTGGAGGAGAGACATCAAACATGTGACATCATCATCCAAAATCTTCTTTTATTGCTACGGAAAAAAAAAAAAACATTTTCCCCCTCAATTTAAAAACATTTGTTTATCTTCACTTGTTCTATTTAAGTAATGTGGCTCTTATGTTTTTTTTTCTCGAATTATTCCAAATGAATTTTCAATAATACATAGTTTTCCATCTCCACTCAATAGTAATAGCGTATTCGTTGGTAAAAGTTTTCTATTGTTAGTGGCCCATGCACCGCATATCTATATAAAATTTGACTGTTTATGCATTAGACGAAATTTGACTTTTGATGTCTTGTGGGCACCATACCCATGCATCAACGATCATGAATCGTCCACGGGCGCATGGGGCACTTATTGTAGAATTTATTTTGTTCGTACTATATATACATAAATAAACTATTGTTGTAGCTTGAAATATTTTTCTTTTTGCACTTTTATTTTCACTTGAGAAGTAATATATTTATTTTTTATGAGTAAAATAATGTATTTAGTTGAATAGAAGAATAATTTATTAAGTAGGTTTAAAAGTGATATGTATAAACAATGTTATCTACTTGATTTGATGATCTACAATACAAATTGTAGTACAATGCCTCAATGTTTTCAAAAGGTTACAAATATAAAATCTCTTTTAGGATAACTACTAAATATATGTTTATTTCCAAACTTATGTTATTTTAATTTTAGCTTCTCACAAATAGGCCCATTTTAATATGATATTTTATATAAAAACTCTTAGAGAGCATATTTGGAGGAAAAAATCACAGAATTTTTTCACTTATAAGTCTAACACAGAATTTTTCTAAAATATTGGGCTTGAATATTATATAAATAACGTTCTTTTGATTTTACAAAAAAAAAAAAAAAAACAATGATGTTTTCTTTATTTCTCTTTTTATTTATTTATCTATAATTTTCAACATAAACTTGTATGAGCTGCGGCTGAAGCCGTGAGCTTTTGGGTGGAGCAGCAGTTGAGCAGAAGGCAGAAGGCAGAAGGGTTCAGTTGTGTCGGGTCTCCATCCGTCCATGCTGTAATTGAATTTTGACAAATTGTCTCTAAATCTCATCAGAATTTAGCTTTTCCAGTTCGCTGCGTACACCTCCTCCTCAACTGTAATTGGTCGAATCTACCAATAGTCCAACTGTCGGTTCCCCATTGGACAGCACTTCAATAATTGCTAAATTCCATCGATTCCAATTTCCAAACTAACGTTGTATAAACAATAATAATAATAATAAATAAAACATTAAACGTGGTGCTCCCAGCTTGGTTTGACAAATGTGCCGCGTTTTTAGAGTGTGTGTGACATGTGCATCAGTAATATGAATCTACGTGTTATAATATGAGTCAGTCACACAACAAATCTTTATGATTTTTAAGTGTCATAAATGAATCAGTAATATCACATCACATGATATGATCATTCAAGTTTTTTAATATAGAAAATAATTTAAATTACTCGAATTTACAGGAGGGAAATTCGGAGGAAACGGTTTAACTATCATGACCAACTGAACTAAACTCTAATTATTAAAGTTTTAAAAGAAAGTAAACAATAGTAGGAAAAAAAACATAAAATAACACTTAATACCAAGTTTTATGAGATGTTAATTTTGACATTGCTCTTATTGCCTTCAAATTCAAGTAAGATTTGGCTACTCATATGGAGTAATTTCATCTTTCAATTCTTATTATTTTATGTCCACATAACAATTTGACATATGGGGTGAATACCTTTCAAGCATGTACCTTTGTTTACTCAGTCCCATGCTGATCTCACCTTACGTGAGGAGAAGACTTTTATGAAATTGGGATATCACTATTTTGCTATCCCTAACCAATTACGTTATAACAAGCATGATATCACTTCCATATGATAGAGTATTATTGACCGAAAATAGCAAAATAATTTTATCCCGGCTGCAACTAAATTTATCTCCCATGTGAGGAAGGTGCCCAAGTTTCTCTCAACTTTGTCCTGGCCAAGAAAAAGGCCTACCAACGCAATACAAAAGACCTACTCACCCACCGCCAATGGACCATTTTGATGATAGACATATTTATGGACAGCAGCGGAGGAGTACGACAAAATATGGGAGACTTTGGAGGGAAAACCAAAGCATTATTGATGACAACGCAAATGCACGCTTATCATTGGACACTTTTCTCTTTGTGGGCCATGTGTTACGTACACTTACCCACAAGGCCTATTTCGGAGCCCACTATGCTTTCGAATCTTTTTATTATATGTCATTATTAAGTAATCACAAAACAATAAACAAATCCCTTTGCATGCTTTTGTTTTTATTTTTTTTACTTTCCTAACTAAGCTAATTAATTCGTTTTGTTTAATCAACTAGAGGCGTATCTTCTACATGAAGTACTTCTACTCATAATCGTTTTTATTATAAACGATTTTATTAAAAGAAGATTGAAAAGCACTTGTTAAATGCTTTTTTAAAAACCCTTTTTTTTATATCAATAAATACTTTTGAGATGTGATGCCAAACATAGTCAGAAACGCTTTCAGTTGTCAAAAGTGAGGGCTTCTAGCCATTCCAAACACTAAGCTCACTATATATATTTTTTTTTTATGTGAAATGATTTACACAAATCTAATTAGTATATAATGTATTTGTCTTTAAACCAAATTCATCCCTTGTATTTCTTTATAAAATAATACTATTAAAAATCCAAGATAAAAGCTTTTTGATTTCTCAAGAATTCATAGAAGACCAATTAAGAAGTGAAAAAAACTCAAACGAATATATATTTTCTTATTACTCAAACATATTCCTTGTGTTGAATCAAGTATTTTTATTTGTTTATTTGACAATAACCCTGATATATGTTCATTACTTGTTTTTGTATGTTGTATTTTATTTTGCAACGGTGTGAGTAATATTTTTGAAGTTCAAATTCTCTTCTTTCAGATAATTAAAAACAATTATCAAGTAAATTTGTGGACGAGTATTCCAGATATGTGGTCAAGCGGCGGATGACGCATCCTAGTAGAAAAAAAATGAGAAGGAAAAACAAAGAAAAAAATGAGAAGGAAAAACAGAAAAGAAAACGGTAGATGAGCCCTTCGTTGTGCAGAAGGGGTGTGCTACAAATTGAAAGTCTAATAAATTTGTCTTTAGAAAAAATGAAACGAAGACATGATGGGAGTTGGTTGCGCATATGGAGAGGAGACCAAAGTCTTCTGTTGGAATAACACCATTTTTTTAATGATTTGGTATGGATGTGCAACGTCTTAGGGCTCTAAAGTATTTATAGGTGGGAGATTGAAAATTAATTTTGAGGAAACGTAATACAACTGTTTTTTTTTTTCAAGTTAAAAGACATACAAAACCTACTTGAATAATTTTTTTCCGTTGGAAAAGATGTTTTATTAAAAATAAAAAAACACCATAAGAGTGTACAATAGATAGCATTGAATCATCCAATACTATCCAAAACCTAATCATGAGAGAGATGAACAAAGACGTAATCTTTAAAAGAGATTTGCGGCCTAGCAAGAACCAACCCAGCATAGTGACAACACAAAAAGAATGAAACCCCAAACAAGAAACCAAACTGAAAGAAGACAAGGAACCAAATTAAAGAAAAATTGTAACATAATTGAGTCTTGGAATGACATTGGCATAAAATGAAAGTATAAAGAGTTATAAAACCAAAATGAATATTCGGAGAGCAAATTTAATTAAAGTTCAAAGTTCATGAGCATTGCTAAATTCTTCCCAAATAGAACGAAGGTAAAAGAAAAAGTCTATTCTACCCAACAGCAGAGTATCCATCTTCTTCATCTTCCCCACTATAATATATTATTATTAATCTCAAAACTTTCATATATATATATTTTTACTTTTTATGCTATTGTTGGTTGCATTTTTCTCATATTATACACGTAAGTGTTTGTTAAAGGAGGATTTACAGACAAATATTCATTAGGTGTCTAGGAGTTTCAAACTTCTGTTCACATGGTTCCTGGGCATCACATTACATTTGTTGGTGGAAGGTCTTGGCTATTTATATTGTTTCTGATTAACATTGCTGCTCCAACCATCGGTTGACACACGTCGTTTGTTAACTAGTCATGTGTCAACTCGTGTTGTGAGAAGATCGTTATCTAAATGAACGATCAGTATTTATTGGATCACTAATTCTTATTAGCAGCAAGAGTGATATGCCATGATTCTTGCTTTTCGTCATGAGCATTTGAGGCGAGGAAGGATAACCTTGTCAGGCTTATAATCTCTTTTCTCTATTTCAGGGTTTTGCAAGGCGTGTAGGCCCACAAAAAGATCCACTTAAAATAATAATTGCTTCAACAGACTAATAATTAACTAAATCAAAATACCCACAAAAAATTTACATTACAAACCACTTCACTCGGGATGAACTCAAACGAAACATTTAATCCATATTTACAATGCTCCATCCAATGTACTTCCTGGTGCCAAGACTTGTCCTGCAACAGTCTTCCAATCCTGTGTAAACACCAAAAGAAATGAGAACATGAAGGCAGCTTTTAGTTTGTTTGAAATGAAAGTAAACGATGATTGTGGGATCGAGGAGAGAGTTGATAAGCACTAGTCTTACAAATTTTGGATCCACTGTTCCTGTTTATACAGGAGCCCTTGATTGTAGCTTTACCTGATTTGCTCATACTGCCAATTTTGGATCCACTGTTCCTGCTGCATTGCCTTCTCCTGTAAGAATTTGGTCTGGATCCTGGAAAATAAATTCACTCACTGGTTAAATTGAAAAGCATAATGGGGGTAAAACTAGGCAAGTATGATAATTACCTCCATTCCCCATTTGATGTAATCTGGGGACTCACAGGCCTTATATTCCTCAACCAAACTCTGAAGTATCTCTCTTGATTCGTCAAATTCCGAAAGGTCATTCTCCTGTCCACGTTTTATGTCATACTTGTGTGAGACACAAAAATTACAAACATCCCATAATGTTGGAACACTCGAAAAGGTTTCTCATCCAACACCAGTGATGCTAACTGATTAAAAAGAAAAGGATGAAAAAGGGGGAAGAAAAAGAAATGCTTCTGCGCTTGCTAATTAGTTAACTACATGGAATATGCATATGACATATATATACGGAAGCATATCAATTTGCACTCATTAAGTAAAAAACTTCTTGCTCAGCATTTTAATTGTTAAACGCTTGTTTTTTATTTTAAAAAACAAAACCAAAAATCCAAGACTGCGTAGTGGTAGCATCAAGAAATTGAGAAAACACGTCTGAAGTAATACTAACAGTTGTAGGAATGGTAACTTACTGCAAACATTGGGAACTTCCGATAGTTGTCAAGAAAGGCTTGCTTCTTTCTTAGCATCAAATACTGGCTCAAACACTTACTGAAAAGGTGGCGAATACTAGTATGGCTTGCCAGCATAAGACCACTGACCTAAAAAGACGCAACATACACAGAATCTTTATTATAAAATGGGGCGTTATTTTAAATAAAAACATCAATCCAAAATTTTGCTCAAATTAACTTTGAAGTGCAAGTATAACAACGAAAGAGAGTTTCTACACTTGATTATTACAAAAATCTGACAAAAAAGAGAATCTCAGATAAGAATTAGATCCCTACCCTATGGGCCGTTTGTACATATGGAGACTTTCTAGACAAAGCAACCTACACAGAAAAGCAGAAAGTAAAAGATCAAATATCTAGATAGTGTAGAAGAAAAATTAGATTCATCTCAAATTTAATTTCTTTCACTGTGTTAAAACACCTGAATGCTTGCAGGGCCCCATTCAATAAAGTTAACAAGCTTTCTTTCACGTATCCTCTGCAAACTTTCATGAACCTGATTACATAGAAAAAGGCACAATAAACCACCGTAAAAACAAAAGAAAATAGCTGAAGAGGAACTGAGGTGCTTAACATTCTACAACAACCAAGAAATTCTGGGTCACATTTCCACAAAAATTCAAGGCATTACTAATATAATAAGAGAATCTGGCCAACACTTAGCAGCTATAAATGATAATTGACAAAATTTCATTTCAAGTTACTAATGGTAAAATATGATCATGAAATGAATAATGAAAATTTTCATCAATATAGATTTTGCTGGTTTGCAAAAACTGTAGGATTACAATGCAAGTTACAATACTATTATTGTTACAACCTGAGTAGGGTCAACTTCTCCTTGAATGATGTTTAATATTGATATGTACTTGGCTTGACTAGCTTCTTTTGTTCGAGCATATGAGGAAACCATTATATTTTTTGTCTGCAAAATGAGAACACTGTCAGGGAATCATTTAATTCTGCTTTGTGGAATATAAAAAGAGGTTATCAATGCTTCTTACCTGCAGAAGTCTTCTCATAACATCAAGTACAGTGGTTTTGCGAATTACATTAGCCTGCCAAGAGGAGATATACATGCATCAAAAAGCTAAAATTATAGTTTATAAGCATAAAACGAGCATTTAATGTTTGCAACAATAAGAGGGGCCAAATCAATTCCCCTCTATTTGGACACTTGCTCAAGCATGTGCCTTCACACACAGAAGTACATGGATGTATCCATAAACACACAAATAGACACATATAAGGGTATAAACTGACATGCATGAGTGAATCATACCTGGCGCTCAACTGTGAGAGGTGTATACCCCGTCATTAGAAAATGGCATCTTGGTGTTGGAATTAAAGATGCAAGAAGACCAACCAAGTCATTGTTCATGTATCCTGGATATCTCAGAGTGGTTGTGCTGGCAGACATTACAGTAGAAACCAAAGAATTTGTTTGAGCAAAGGTTGGATTTGTTAAATGAAGGCGCTCAACAGCAATTCTATTCAATGCAGTGTTATCAAGGACCACAACACAATCAGCATTAAGCGTTAGACGTTTAAGCGTCAAAAGTGAGTTATAGGGCTGGACCACCACATCACTTGTTTCCATCTGGTTAGGAAATACACTGTATGTCTGAACCAGTTTTTTGCTGTATCGATCATTCAAAGTCTCCAATAGATAGGAACCCATGCCTGCATCATATGTTATGAATACACTCAAAATTTATTCAAGTAATAAAGTCCTTAAAGTACTTAAGAAGCCATAAAGAAGGACACTTGTGTTATACTACAAAGCACATCACAGCCATTGAAGCACACCACCACATCATATGTAGTACTAGTAGCTAATTCCCTATATGAATGGTCACACTTCCAATGTTACATTTTACTTATTTGACCCAGCATTGTAGTCAATAGGAAGTACTTTGACCAATCCAACCAAAAAAAGAAAGTATTTGGACCAAATGCGTTATTTAAATCATGATTGGAAAAAATAAAAAGATAAAAACTAAACAGAAGAAAAGAAACCTGAGCCTGTTCCTCCAGCAATTGAATGGCACAGAACAAATCCTTCAAGACTATCACTCCCATCAGCTTCTCTATCAATCATGTCCATTATAGCCTCTTCAACACCCTTTCCCTGAAGAGAATTTACAACAACCTCATTCAACTTACATGGAAGCTAAAGCATAAAGCCTTAATATCATAAAATTACTATGGAACTGGAAAGTATTTACATAGATTTGTCTCTAAACATCTGACTACATACAAACCTGATCATATCCACTGGCCCAATTATTTCCTGCGCCACCTCCATGATCTGAAACAAAGATGTTTTCATGATTGTAGAGATTTCGATATTCACTGTTTTGAATACCATTAATTACTCTTGGCTCCAGGTCAATCAGCAAAGCTCGTGGTATATAGTGCTGATCATCAGCTTGATAGAAAAACACATCTTTCCGATCTCCACCCTGCAGTATTTCAATCAAAAGATAATTACACATCTAAATCAAGAGCGGGACTGAAGAATACCTATTTTCAATATGTATTTCCTGATCAGCACTTGATAAGATTGCTATGTTGCCTGCTGCCTGATGACCCTTACAGCCACAATTCAGATAAAAAATGCACTGCTCCTGATTGCTTTTCTTGTTGGCACGTTTGATTACTTTAGCCAGTTGTGCCAAACAACAGAAGACCACCAATTCTTAGTCTACCTTTGTACTTAGATGGAAATCAACACAACTTAGTCCGGACATTCACCTCAAAGATCTCAGTAAGGAGAACAATTCGAAGAAAGGAGCTTTATCTATCAGTCAGCCATCACCAGAAAATTCTCAATTGAACTCAAACTTTTTAATTGTAATTGTTTATTATACTAACTGAGAACAAATATACATTTCTCAACTGAGCCTCAAATGACGACTCATATAAGTTTAGACAATAATAAATTCGATTACCTATTCCTCATCACTAATTCATCAATTTATAACCCCCCAAAAAAAAAAAAATTCACACTTCAACTAAGCCTAGCAAGGCAACTTCAAATTCCATTCCTTTTCCCAAGAAATTTTTTCTCACAAACCAAACATAGAGAGTAGCTGTGTAAGATTATATATAGTAAGAAGTTAATGAAGAATCACCTGAGTGGCAAAGTCCTCGAGAATTCCTTCTTTGCTGATTCCATGCTCGAGGCAGAGTTGTTTCCAGAACTCCATGCCGATCTGATTCCCGCATTGTCCGACCTGCAATGTGATGATCTCTCTCGGCATTTTCCCTCACTTTCTCACTCTCAGAAGAAAAACTAGGGTTTGTTTGGACCGATGGAAAACGAAAAACAATAGAAAATGGCGGCAGACTATGAAGAAGGCTAATGTGCACTTTTCAGTCCGACTTTCCGCCCAAATTGAAGAAGCAGCAATGAAATAGTATCGCCGGGCGGCTATACTCCTATTAAATATAATATACTTAAACCGTACAGCCGGACGGCTATACTGTTATTAACAAATAGTACAGCCGGGCGGCTATACCCTTTTGACACGTTGCGAGCGGGCGCTAGATGCAGGCGGCCGTCTTTTTTATAAATAGTATAGCCGCGCGGCTATACTATGGTTTTTAATTAAAAATTGTATAGCCGATCGGCTATACTTTTTTGACACGTGGCGAAATGACGCTAGCGCCAGGTGGAGCCTTTTTTATAAATAGTATAGCCGGACGGCTATACTATGATTTTTTTAATAATAAAAATAGTGGAGCCGATTGGCTGTACTACGGTTTTTATAATTAAAAAATAGTATAGCCGCACGGCTGGACTTGTTTTGACACGTGACGAAATGGGCGCCGGGTGGGTTCTTTTTTAATAAGTAGTACAGCCGTCCGGCTATAAAAAGTAGTATAGCCGCGGGGCTATACGCCGGCTTTTATTATTACAAAAGGTATAGCCGACCGGCTTTACTCAGGATATTTTAAAATGAAGAAAGAGTTTAGCCGCCCGGCTGTACCATATCGAGCTCAACAACATTCAAATTCCCAAAGGAACCAACATTGAGATTCCAATCCCAATACTGCAGCAACTGCCTGATATCTGGGGGCCTAATGCCCTCGACTTCAATCCGGAGAGATTTGAGCACGGAGTTCTTAGGCCTTGCAAGTTTCCTCAGGCTTATATGCCATTTGGAGTTGGTGCTCGCAATATCAGTTGGCCAACACTTAGCCATGACAGAATTGAAGGTGATTCTGTCTCTTATTCTATCCAAGTTTTGCTTCTCACTCTCCCCTGCATACCAGCACTGCCCGGCTCTGAGATTGTTTATCGAACCTGAACATGGAGTAATTCCCCATGTGAGGAGAGTGTGACACTAGTTGTGTTTTTTCTAGATTTTATAATAGGGCTTTTATGCATTTGCTTTTCACTGTGCGTGAACATTGAAATTGAAAAAGGAAGGAATTATAATTCTCAACTTATTTACATTACTTTGGTGTATGTTCAATTATTATTATTATTATTATTATTATTGTCTGTATATTAAGTATAAATACTCACTTGGCATGGATGAGGTGGCACTAAGTGGTGATCCCTTGTGAGGGGGCGTGTTGAAGATGAACGTGAAAATATAAGTTACGAACGAAAAATTGAAGGCAACTTTAATTTCTAGATTAAGTTTTTGATTTTGAACAAATTGGCTATAACAAAGAGTTGAGAAAATTTTGACAATTCTCTTAACTTATTCAAAGCTCAAATGCTCCATTCCAATCTGCCTCCGGGAAACAAAACCAGAGAAAGAATCACAGCGGAGAAGTTGAAGACTTATATCAAATCCCCACGCTGAATGAGTGTTTCAAGCTTCCAACATGAAGGACATGCTGTCCCAAGGCAACTTTCCTATTTCCAAGCTCATCAACCACACTCAAATGCTTGCAAACATCCACCTTAAACCTAACCAATTCTTCTCTCTGAGCACTCAGGAACACCTTCTCAAAACCCAACAGGTGCTTCTGAGGTGAGTTGTGCACTGATGGAGGACTCGAAAACAACAAAACGGTATGGCCTCCACTCATGCTTCCCGTGTTCTTCACCCCCAAATGGATGTCGAAAGCTAGATTTTCACATCTTTCTTGGACAACATCAAGTGATTTGCAACTTGATGAGTGACATACATGACCCTCCTCTAAGGGAATCGATACGAGCTTAGGCGCTCGAACTAGTTTGTGATTGAACGCAGAGTAGCCTAGTCCATCTCCAAACGAATAAACGGTTTCTCCAGTGTAGAATCTGTAAGTTCGGCCAGGGTAACCATTCGAAGCATCCGGTCTCATGTTCATGTTTGTCATTGGTACCTTGTCTACATAAGCTTGTGGATACCATGTCATAGGTAGTCTTCCACCTGCAAGAAATTAATACCAATCATCTATCATAGGAAAAATGCTTAACATAGTAAAACCTGAAAAGAAATAAGAAACATGAAAAGAGAGTAGACTATAGACAGCTTACTTGGATTATAAAGACCAAAAATCACATCAGCTATGGCAGCTCCACCAGCTTCTCCAGGGTAACCAACCCATAGGATGCTTGTAATTTTACTATCATTTTTCGCGAATGAAATGTCGAACCCTCCTCCAGACATTATGACAAGGATTACAGGGCCTTTGGATGCCTTTGCAACTTCTGTTACTAGAAGTGTTTGCTGTCCTGGAAGATGAAGGTCAATCCTGTCGAGACTCTCTCTCTCTATTGATTGATCTGCACCCACTACAAGCACAGTTGCATCGGCTGAGGCTGCTGCCTTCTTAGCATCATCTACCTGGGCAGTACCACAAGCCACATTGGCGCAGCCAGCGACATAAGTCGTTGCAACTGAGGCACTTAGTCCTTGCAAAGGAGTCGTATACTTGCATGGAATGCCTGCAAAAAAATCCACTAAAATTGTGTAACAGAAACAACTGTATGCAGTTGTTTGATACAAAGAAAGGCTGAATTAATTTTGTGCACCTTCATAATTGCCGATCATTGTCTTTGTGACAGCGGCATTGGGACCAATGACTGCCAAGGATTTGATGGCCGTGGGAGACAGAGGCAGTGATCCTGGACTGTTCTTGAGCAATACTATCCCTTGCCTCGCGGTCTCACGGGCTAGCTCCTGGTTCTCTGGGGTACACACATCCTTTGGACCAAGCTTTCCGTAGGGTAGCTTGCTTGGATCACCGTCAAAGAAGCCTAGACGCATTAATGTGGCAAAATTGTTTGAGATGGCCTTGTCAATGGCCTCCTCATTCACAAGTCCTCCTTTCACTGCACCTTCTGTATATTTTCCAAGGAAAGATCCACAGTTGAGATCCAACCCTGCCAAATTCAAACAAGTACAGAAAACTGATTAGTCATGCTTAAAATAGTTTCTTTGTGACATTGGATATACCAAAATATAACAATTGGTGTGACATTGGTGATCTTTGTATGATTTAGAGCACCTTCTCCATTTCTTCTTTATCTTTTCATTCTTATGTTCTTTCGTTTGTTTTTTGTTTTTTTATTTTTGATTTTATTTTTCAATTTCTAATGGAAAATAATGAGTCTTTGCCCCTTAAGCAAAATCTGTGATCACACACATAATGACCAATTTGTAGGATGTCAAATTCACCTGCCAATAAAGCCTTAGCTGCAGCTTCCTCTGGTGTCTTGGTGTAGTGTTGAGTATTGTAGTATACATCTAATGAATCACAATCAGTAACTATGTATCTGCAACAATCCAATATTCCCATCATCATCCTGAATAATCAATCATATCTAATAAGAAAGACTTAATTAGAAGGGAATAGAAATACCCATTTAACTTCCATTCGCCGCGGATGACTCCGGCAAGAAGGTCTGGATCTGCACAGGTTGGTATCCCATTAACCTGGTTGTAAGAACACATGACACTAGCAACATTCCCATCTATAACACAGCTTTTGAATGGCGGTTGAAATGTGTCATCCAAATCTTGCTTTGTTACCTAATCACAAGCAACACAAGATAAATGAAAATGGTGTGCAAATTAAACCAACTACTCAGTCGAATTCACACATTAGGAAAATCCAATTTCTTTACCACTGCATTAAAGTGGTATCTGTCAACCCCTTTCCAATTGTCCAAATCATAAGCTGTATAATGTTTGCAACATGCAGCAACCTTGAGCTTATTTTTGTCACCACCATCTGTCTGCTGAAGGCCTCTAACATAACTCGACCCGTATTTGCTCGACAGCAACGGGTCTTCTCCCGGAGTCTCCTGGCCTCTCCCCCATCTGGGGTCCCTAAATATGTTAATGTTTGGAGACCAATATGTCAATCCTGCCAATCCCACATTGTACATTGCTCTGGCCTCGGTTGAGACCACCTGCCCACACACACATTAAGCTGTTGATCATTCTAAGCACGAAACTAACATCTCTGTCATGGACCACGTGCAACCATACAATACAAGCTATGGTGTTACAAGACAGAGAGAGATGGAAGAAAAGTAGAAGATGACAGATTCAAAAAGAGAAAAGAACAAAAGAAAAAAGGGATTTAACTATGCTCCATTATTTCCTAGACTTTTCCCAAATTTGGATCTATCTCAATAGTCTAGTGTTATGAAAGCTAATTAGCATTAGTGAGTGAGCTTCATTAAATTAAATTATTTTGATCATCGTCTGCTCCACGCGTGTAATGTACAAAACAGAAGATTTTTATTTTTTGTGTGGAAAGATATGATAAGTTATATGCAGTGATTAATGTCACAGGTAATCGATCAGTGTCATCTCTCTTGTACTTTCTTTTCTTCATCTGCAAGCTGGAATGCCCTAAAAGTCTATGTACTTGGGGAATCTGTGACTTAAAAAATCAACTTTTTTGAACAACTATTTACTATTGGTATTAGGTATGGCCAAACCACCACCTAAACACAAGTCAATCATATCTACCAACAAAATCTCCCATTTATACGATCGTAATTATTAAAACTAACCTCTAACAACTGTTACAACTTGCTTCTACTTCAAAATATCTAAAGGGCAATGGGCAAGCGGCTGACAGATGCTTTTCTGTTCAAAAGCTGTAAAAGTGCTTTTCTTTTTTTCTGGATTTGGATTATAGGAGCTTAGAAAAATAAAATAAAAATAAGTCGACAACTTTAGAGAATATACATTTCTGTCATAATTTATTAGTGCCATTGAAGTCTGTGATGTTTACTGGAAATGCATCTCAACCACAAGAACAAGAAACAAACTAATAAATACAAATCAATGTTAATGATTATTGGTGACGGGTAGAATGACAGGGACACCAAATGGTGAAGATTCAACAAGACAAAGAAATCCATGATTGATCCAACTTTGAAAATGAACGGCTCCCAAACCAGTAAAATCAACCAAACCAGTCACACAAAAAATTATTTCCCCCGGTAAAAACTATTGTTTCAACCTCATCAAATTGACCTAAAATAATGAAATATAATATGGAAAAACAATCCAACAACCCAACGTGAACAGAGAGAGAGAGAGAGAGAAGACTTTGTTCTGTTCTGTTCTGCTCTTATTTTGATTTGTTATAAACTGTGAAGCATACTCATCAAAGATTGAAAACAAAGATGACGATAATAGGGAAGAAGATTAAGGACAGTTATAGTGAGAGCGTTAGTTTACGTACCCTTCCAATGGCTTCAAACAGAGAGGCATTGAAAGAAGCGGCAGTCAAAATGACCTGAGGGAAGCTGGTAGCTCCCGGAACCACATTCGAAAACTTGGTCCCGGGGCCAACGTTGGAGACTCCATGTAAAGCTTCAGACCACCACTCGTACTTTGGTATCCCAAGCCTGCTCACACTCCCTGCACTGTTCACCAAGAACCCAATTTTCTCTTGCAATGTCAGCCTCTTCACCAAGTCCGCTACCCTCAAATCAATCGCTAATGACGTGTCGCAGAACCCGAAGCTTGACACGCTCGCATTGCTAGCAGCATTGCAGGCGAAAACCGGTGAGGATTGGGCGAAAACCCGGTTCGCATTTGGTGACAAGATTAAGTGTTGGAACATAAAGGAGCAGAGGAAAACAGAGAAAACAGAGAGCTTGGGCGCTCTGTTTTGAGCAGAGGAGGCCATTGTTTGTGGCCTTGAAAGGGTTAGTTAGAATAGATGTTAAGCAACGTTGGGAGGAAGGGAAGCAAAAGAGTTGTTTTTGCTGCCTCCCTCAATGCCTCCTATGCCTCATTGGGTTGTAGTAGGCTGTTATATATACATATATATATACAAATATATATATGTATAATATATAATGAAATTATAATATATAATATAGTAAATAAAAAATGGGTAATGAATTAAAAGGGAAAAAGAAATATGCTAGGACTAAAAACACGTTGTTTTTTAGTAGCCCGTGATGGGCAATTGGGAAGAACTTAAATGCAATGGGGTTGACGTTGGCAAGCACTATTTTAGAGACAGAGAGAGAGAGAGAGAATCTATCTTTGTTAAATTATTTGGTGGTAGGCTGGAAACCATATACTATAGAGCTTATATGAGTCCGTGAAGGTTTCTCCTTTTCTATGCATAAATGTAGTAGGTGCTGCCTCTTCTGCATTTGGGGTCGTATAAGTACTGGTTTAGGATTGGGGGTTCTGCTTCTGCATTGTAAGTATGTTTAGGAGGTATGCATGTGAATCTGTTAAGTTTAAAGTTGTGCATGAGAGAGAGAGAGAGAGAGAGCCTGTTGATTTGTGCTGGTGGTTTAGTTTGGGATTGCCAATTGGGTCGGTTTTGGCATACTCAGTAACTCACGTGAGAGAGACAGAGAGAGAGAGAGTCGGCTTTATCCTCCTATAAGCCAAAGCCAATGCCAAAGCCTAACTAGGAAGGTAAGTCATGCACTTGGCATAACCCTCCCTACAATGACAGACTTATTGTGCAGTGTGTGTGTGTGTGTGCGATTTCTTCTTCTATTCTCGTCCCAATGTATTTCTCTCTACTCTCTCATAGCTTGAGAGAACCTAAACGGTTTCCTGATGTGTAAGATTATTTTCATTAAAGAAGCTCTTTTAACTTCTTTTCTTCAGAAATTCATCGATTGACAAATTTCGAATTATCATTTTCATGCATTAGAGAATTAAGTGAAAATGTTGGGTTTTCCATTTAGAGTACAAAATAGGAATCTACCTTTGTTCATTGTAATCTTTAGAAGTGTTGGCTCTCCAACCTTATTAAATTGAGTTGGGCAACATGCGCGGCGGCGTAGCCACAGCAACGCCGGCTATGGCCCTAGTCTCCACATTTTATTTTCAATTACTGCAATTAGATTAGTTCTGACTTTCTCAGTTGAAGATGAAAAACTTATGTGGAAGTAATTTTGAAATTTTGACCCTTCCATACTAAGAATCCTAACTACCCCACTACGTGTTAGGTGCAAAATGTTTAACATGATAAAATTAGGATGCCATCTTCTGTCAACAACATTCTTTAATTTCTTTTCCATGTCAGCATTTAAACATAAATCTATTTTCATTTTAGCGCATTGTTAAAAGAATCTACTGTGGGTGTAGGGTCCGCACCCATGAACCATGTCCAGATCCAGACCTCCATTTTTCAACACATTACATATCAATCAAACAATGGTATAAGCTAAAAACAATGCGGTGCAATATTTATAGTCGGTCTATATTTGGTAAAAGAATATTAGTTTTAATCATTGAGCGGCAATTATAATATCAATATTTTGCAAGAGACTTGTAGTTAAATTTATTAACAATATTTATTCTTACACTCGAGATTTCATCGTACTCATTATCACTTGTATACGCTACAAACAATTTGCTTGTCAGGGACTCTACCTACTTAGGACCAACATTTCCCAAAATTATTTTTGCAAAATATTTTCATAAAATGAAAACGAAAAAACAAATTATATTTTCAAGAGATTATACATACATATCATGCACCTCTAGGTCAATGGGTCTAGTTAGATTTAGTAGACCTCTAGGTGAGGGATATTTTTCAAAGTGGGACTTACACATTTCCGAAATTTTTATCGAGCCGCCTTCACCAACATATCGTAATTACACATATCGTAATTTTTATGATGAAGTGTGAGTAAATTGCAATTAAAATGTTATTGTATAATTCCCAAATGCTTTTTCTTGAGCCAGCCGTGCATTGCAATTTGCATGTATAGACAGAGAGCCTCGTGACTTTGAAGTTTGTCTTGTGGCATGAGGCTAGTTATTATTGGATACTGGATTCTAAAAGGATAATATAAACAAGTGTACTATATCTATATATATATACCACTAACATAAATAAGAGTACTGAAAGGTACTGCAATGCAACTTCTTTAGTTGATATTCCAAACGTGCAGAAGGGACATTTAAATTTGTCCATAACATCTGTGCATTATCTGCGTATCGCATATTTAATTCATAAAACCGAAATAGCGTACATAGAACGAACGTGCCCGTCTAAATGCTTATATGAAAGGAAGATAAATATATAGTGGTATATAGGTGAAATTATATATTATCATGCATGTCAGTGTCCATTAGACGTGCCTCATTTTTCATCGATGTCCTGTGTAGCCATGATTAGATATTGTCTTACGTCTACATGTGGTGGACAAATCTCATGGGCTCTTTTTTTCTTATATCCAATTTTATCGGTTCCCTTGCACTCTGAAATATATACAGGCATGATGATAATATATAGTACGTTAATGGAAACAAACTATGCAGAATTATGGGTATCAAATTGTTTACTAATATCTCGCTACGTGGATTTAGACCCTCCACGTAGCTATAACAACTGAGACAAACCCTCGTCGACCGATTACTTTATTTGTTAGCTATAACATCACCGATGACCCGCCTTACGTTGTTACGAAGGCATCCTCGGATCGGCCCACTCGCTTGGTGCATACGGAGGTGGTCTTGCCACGGATCTATGAAGGCTCATCTTCGACCACCCTAAGGTGCACTTCAGCTTGGAAATTTAATCGTGAAGAAGTGATTATAGAATACTATGATAGTACTGTCATATGGTACATTTTGTACGAGTGTTATAATATAAGTGGATATTTATTGATATTATTCCCTAAAAAGGGGAAGTAAACTCTGGCGTCTACCCATACATGTGTATAAGATGTACTACATGATCATATTACCGTAATATTCTATCATTTCTCACTACGAAGATTTAAAGGTGCCCACGTGTCGGACCACCGTTGGGCCACTTCTAAGATAAGACCTGCGGATTTAAAGAACCATTAATTATTTATATTTAGATTCTTAAGGCGATTAATTTTGTGTTCAACATTTTTTGGTTGTAGAGGTCCCACAATCGCTTAACTTATATGCAAATGGAGAGTGATTTACATGTTTTTTTAAATTAAGACAAAAGGTAGATAGGATAATTATATGATTTGTACGATCTTAAGAAGATAACTTGATACAATTTGGACTGCAAAAATTGACGGACTGACTTAACCTATGTCCATGTGGTTGGCTTAACCTTGTCCCTTTCTTTGGGCAAATATTAAATCAACAAGCTCGAGCAGGTTTGAACTTATCATGACAGATGGATGGAGCAATTTGTGGAGCCACAACATTTAATGCTCAATCTATATACGGGTCACTATTCATTATATCTTTCGTGAAGCAAAGGGTAGCTGATACGCACATTGGACAAAAAAGAACATTCCTCCTCAAATATCAGTATTTGGTTCAGTAATTTTTCCTTGAATGTTTATATTATAAACTTATTTTTAGGGCTTGTTTGGGAGTGATTCTGGATATGCCGGAATCACTTCTGTGGAGAAGCAACCCCCATGTGCTTCTCCATATAATCACTTTAAGTGATATAAAATCACTTAAAGTGTTTGTTTTTTTTTATAGAGAAGTGATTCTCCATATGAGTGTTTTTTGGCTTATTCAGAATTACTCCCAAAAGAGCCCTTAATATGCATGGTTGTTAGATTCGTCGGTCACAGATCTTCTTTGTAAACTTTTTATCTTTTTGAAAGGAAAAAAAACTCATTATATTTATCATATGTTTTGTGAAACTAATATGGTAGCTAATACATTGGCCAACAAAAAAAAATAGACATTCCTCCTCAAATACAAAACTACTTTTAATATGTATGGTTGTAGGATCCGCCTCGGATCTTCTTATTGGAAATATTCCTAAAAAGCCAAACATTTAATGTAATCTTTTAAGGATATTTATTGAATCAAATGACAAGTTTATTGTTTAATAATAATTGTCTTATTAATAGTTATACATGCTTAAACAATACGTTCAAGGAATATAAGATAGGGATAAAGCAATCTAAAGAAGTTAGATTCATGAGACATTTCCTTTTTAACCCTCATATCTTAAATAGTTCATAATCATATAATTATTAATTGTTAATGGATAATTAGAAAAGACAAGTACATACTACGTCTCCTCAATTGAAAGGATTATTAGTCTCAAGTCAATCAAGTGGAGACACTGAGACACATGTGTAGGTGTTGAATTGTGGGGTTTTTTTTGCTGCAAAAGGCTTGTGTCTTTTTGTTTAGTCCATGACTCTCCTTGCCTTTGAGAGCGAGTGGATTTTCCCCACTCATGTCGGTGTTTGGCTGCTCTTTTTCTTTGGTTGTATATTTAGAGTTTCTGTAGCAAATGTACAACAATGTTTTGGGTAGATCTATTTTCTTTGGGTATACTCCAGTTTGTCTCAGTGACGACTAGGTGGTTGAATTGTTTACTCTCAGTTTCTTGAGTTGCAATAATTACATTAATTCTTTGCGAGTGTGGTGTTTGTTTGTTGTCTAGTTTTTACTTATGTTTTATACTTGTGAGAGTTTAAAGATTGTAGTTGTATTTGTAGTTTTGGGCGCTGCGGTTCATGTCTGATTTGTTCAGGCTAACGAATTTTATGTCGAAATTTCTTTGGCCTTATGTGGCTATTAGTAGAGATATATTTGGTGTGCTTGTTGTTGATGAATTCCTCCTTATATGAATTAACTCTAAGTAAGTACTATGTTTCCATATTTATATTAACCCGTCGTAGTTATCTGCACTTATTCTAGCTCTTGTGGTTGACGATCTTTGTACTTGATTTATGAATACAAACAAAAGCAAAAGATAAATCCTCACGTTTCATGAGAGAGAAAACTTCCTCCACCACCTCTATCTCTCTTTCAACTTCCTTCTTTTTGTTTTGGACAAATCTTTTAACTTCCTTCTAGTCAGAGAATAATTGTACAAGGGAATAAAACGAATGTGGTCCAAAGTGTTGTGAACTGATGATAACTTATTATTTGGTGATGAGAATTGAGATCTCAGCGAGTGCTGCATGATAAATTAAAGAGTAGATTTGAAGCCAATGAACGTGCATTCTACGTTCGGTGACAAAAATGGCGGCAAAAGGCATCACATGATGTAGTTTTCCTTTGCTTTCTATTCACTCCATGACAGAAATTGGAAGAATATATCATTGCATTTGGATATTGAGTCAAGCTGTTTAAGTTCAGTGGTTGGCAGGTCAGCTTCCATAATTTCTCACTCCTTGGACTATCCAGTCCTTACTACATTCGAGTCTTTTAGTTCTTGAATTTAGTTGGGGCTCTTAGAGATTGGTAATGTTGTTGGCCCGTGATTCATTTGTGGGCTGTCCACTATATTTATTTATTAAGAAAAAATAAATAATTATTTTCCGTTGGATTTTGTTTATGAGAAAACAATATTTTGAATTATTATAATGTAGAACGGGAGAATCGAACTTAGGTGCAAAAGGGCATGCACACTGCCATAGTCAACTGACCTAATCTAGGTGTGTAATTCCGTGGGACTTAAGTGTCCATAATGTAGATTCATATCTCTTATAATTTAAGAGTATTAATAGTAAATTTTAAACGCAGGATAAGTATAGTTGATAAAAAAAGAAAACTGGAACTTAGAGTTGGGTATCTCCACCAACTGCAATGACTTATCGGCCAAGGCCATCCTTGCCGGCAACTCCCTGACGCCTGCACGACCCTCATTTTCTATACTGGCTCCTTTCCTTTTCACACTAACTCTCTGCACGTATAATATTTGTTATAAGTATTGTTTGTGAAGGATTAGGTAGACAAAAGAGATTAAGGGCTATCGAGAGTCATGAACAGTTAATAATTAATTTAATTAGAGAGTTAGTTAGAGCCATGAAATATAATTAATATGAATGATTTGGATAAAGGATGGAGCTCTGGGTTGCTGGCTGTCATGAGCAGAGTACGTACTGCGTAGGAGGGAAGGGGGACCAATGCAAGTTGCAACTTTCAAGCAGTGTGTTATGGTCGTTGGCTTGTTGCACAAAATAAGCATGTCCGGGACCCCGCTATGTTCGATAAGACATGATTACTGACTCGCTTGGCACCCAACAAAGCCAACCACTTGCTCTCTACCAAAGCTAGCCAACTTTATATATAAGTGATAGTCTAAACTATAAGGGAGAGGGGGTTTCTTACCACACATTACCAACGTGTCATGGGAAGTTCAAACTTGAGACCAATGTGTGCAAGTCAAGGCTCTTATCTAGTTGTGACCAACTAAATAGGCGAGCATGGTGCTTTAAGAAAATACTGAAATGACAACCATTTTATTAAGTGGTTAATGGTTTTGGATTCAATTAAAATACAATGTGGAGTGTTCCTCACATAAACTCATTTGAAAAATTCCTCAATTAATGTTGTTGAAGAATACACGAGTCCCACATAGGAAACTTAACAAAATAGAAATTCGCATAGAATAAATGGTTTCACTCCTAATAAAATCAAGGCCTTTTGTATAAAACCCCACACCGGCTAAACATGTGGTTAAGTTGGGAACAATATCAATATTACTAGTGGCGGGCCAAGAATCCGTCCCTCTGAAATCTTAACATATGCTATATATATATATAGCCCGCAGCCACAACTATAGTTGCTGAATGAATCCAGTGTTATGCATAATCATGCATGCGTAGGGCTGTGATTGTGAATGTGATATTCACGTCCAATATTATAGGTTGTGGATCCCATTTAGTGGGAAATTTGGGTACCATTACCATTCCATCAGTTGTAGTTTTGTGTGAGTTCCGTGCTGATTATGATATGCATGTAATTCACACACGGCCCACTTTGAGATTATAGTGGCTGTAGGCGAAAACCGAAAAGGGGTCCTACATAATCCATATAACCTAATTCCTTGCAAGAAAAATTGTTAGCTTTTAATGGATAACATATATAACTAAAGATGAAAAAAGAAATATATGACTTTTGATATTCGACCATAAAGAAATTATATGACTTATCACCGACAAATTGAATGTAAAACCAACGTGCTAGAGATATTTAATTTTTTAGATAATTTTAGCCGCACGGCTGTACTATTTATTAAAAAAAAAAATAGTTTTGGCAAGTTACAACTGAAAAGTTCATATAATGTTTTACAATAATTTATTTTAATATTTTAATGCAATAATATGTGAAAATTATGTGCATAATACTTTAATTTTGTTTGTATTATTGAAAACTTTGTAAACACCACATGTATTAAACATGAAAAATACATACATACGTGTAAAATACATGTCTTGTATGTTTGCTTTTTAAAAAAACTTGTATTTTACCGAGCCTTTAAGATATGTATGGAAAACGGAAGTATTATTGAAAAATGTATACGTGTGTGTATAATACGAGTATTAAACAAGAAAATACTAAATTATTTATATATATAATAACTCTGGAAAAAGTAAAAAATCAAAAGGGGACAATAGATACTCGGGTAATGGTCTAATAGTAACCCCAAAACACAAAAGCCCTAGAATCAAACCCTAGAAACAACAAGCAGCCGTCGTCGCCGCTGCAGCTAGAGGAAGAAGAAGAAGGTTCAGGGGAACTATCGAAGTGGATCTGTAGAGCATGGGATTGGGGAAGGAAGCCACCAACATACATCATGCTCAAGCGATCCATGAGCAGGTATTGGTCCAAATGGACCATTAAACTACAAAGCCCACATCTCCATAACATGATCTCAGATATGAGGATGGGTTGTATGGGAGAAACAACAGAAACAAACAAGTAGACAACCAAGAAAATTCTAGGGAAAGAGGAGGATTTTAGGGTTTGAGTTTTCCTAGGAGGGGGAGAGAAATGGACTGATGAGGGGTGAGTGTCTGAGAGGAAAAAAGGGTGAGAGAGGTGAAATGGCTGAAGAGTACAGTTGGGGAGGAGATGTGGAGGAGATCTGGGCCTACATTTGGAAAATCAAGAGAGGAAGGGCAAACCAAAACAAACAGAAAAAAAAAAAGAAAAAAAAAAAGGAAGAAAAGCCACACTAGAGGGTGGCAGAGATGCCGTCCCGAAGGGCGGCGACACAGCCACCAACTGCTCAGAAGAGGGCGGTGGGGAAGGAGAGAAGTTCTAGAGAGAAGGGGAGCCTCTCTCTAAAGCTCTCTTATCTACATGTATGTTTGTCAATTGGCGTGCGAATATTTGCTCAAAACAATTAGACTCTTCATTTCCTGAAAAGATACCACTAAAGAGAACAGGGGTGGAAGCCTTTTGGACTAAGACAGATAATGTATTCATCCAATTTTCCTTGAGTACCTTGTTGTTGAAAAAGTAAGTCGATCGATCGATATGACACAAAATGAGCATGTAATATAAACATACACTCTTGCTTGAGCAACACAAAATTGTTAGCATTATGAATATGACTGGCAAAATTAAGTTTTCTTTTGAGCGCTCTAAGCTCAATTCGTATATGAATTCACGTTTTTCATATTTATTACACTAAATATAAATCCAGTTAACAAGAGGATACGTGCTCCCGTCAACAAGTAGGCAAATCATGAGGTGGTAGAAGAATTTTGTTTTGAGGACTAATCCCATTTTTCACTAGGAACACCACAGTCATTCCCCATGTTTGGTGGCGCTCTATGTGACAATGCATCAACCACACACCTGCATCAACCATACAAATAATTAGATATGAATTTTTGAAATTTTAATGAAGATCATAAACAAGGTTAAATTATGAAGATTTATTATAATAAAAAATGGATTGTTGACCTGGATTATCAACTCTGAATCTGATTGCAACCCAACCATTCTTAGGAACCCCAACTGTAGTCTCCTCTGGGGGATCAACAAGATTATAACTCAAAGGGTCTTTCTTGGGATTGAAGTTTCCAAAGCCCCAGCCAACAACATAAAAGCTATATCCATGCAAATGCACAGGATGGTTATCACTTGCTAGGACATTAGTTCCTTGCAAAACCAACTCAACACTTGCATTGTACTCCAAAACCACCACCTTCGTGCCGTATGAAGGCGTCAACAGGTTCTCAGGAAGATCTTCACCGGTATAATTAAATTCCTTTGGGGGTTTTTTGGGAAAATCGTTCTCGAAAACTCCCGGGATCTTATAGTAGTAAGCTTGAAGTATGTCGATGGATGGGGCGACAAAGCTTATGTTGTTCACACTGGCAGCAAATCTTTTACCAAAAGGACCAGTGCATGGTTTGTTACTACAATTAAGGAGGTTGACTGAAATGGTGAAGAAGAGGTGGGTGTTTACATGTAATGGGACGTTGGTTGGGTGATCTTTTGTTGCAAGGCTCCTGATTCTCTTGGTGAAGTCAGTTGATGCTTGTGTTCTATCATAAGGGGGCAGATGTGGAAATTTATAATGAGGGAATTTGGGAGGTTCATGGGATGAAGCTTGGTATTTGAGAATGGCCGTTGTCATGGTTTTGTCAAAACCAGCTCCAATGGCACTTGAATATGCTCTTGC
Organism: Prunus avium; assembly: GCF_965620075.1. NCBI lineage: Eukaryota > Viridiplantae > Streptophyta > Magnoliopsida > Rosales > Rosaceae > Prunus > Prunus avium. Next base: position 60,177,616 of record NC_142284.1, on the reverse strand, counting down.
AGCCATGAAATAGAAGCTTGGGGGTTGGTTTGCTTGTAATAAAACATCCATGGATTGGCCAGGAGCTATCATAATGTAAGAGGTCTCAATTTGTTTTGTGTAGGATCCGTCTCTTCCTACCAATATCATTTTGTGGTTTGCTATGCCAAAGAAAAGCTCTTCATCCATTACTGCGCTAATTATCCGAAGCAGATAGGTTTTTCCATGCTTCACTGTCATTTCGAAAGTCCCTGCATGCATATACATGTCACATTATAATGTTATCAATTAATACTTAACCCATGCAAACGTGTGTGTTAGGTTAGTTAGCTAAGGCAATGTGTTCGTCCACTTGTATCTGAGTTCGATCTCCTTTTCCGTACATTAAAATAGTTTAGAATATTGTAATTAAGTTGTTCAAATTAAATTGTTATTTCTTTATTAAGACTATCTATGTGTATATGGATTTCCTGATGAGTTTGGATATATATACCTGATTTGGAGCATGGATAGAGATGGCCTGGTTTCCCATTTATGGTATATGCATCTGACAATATAGGCTCTCCTCCTGTTATATTTGCATTTCTTGGTATCTCCATTACATTTTTCTTCCACCATTCACCTATACAACAAGAAGAATATTAGGGTTACTGAAGAAAGCCTTGATGCTCTGAAAATATATGTGGCGAAAGCCATATACATATGCTTTGCAAACGCTATCAAAAGCCTTGGTGTTTCGTAGTGTCGACGGACACATTGCTTTTGCTAACGCTACCTCATACTACTTTTAAAAACGTTTTCGGAGTACTATCTATGTCAATCTGTGTTGTATTATGGATTCCCCGAAAATTTTTATTAAAAAAATTCCTTTTAAAGTAAGCCTATCTAGCATCAAAAGAAATGAGGTTGATTTCGATAGAAAAAGAATTTGGCAAATAAGCTAAAGTTTTTTTCGGAAAAGTCATAAAAATACTATAAATATAATGTATTTCAAATTACTACATACAATACAACGCAATATTACATACTATGAATTCAATATCACTTGGTATATACAATGAATGATTTGAAGTTGATGGATTTCTTCTTCTATATATTCATATTTCTTTCCAAGAAAATACAAAGATGATATATAATTGTTTACTCTTATGCAAACAATTTAAAGATATTATCAAAATCTCCAGATTTGAGTTTGACATCCCCCTTTCCAAATGGAGCCAAATTAATAGGAAGAATATTATTGTCACAACTTTGAGGGTTTAATAATTGTAATTATTTTCGTACGTACCTAGTATGATTGGAACCTCTGCATAGGGTTTGGAGAAGGGATAGTGAGAACCAGGCTTTGGATAGACCAAAATGGCACCATGAACTGTTGCTCTTGCCCATCCACTGTGTGCATGCCACCACATTGTTCCTTCTTCTGTTGTAAACTCAATTTTGTAAGTGTACTTGTTTCCTGGCCTAATCGGGCACTGTGTAATATACTCAGGTCCATCTGACCATGGATTTCTTGGTTGCTTAACTCCATGCCTGCAAATTAAACGTACATTTAATTCTAGGCTTATTATCACAAAAGGTCCCTGAGGTTTACGAAACTATCAGATTTCATCCTTAATGTTTTTTTGTGTCATTAGTGGTCCTCAAGGTTAGTATGTATGATCACAAATGGTCCTTGCTGTTAGATTCCGTCAAAAACTCCGTTAGTTTGCTGATGTGGCATATATATATATATATATATATATATCACAAAACATCCCTGAGGTTTACACACCTATCACAAATGGTCCCTGCAAATTTTTTTATTTTTTTAAATTTAAAATTCATAAAATTTTGGTTTTATTTTTTAAATTATTTTAAAATATATATTGTATTTTAAATACACATGATACTATATTATTTTAGATGTGGGCTCCACATAGATGCCACATCAACAAACTAATGGAGTTTTTAAAAAATAATTTAAAAATAAAAAAAACCAGGGGTTTAGGGATTATAAATGGTCCTTAAGGTTAAAATCCTTATATAAATGGTTTTTTCATTTTTAAATTTTATGAATTTTAAATTATTTTAAAAAAACTTCATTAGTTTGTTGGTGTGGCATATATGTGGAGCCCACATCTTCAAAAATATAGTGTCATATGTATTTAAAATACAATATATATTTTTAAATAATATAAAAAAGAAAATCAAAATTTTATGAATTTTAAATTAAAAAATTAAAAAATTTCGCAAGGACCATTTGTGATAGATGTGTAAACCTTAGGGATGTTTTGTGATATGTATATATGCCACGTCAGCAAACTAACGGAGTTTTTGACGGAACCTAACGGCAGGGACCATTTGTGATTATACATACTAACCTTGAGGACCACGAGTGACACAAAAAAACATTAAGGATGCAATCTGATAGTTTCGTAAACCTTAGGGACCTTTTGTGATAATAAGCCTTAATTCTAATCAAATTGATCATCATAACATGTATATTTATTTATTTTTGAATGCAAGCGATAGTCTAAAACTATAAAGAGGAGGGGATTGCTCACGCACACAGACACACTACAAAGTGTTATGGGGTTCAAAAACGTAGTCTACAAGTCAATGCCAATTTGCATTGGGCTAGACCCCGTTGACAAAACAGGTATATTTATAAAATTGCTCAAGTAAGCCACGTACCAATGAAAAGTGATATTGTAGTTTGCCTTGTTATAGACCTTAATGATCATTTTATCTCCTCTATGAGCTTTCAAACTTGGCCCTGGAAATTGCCCATTCACAGTTAAGATGTCTTTAGTGCTACATAGTCGAGTATAAGAAGATGACTTCACCTGCAAAAGTGCGTGCAATTTACAAACATGATTGTAGAGAGAGAGAGAGAGAGAGAGAGAGAGAGAGAGAGAGAGAGAGTACACACCACAAAGTTATGGCGATGGGTTTTCCCATTTCCGGCATCAAAAATAAGAAAAAGTTGAAAAACAGAGAAAGCAAAATGCACTATGCCATTAGCCATAGTAGGGGACCAGACCAGAACTTTCAAAGGCCACTATGGTGCTCCAAACCTCAGATTGTAACCAGACTTTGTATTTCTACTCCCCTTCTTCTTCTTCGTGCTCTTTTTTTTCTTTTCTATCTGGACTGTACCAATTAAGAACAATATCCTTCTACATGCCTCATTTCCTCCCATTATGGATTTTATTCTTCAAAATTTACATCTTTCTTAAATAAGCTGATCTGGTTAAGTAAGTTGACGCAGCGAGTACATAAAGAGGATTTCAGTAATAAACCTATTTTAACATGACATAATATACAAAAGCCGTTATAGAACCTATTTGGTATGAAAAATCCAAAACTAGCCACTTGTAATTTTTTAATTGGTTCTTATTAAATTTTAACATATTAAGAACCAATTAGAAAATGACAAGTGGCTAGTTTTGAGTTTTTCTCTCCAAATAGGCTCTATATATATGAGTTTTTGTATAATATCTCATGCTAAAATGAGTTTTTGAACAAATATCTAATATATAAATATGAGCTTTCTGAATGGATTTCACTCAAAATAAAATGTTGTGTGTTTTCTTCTGGAATAAAATTATTTTTGTGGAATTTTAATTTTTGTTGGTCAAATTGTTCAAAAAATTTAATTATGAAGTTATTTAAAAAGATTGAATGAAGAAAAGTTATCCATAAAAATAAAAATAAAAAGACTTAAACTATTCTTAAACAATTTAATAAAGTTACAGATTTAAAATTTGAGTCCGGAGGGTTGGGAGAAAAAACGATTTGAGTCCGGGCAAAATCCAAATAGTTACTTTTTGGAGAGAGAAAATTTGAGTTTAGCCCCTCATGAGTTTGAGAAGACCCAAGGGAGATCAAGAAATTTTATGGTTTATTTGTAGACAAAAAGAACCTAGCGTCAAATATTGATCTATTTGTGTGGTAGGCAATTTAGTATTTTTTTTTATGTGGGAAAGTAAGTATTTGTTGTATTTTTAATAAAGATTTGTGTTTAGTGAGTACGTAAGTGAATTTCCCAAAAAGATTTCAATAAAAAAAAAAAGGTCTTTCTGTCGCCGTCCATCTCTATGCTACTCCGTCTCTTTCATCTCTCCGGCTACGTGTCTCTCAACCCTGCGACTCCGTCTCTCTTTCAGTCAAAGACTCGAACCCATAACCGCAGAGGCGCACACCATCAGTCCGGCGTCACACCGTCCTCAGGCTCTCATCTCTGCGACTCTCTCTCTCTCTCTCTCTCTCTCTCTCTCTCTCTCTTCTGGCTCGCTACTTTGGGTAATTTTTCGTTTTCCTTCTTTTCCTCGTCAATTTTTTTTGTTGGTGATTCACTCTTCTTTCTCAAACTTTGCGTATTCAAATGGCATAGGATCATCTTGCTTAAGCTCTGTTTTTCCTTCTCCTTTTTATTCTCTCTGAAAAGATGCTATATTCTTTTGCATAAACCGGAAAAAGTTGAAGTATGGACAAATTATATAAATTAATTGCATGCTTGTACCGTAAATTGCTTAATCTTTTTCGTCTCTGCATATTCTTGATCATATTGAATATGAATCTTAGCCATACATATTCTTTGCTAATTTCTGTATAAGCTGAAATTGAATTGAATGATCAAATTTCTTAGCTGACACAAGTTCTTTTTCAGGCTTTCATTGTGGAGATCTGGTGCCACAAAGTGCACTGTTCAAAGGGTTTTGTAGAGAATTTACTCAGATAGAGAAAGGCATGGCTGATTCCAAACCTACAACTAGCATGAGATGCCATCATTGTGCTGGTCCTCTTTCTAAGGAGATGGAAACTAGCGGGTGGACCGTTCCACCTCTTATTAGGGATAGCTTTTCTATGGTATTGTTATCTTCTTATCTTATTTTACCAGCCGCATACATATATTGGGAAATTTAGTTGGTAAGTGAAATTTGGACTGATGATCTTGTGTGGTGATTGTGTCATGGTACAGATTGGCTCTGCGGTTGGTGGCACAGCAAGTGCTTTTTATGGATTCAACCATGGTAATCTATTTTTCGTTTTCTTTATTCAGTTTTATTAAGATTATCTACTTTCATCCATTGGCGTTCTTGGTGTATGGTTATTACCGCTTGTTCTAAACTGTTATTTATTTCCTTTGGCATGATGACATTCTTAAATGCTTTGAGTTGTGGAATAGAGTTAGCTTTTTGGGCTCTTCTTAGGCCTCAGTGTCTAAGAATTTGTAGGCATCTGTCGTTTGTTCATTTTCTAAAATTTTTAGGGTGTTTATTTATTTTTTCCATAACATATGTGAAACATCTTCTCTTATCCCCCCAAGTGGAGTTTTGTAAATATATATATTTTCTCTTCTTACCTTGATGTTTGGCAGTGTTTTCTTTAATTATTCTGTAAGCACAAGATGGAGTCCGGGTCCTCCTTTCGTTACTTTTCTACTTTTCCTCTATTTTCAATAAAAATTTCTGCTATTTTTAATTTATTTCCGAATTGTTTGATTGCATAATATCTCGTCATCTTATGGCCATTGTTTGTATTGTAATATGCTTTCAGCTCTTCCAAAAACATTGAACAAAAAGGTGTAATTTCCCTGTATAAATTTTAGTTAATGTGAAGGTGTGCGATTGGTGCAACTGAACCCAAAAACTTTGATTCATACTTCATCAATGCATATTAGGGCCTAGATAATAATTGTGAAGTAATGCAAATGTCCATAATTCGCTTGGAATTATCCACTAAGTCACCAACACCAGTTCTGGGGTGTGATAGTTAAGGCAATAGAGCTTAGGTGGTAGTCTACTTTGGAAAAAGTTTTCTTTGTTTGGTTGGGGTGTCTGTTTGACCCTGTTATTTGACAAGCCAGTTTGTTTTGAAGCCTCAAAATGTATGTAATTTCTGAGTGGTGACCCCAACTCCTCAAGAACTAGTGTAATATGCAAAAAAGATTTCTTATTGTAATGGTGTTATGTTATTTTGAATATGTACTTTAAATACATAAGGGAGCTGGATATCACTTTATGCTTGATTGTGACATTGATATGATGTTTGTCTTGGTGGTGCTTTGATTGTGGAGGGATAAAAGGTCCATGATTGACATAAGGGTAGAACGGTTTGAGAACTGTTATTTATGTAGGTTGCATAGTTTTAGTGTGCCCAAAAGACAAACGGAACTTCGCCAGTTTTGTTTTACATAATTTCCTAAACTTATGCTAGGAATACATTAGAATTTAAGGGATTAATCCTGGAATCAGGCTTCAATGGCAAGTTGCAAAACCCACCTCCAAATGTGAATTTTGGCACATAAACAAGGAGTGCACTATTGGTATTGTGTTGAGAGTGCATATTTGTGTCACCTCTTGGTAGTTAAGATCTTCACCCCTCCGGAGGTGACATTTCTTCCCTTAGAGGTGGTACTATAGTAGATTTAAGGATAGGAGAACCAAAATACCCATAGTGGTGTCTAACATTTGGACTTGAAATCAAATGCAATACTTGGTTGAAGCTAGTGTGCCTCAGGAAGTGGGTTAGTTGTGCTTGAAGGTATTTACACAAGTAGATACCTAGTAATAGTGCAAGTTACAACTTATGTTTGCGGCTTCCCGGTTTCATATGACTGGTGGGCTTTTCACAAACTCAGGATGTGGGGTCTGACTGGACACTTAGTCCCTTTTGTCCTAGTGTGGAATGTATATTCGCAAATTTTCAAATTGCCTATCCCTGTATATGAGATGTGGTAAAGAAAGAATATGTTTGCAAAGACAGAGTGATACAGGGCAGCGGCTATAAGCTGCTGTCCAGCGGGTAGAATAGGACAAAATAATAGTTGAGACGGAACCCAGCGATAAACTGTGCAGTGAATAGGTGGATAAAGCAACAGAATAGAAGTTGGAACGAATATAATTGAGTTCTAGGGCAAAGAGACTGAAAAGAAGCTCTATAATCTGTAATTTTTGAATAAAGTTGATAAAGATCCTTATTACAACTCTTAACTAGGCTTATATAGCCATCAAACCCTAGCATAAATGGGAAAAGGAAAACTAAACCAAAGTCAGGAAAGTGAACCAAATCCTATTTGGAATAGGAAACTGAAAGGAAGTAACTAGAACCCTAGTCCAATAGACTACCGGGCCCAAGTACTCTTGGAGAGCCTTGTAGATGCTAAGGCAGTTCTTTTGTAGTGTATTGAAAAGATGGTGATCAATCCTAATGGATGCACATTCTCTAATGTCGGTTAGAAAAGGATCACATGAACTTGACTGAGTACTTGTTTTGAGGTTCGTGTTTAGGAAGGTGAAATGTGATACTATTTTACATTGACACCATGCCAGTATCTTCTAGACTCATTTAATTCGGAAAAGAAAGAATGCTGGAGGGATCAACTCCTAATATAAGATTATGACATAATTCTGGAATTTCCTAGGAAGATATTGATTTCTGAAATTTTCAAGGAGAAAATTCATTACCTGTACAAATTTTGAGGACCAAATTCTTGAAGGGGTGGTGGAATGTACTATCTTGTGCAAACTTTATTCCATAAAAATGTGGGATGTCTTTTCATGCTTATTTTATGCATGATTAGGGCACCTGAACCCATACATATTACTATTAGGGCCTAAAAAATAATTGTGAGACAGTGAAATGTGCATCTTATGGAATCCTCCACTTAGTCACCAATCCTGGTTTTCAGGCATGACAAAACGAATTTCATGATATGATATTCATTAAACATGGAAAAGCAGAGCTGAAGATGTTCTCTCATAAAATATTTCCCTCCTTAGCTATGAAAAATTAATTTGCTTCAAGTATCTTAATCCCTTTGTACATTGCCATGGCTTGTACATGTCATAAGATGTTATTGGCAATCAACAATATACATACATGTCTGTGTTTATGCTTTTGTTTTTTGTCGAATGACTGTGTTTATGCATACATGCATGCATTCTTGTGAACTTCTGTTTCTACCTTTCATGAGCCCAATGCAATTTTTGTTTTGATGTATTGGCAGAAAGGTTTATTAAAATATTAATATCTAATTCTATCTTCGTTATTTTTTTTCTCGGTGCAGTGATGCCTGTTGTTCGGAGATGGGTAAAAGGGCCTATGTGGTTACATTTTTTCATTGGTGTAAGTTCTTCAATTCTTTTTCTATTTTCAAAATACCTTGCTTCTTATCCCTAAGGATGAAAATGTCAGTATCAGTGTATTTTGATGGAGAAAATAAACTTTGAATTTGAACAAAACTCAGGATTGTAAAATGGTGGGTACTAATTTCCTTGTTTGGGTTCATAACATGGAAAGAAGCTTGACCTTTGGGATTTATAAATCCCAAGTTTAAGTTCCACCTAAAAGTGTTATTTCTAAAATCCCAAGACTTATTCTGGTTTATATAAATACCATATTGTAGTTATGAGATGGGATATTAATGTGAAAATGAAAATTTTACATTGTTTTAGTTGCGTTTCGTGCCAAATTTGCGGGCTGACTTAATATTATATGTGGAGTTAGGCTGTTGAACTCTTGACCAAAAAAAACAAAAGAGCACTCTTGAACGAGGAGGCCATCCCAAATGATGTGATGTAGCCCTGTACTGGTAATTCTGTACATGGTAGGCCAGAGTTCTTTTCTGGTTATCTAGAAGGGTTCTGTTGAACTTTTTGGTTGGTGGATTTCTTGTCCCTGCTGGACATTGTACACTGTTGGCTTTTGCAATAAATATTTGTTCCTTATAAAGAAAAAATTTGGGCTCTTAAATGTTTCAGGATTATATGTTTTTATTTATAGACATATTTCAAGATTATATTTCATTCGATTTGTTCTATTGATATCTTGGACATCTCTTTATATTCTGATATACTTGTTTTTTTTTTTTAAATGAAAACTTTTTTAATATTAAATTTGAGAAGTGTTTTCCATTTTACAAACTGTTTTTTGTTCGGTGGCAAACTCCTCCCATCGAATAGAGCTTCTCCAATTTGGAACTTTAAAAACATTTTTTTTCTTTCTCATTTTCTAAAAGGTAATGCTTGTTTTCTGAAATGGAAAATAGTTTTGGTGTGTAACCAAATGGCCCACATATTACATGCTCGTTGTGTGACTGGTCTAGATATTTGATGAAACAAATAGCCTATGCATGACTCATGATGAAAATTTATTCTGGTTGATAGGAAAAAATTAAATTACACCATGCCTTGCCTATATTTGAACAGTTGGTTCTTCATGGGTTGCATTGGGCAATTTATTTTGGTTACTCATCTGCATGTGTTTGTGTCTGTGCATGTGTACACGTTTCAATCTATGTTCCTAAAACTTTAGAGGTTTTGGGTTGTTCCTGAACTTGCTTTGCTGCGTTATTTGTATGTGCTAAATTTTTCTATGCTTACTTTTAAAAAGATAGTGAATGACATAAGTCTTCCTTTTGCAACTGTAGGCTCCGCCTGTGATTGTATTCTCTTCAGCTTGTGCAGGTTTGGCAGGTCAGTTATTGTTTTGTTATATTATGTAAGATCATCAATGTGGGCTATTTGATTAGCTTTTACCAACTTTTGCTAATGTCTAGTGATAGTAATTTTGTTGGAGAAATAAACTAATTAAAGTTAACTTAGTCTGGCTGTAAATTATAACAGATGAAAAATCCGAATTTTATATAATAAATTAAGTTAATTAGCATATAATTTAAGAAATAATAATAAGATGAAAAGAAAGAGTAAATGTGAATGATTGAACTGAAAATCTTGGGATAAAAAAGACTGAGAATGATTAGATAAAATAGATTAAATGAACTGAGTATGACATTGTAGTGATAGCAATAGACAAATGTTACTAGCTTTCATTGAACATGATAACCAAGCGAACAAGCTCAATCAAGTCTAAGTCATCTAAGTTACTTAAACAGCCTAAAGTATGAGTTGTAGCTGAAATCACACCAACATGTGCAGATACCATTGATTGACAGACTCTGACATGTTTTGCTCAATGAAATATGCCAAATCAAAATCCATGAACTTACGAAACACACTAAAATTTCTGGAGCTTTATAACGGTCATCACAGCGTAGTTTCGAAATTAGTGCTTGTCGTTGGTGTGAACTTTGAGATGGTGCTTTCAGCTTTTAGATCCGTTTGTCATCATTTTTGTATTCACTGTCTGGCACTACGGTGAGGGCAACACTCAATGCGTGTAAAACTTGGATCTTGTTTTACAATTCTGCAAACCTCTAATAGAGCTGTTATTTAATGCCTTTTGGAAAATCTACAGGTGGGGCTGTTCCAGCCTTGGCCCAACTTGCTTCTTCCTCTTATCGTGCAGTGGTCTCATCGTCCTCGTTGCCTCCAACATCTGAAGACGAGAAGATTCACAAGTCCAGAACTTCCTCTACTCTGTAATGTACAACAGCTTTATGCAAGCAAGTGCACGTGAGGGAACCATCAAGGCCACCTGTGTAGTTGTCCACTTCATCGAGGTGGTTCGTGAAGTCCCGACAGCTTCAGGCAGACACAAGTTTTGGTCATACAAAGTTATTATGCAAATACTTGTTGGGTAAATCTTTATGCTATGGTAATACTTTGCTTTTGACTTATTTTTCCGACCACTTTATTTTCCGTGTACATGTAAATTTACTGGATGTGTTGCAGAGGAAAGTGCGCTAAGATCCAATATCTAATCAGACAATTGTTAGGCCAAGCAAGTATTTCTCGATTGTGGTTTATAATTGCTTAACTGGGCATGTAAACTAAATGAGTTAATAAAACTCCAATCCAACTCGATTTAACTATTTAAAGGGGTTGAACTTGTTTTGGCAATACTTAAAAGAGTATGACGCTCGAGTGATTTTGGTGATAGGCTCGCGGTTCTTCTGACATATGCTGCTCACATGACTGGGTTTCAAGGTGTGAAAATTAGTGTTGTGATAAGTCTATAGTAAGTGCGTTCATAAGTTGTATCTCCCATCCCATGTGTTTTATATAATTCTCTTCTTAAGCATACATAGAGTACATGTTCCATGTTATCACAGATCCTAAGCATTTAAAAAATAGTTTTAAAATTTTCATTTTAAAAACTAATTAGGATTAAACATAACCATTTGATTTTGAAGATGTACCTTAAGACCAAGTTTTATTTTTATTTTTTAATACAAAGCGATGTTGGGAAGGGGAAATTGAACGTAGGACTTATGATGTAAAGTTGTTTTTAACCACTTAAGTCACAAGCCCCTTGCTAAGACCAAGTTAGCATACTGGCCTGTAGGAAAAGTAAGGGTTTATTGCTATATTTTAACAAAAATGGATCAGCAAGTGCTTGAAAAATGAATTAGAGACATTTTTTCAATGCGTAGGATCTGTGATAAAAAAAGAAGATAAATGTACAAGAAAAATGGATTAGAAACACTGAAAATTGGTTGCGGCAAGTGCTCGACACTTTGTCCTTAAGATAATTTACACCCCACTATGGTGCTCATGGTTGATCGGCACTTGTCTCCCAAAATACAATGACCACGTCCTTATGATTATAGCACTCCAAATCATAAGGCCCTAGCGAACCACGATTGTGTTGAATACTCTCTCATACGAAGATTCAAACTCTCTATTACTACGCAAGTGACTCACAAATGCTTTGAATGAATTGAAAGTGAGGTTTCTGTCAACTATGAAAAGTTGAAGGCTCCAAGATTGTTGGGTTCCAAGATTGTTGGGTTGTTGTCCAATTGTTGGGATTTCGTAGGGAGATTTAATGTAATGCTTTTTTAGTTGTGTTTGGGCTTAATTTCTGCGCACCAGCACATCTGGCTATTGGCCCATATCGATGACAGGAGTTTGGGCTTTGTTTTACCAAAATTGGCAGTCAGCCCATGATATTTTAAAGAAGCCCAGACCATTTCGAAAAGGAGAGATTGGAATAAAAACCAATCACAAAATAAATTTCCACAAGTTAAAGGTTAATTACCATTAGCTTAATTGTTACTCAGCTTCCAATTCTTTTCCAAAGGGCTCAAAGTTTGATCATCACCGTTGATCACACATTCATAAATCAAATCAGCAGATAATGGGGAGGATTTTTCTCCCAACAGTGCCCATGTGGCCCCAATGACAAGACATCCACATAAATGGGGCAGATGACGTGTAGGAGAGTTGGTAGAAAGGCAAAATCAAAAACCACTCCCCATAACCATTTAATGCCAGAAATGATGGCCAAGTTTTCTTCCCATACTCGTAAGGATTTCTCGTCAGTACAAAGCCGAGTTTACAGGAGATAAACAAGAAATAAGAGAGTTGGTTGTTAGAAAGTCAAAACTGATCAATCTTGAAAACTGACCCTTGATGGGGGCTTTTCTTGTCAGATTAACCACCGCCCCTTCTGTGCTGGAGCAGAAGATCCTCTCAACAATGTGTCCTCCAGATATTAAGGAATAATCACTCATGCAGATCCCATATAAATATAGGAGGATGTGAATAGGATAGAGGACAGCAAAAAATCCAATCAAAACAAAAACTCTCAGTCACACTGACAAAGTCAAGCAAGATCATACGATCCCAAAGCTTTTAGACTCAGAAACAACCAAGCTCTTTGGTTCTCAAGAATCATCCAATCTCTGACAAAATAGGTAGAACTCAGACTTCTAACCATGGTTCAGTTCAAAGAAGCAGCTCACAAAGGAAACCAGATTTCTCTCTTTACAAATTTGGTTCATAACAAGCGAATCAAGCGGAATTTAGGTTTTTCATAATATGAAAACCTCAACAAATTTACAACGATGCCTTAAGGTCTCAAAATCACTAGAATAGCTCTCAGGTGATCCACACTCAAGCAGAACAAGTACTGAAGTGCAGTTCCAAATCAGCAATTGTTAGTCCAACCACCTCAAGCCCAGTCCAGACTGAAGAGATCTCAGTTCTGTCTATTCGACGAGCCTCTCCATGGCTAAAATTGATTGAAGCTCTGCCAGTCTCAACATTAGTATCGATTTCCAGCTAAACCCCATCAGTTGAAGGTGCTGACGTACAATTCCAGCACAGATATATCCAGTCTAGCCTGAATCACAAGCAACAATCCAAGCAGAAATTGAAGTACAATGTTCTGATGTCCTTCCGGACTTGGCAATTTCTCTTTTGTTTGATTATGTAATAGATAGTTTAACTTTGAACTAGTTTATTTTATTTTTCAACACCTATTCTAGCTAGAATTACTAGTTTTATTGTGGGAAGTTTTAAAGTCCTCAGCAAGAAAATAACTTATTTGGGAGTTATTCCTCACCCAAATTCACAATCACTTTATCAAAGTCAATAGCTTGGGGCACAAGTTATTTATTTTTCATAAGTCTATTGGGGTTTTAACCGCTAACAGTGGCAAGCTCGCGCACAAAAGAAAGTTGACTTGTTGACCACTAATGGTTTTCAAGCCAATGGAGAACTTTACCCTATCACCACGAGAACTACATCAAAACGGGTAAACAGGTTGGAAGCAAATTCCCATATGTTCGTTGGAAGAAAATTCGCATATCTTTGTAATTTTATCAACGTCTTAAACATTTTCTCCAATTCAGCAACATTGTTAACTAGTTGTATTACTTAATTCTATTATTTTGTAATTAAAACTAATCGTGCCAAAACTTGTAGAATAGAATTGGTTTGGTGAGTAAAATTAAAAACCTGAAACCTCATAGACCAAATCAAACGTGACTCCAAGTACTACTGCCCATTCATACAAAAAAAAGGGTACTATGTTCTATACAAAAGAACACTCCTAGACTCAATTTCTCCTCTCTTTGCCTTTGCTTGTATTTGACGAAACTGGCAACGATGGTGTTTGAGAGGAGAATGGATGAATGAGACGAGTGGGATACAAAATGAAGAAGAGAAAAAGACGTATGATGTGTTCAGTTTAAATTCCTTAGATTAAATTTTTATGAGGTGATATGTGTAGGACGAAAGTCAAATAGATCATAATAGAGAAAATCATAGTAGAGAATTCGAATCCCAAATAAAATCACTATAGTCTCATCTAAATTAAAAAAATTCCAATGTAAAATAATAATAAACTAGAATTATTTAAAAAAATTAAAAAGAAACAACCTCAACACCTCACTGTAGCAAAAGAAAAGAAAATATTGGCAAAAAAAAAAGAAAGCCAAAGTAAAAAAAATTACAAAAAACAACCCTCCTCCCAGTATGTCCCCCACCTTCTTTTCCCCGTGTGTCCAAAACCCACCCAAATCACATCTCCTCTGTTTTTCTCTCCCTCCTGATACCTCTCTCCTTCTCTCATCATTTTTTTTTTGTTCTCTCCGTTTCTCTATCTCCCTCCCAACTTCTCTGGTTCCCGCTCCTCTCACTAGTTCTCTATTCTTGGCTCTCTCTCTATTTTCCCCTTCAAAGTCGCTGATCTTCATCCCTTTCAGTTGGGTCCGATTGTGTTTGATGTGGAGGTTCTATTTGGTTTGACAGTGGTGGTTCAATTGGGTTTGACGTGGTGGTTCAATTGGGTGGTGGGTGTGGTGGTTGGTGATAGTGGAATAGGTTGGGCAATGGCTGCTATAAATTTATAATCTAATTTCAAGATTTTGAATTTTCTTTAGGGTTATTGCAGAGCTGTTACAACATGGGCCATGATTCAGATGGTGGTTCCCAAGATGGAAGGGATGAAGGTAAGTTGGATGTTTAACTCAAAATGCATTTTTTTGCTCGCTCTTTGTTATGTTAAAAAAGGTTGAACTCAGAGTTGAAAGGGATAAAAAATTGCCTTGGACTAGAGCAGGGGGGTAACGACTTACTGGTACTGGCTGTTGATCCTAGGGAATTTTTTTTTTTTTTTTTTCTCATTCCAAGTTCTAAGTTTTTCTTAGTTGTGTTTCTGTTCTTTTTAGCTGTATGTAAACGGTCGTTAGTGCCTTTTATTGATTCATTCAGTAAAGTATTACTTCCTTTCGAGTTATACAACTTTGTGTGCTATGTATATTGCTGGTACATTGAATTGCGTGGTGTGGTGTTTCCTTCTAATGAGAAAGGTTAACTACTCTCTCCATGCTTCCTTCAATGATAGCACTTTGAGTACACACACAATTACAAAAATTAACCAAGTTATAGTTATATATTCCAATTCTCCCCTCTCAAGCTGATGCACCAAACTTGTCTATGAGTAAATGGAAGAAAGAGCTAGACACCCCTCTTTGTAAAGATATTGGCAAGTTTTCCTGCCTTTTATTTGGATATCTCAATTTTTCCTTGTCTGTAATGTTGTGAATTTATAAAATACACAGTTGCAATTTTAATTTTTTTGACCTTTGTAGTTCAAGTCTTATTTGCTATTGCTTATAGTTTTGCATACCAAGTGTGATCTCAAATTTTTGTTTTGGTAGATGATGAGGAAGAATATGAGGAGGCTGGGAGGGGTAGTCGATTTCTTGGATTTATGTTTGGCAATGTCAATGACTCTGGTGGTCTTGATGCCGATTACCTTGACGAGGTAACCTTACTCCCCCCTTCTTTTCTCCTCTCCTTCAATTTTGGGTTTAACTGTAAACAAACAAATAAGTAACAAGAAGCAGTTGCTTACAATTATTGAAGCTTGAAATAGATTTGACAAGTTATGGATGGCCATAGAAATGCATGTGCGATGAGTCCACCTACTTGGAATTGTTAGGGAATTCCAAATCTAAGCTCCTGTGGACCATGCCCAAGAACAAAATAGATCATAGACAAAATGAACACCAATTGACATGGTTCACCCCAAGTTGGGCCACATCCACGGGCCATAATGATCCAAATAAATCATCCAAAACGAGCATAAAAGAAGATAACAACAAAGAACGTTTTGGGTCTCCCTCAAACAGGATAATCTCTCTTTTCCCACGGAAGCACTCAATAGAGAAACCTAAACACACCCTTCCTCACCACAAACCTAAACCCTAAACCAAACAGACCCTAAAAGGCTCTAACTGTAACTATAAATACCCCATAAGACTGAGGCTAACCTGGGAAGAACAAGGACAAAAAAGGGCTCAAAATGATAACTTAAACTATGAAACAGTTTGAGCTGCTGGAGCAGAAATTTCTGCATAGCATTCCGCTCTCACTATCTTGTTCTGCTTGAATGGGATTGAATTTTCTCTAGAGGGAGTACACAGCAGCCATTGGGCCACCCCAACTGAACAAGACACATTTTTAATGGAAATCTAATGCTATGTTTTAAAAGAATGAATTAGTTTCTTTCATTTTATTGGGGTCATGTAAGAGAGAATCCGAGTATCTTGAAAGAAACTAATTCATTCTTTTAGACCTCTTCGTCTTCCCAAATTCCCTAATATACATATACCTATTTGAATGTCTATAAGTCTTGACTGACAGTCCAAGAAAAACAAAGAAGTTTTGACTGACACAAATATTGTAACAGTTGTATAATTGAACGTGCTACCAAATAATATATCACAGCACTTCAGATACTGCTTGTTTTACAAGAAAAGGATGAACAAGAAACTAAATTTCTGGCATGTCTTCTAAAGCTGACATGCAAGTAGCCGTTGCCATGAAACTGAAATATATTTTAAGATTTCACATTCAACAATTTGCATCATTGTATACCTGTTGAAGAGCACTCGCCCTCATGTTTTGAACTGTTTAAACTCGACTCTATTTCTTGCATTTTGAGCTTGCAATAATGTTTTAATAATGATCTTGCTTCCTCTCTCTCTTATTATTATTATTATTATTATTATTATTATTATTTATTCTTCCATATATATATATATATATTTAAAATTTTGGGTTTGTCAGCAATAATCATCCATTTAGATATTCATGAGTGTTCTCATTTTTCACATTTACACTTTTAAATTGAGTTCTAGTTTAGTGATGTAATCTTGATGCTGAAACCACAGGATGCAAAGGAACACCTCGCTGCACTTGCTGACAAGCTGGGTCCTTCTATAAGAGGCATAGATGTATGGATTTCTCATCCATTTCTTTAGGTCTATTGCTCTATTTGGTAGTCTTGAATATTATCTTGGGGCCCGTTGTCATGAATTTCTTATTATATTTAAGGGAGTTATAATTGCTTTTTTACTTTTTTTGGCACTTGCTTTTTTATTTTATTTTATTTTATTATTTTATGGAACTCTCTTATTCCTTTACTTGTGCTTTCTCCTACCCTTCTTTTTAACTCTCTTCCCTGGTATGTAATTTTTTTTTTGATTTTTAGCTGTCAGTAAAATCACCACAAACATCAACTGATGCTGTTGAAGAAGGTGAATATTGTGAGCCTGGAAAATCGATCTCATGCAATTTTTTGATGTTTTGCTAGTGACTCTTCCCCTCCCGCCTCCCCCTGTCCCAGTTCATATCTATTTGTTATATTTGTATATTACAATTTCTTCTATTGGCTATCAAGCAATATCATTTTAAGAACAAAGGAATCTAGTGAAAGCACTATGACCACTCTTTCTAGATTTATTTGTGACTGCACTATGATTACTCTCCCTCAATTTATTTTGCTAATGCACTATATTTACACCCTCTCAATTCATTTGTGAATACACTATGATGCTTTTTGTATATTTTATTTAGTTTTTAGGTGATAATTCTGATTTTCCTTCTTCCAATTTTGTGCCACCCAGAAAACCTTGGATGTGATTTCACGATTAAAACCATTACTTCAGTCTTATTTAATTTGTCATTTTAGCACTTTATGCATATAAAATATTTAATTCCTGGCATTCTAGGTTATACCCTTGATCTTCTAATTTGCTCCCTGAGTGGCCGTTTGCCTCTCGTGGAAGATGGATTCTGTGCTAAGGGGCATAAAAGTGTCGCAGCAAATGCGATAAATTTGTTTCTAGTGTGTTGCTGAGATGTTTAACCTCAGATAAATTTTTGTGATACCTGTTCTTTAAGGCCGTACATTGTACAATTTGACTTCACCACTGGGTGAAGCTATGTTGATTCTAATATTCTCTGTGTTTTATTTGACCTTAGCCTGTCTGTCTGTCAGTCTCACGCTCTCATTCTCTAATAAATGAGGCGGAAGTAAAAAATAAATTCGTCGTTCACATTCTTATTTTGTGAGTATGCACTCATTGTGTTCTCTTATGACAGATTATGATGAGAAGGCTGAAAATGCAGTGAATTATTTTGATATTGATGAGGATTTTGAGGGACCTGAGATTCAAGCTGCTACTGAGGAGGACCATTTGTTGCCCAGAAAGGATTATCTTTCTGCTCAAGTTTCATTGGCTACTTTGGAGCTCACACATTCTGTGTTTGATGATGAAGATTACGATGAAGAAATTGAACAGGAAGTGGAACATGAGGTGGTTGAAAGAAATGTTGATGTTGAAACTATCTCTTTACCAGGTGTTCTCTCAGTTAAAGTTTTCTGTTAGTTGCTAACTTTTACACCGTTCATTGATCAGTGTTTACCTAGATCACATATATTGATTTTGCTTATAGTTGGGGATGGAAAAGATACATCTTAAATGTAGTTGTATAATTTGATAGGTTGTCTTGCAGGGGATTCTAAAGGAGAAAAATATTCAGAGGATGATTATCAAATTGGCGGTTTGGACTCTGAAAATTTGGATGCTCATGTAGAAGAGTTTCAGGTCTGATTGTGATAATATGTATAAAAAGTTGCATATTAATTCTTGCTCTCGGATATTATTTATTCTGACATGTTACTTGTAAAGAAAGAATTGTTTTCATTGTCACGTATGTGTATTCTGTTTCCTACCAAGAAAAACATTTGCTCTGACAAGTTGGGGACATGATTGTGGATACAATTGTATTGTTTCCTAAGCAATGCGTACTAGACTACATTTGTATTTTGTCATATATCTATATTTGTTCTCTAATTTCTTTGAGATGCTATACCTGATGTAAGGAGACAGCTAATTTGTGAATGCAAGTGATTTCTTTGTCATCTAGTCGAGGGAACACATATTGCTACTCGTTCTTTAACTGAATTGCATCTTGAAAGTGCTTCTCACTATTCTATTAGTCTTCATTGATGTTTACATCTCTCTTGGCTATTACAGGAAGCACTTTCAGATAAAAGTGCCACGCCGCTGCCAGTTCTATGCATAGAAGATGGATTGGTGATCTTAAGATTCTCGGAAATCTTTGGTATTCATGTGCCCTTGAAGAAGGCGGAGAAAAGAGAACATAGATACTCTGTTCCTAAAGGTATGTTGCATATATATGGAATCCTCCTTGATGCCTCCAATGATAAAGTTGCTAGGACAGAAATTACATGTCTTAATGGCAGCAAACTACTGTCTCAAAGCATATGTTATGTTAAAAATTATGTTTACATTTTTTTTTCTTATGGCTCAAATTTTAGTTGCATTTTAGGTTATCTTCCTGTTAGACAGGTCGTCTAGTTTTGGTTTGTATCTTGTTGCTTCATCTTGTTTTATTTTTAGTACTGTTTACAGAATTAAACCAGCATCCTTTCAGATAGGTACAAATCCATGGATGTTTCGGATATCATTGAAGAGGATGAAGAGGAATTCTTAAAAGGATCTAGTCACGGATTGCAATCTTTGAAACAGGCAGATGCAATGAAATATGACATCTCAGCACTCAATGACACTGACTTGGAAAATGCAAAGTTTGGTGTTCTAAAAGCGACTAATTCAGTCGCTCTGCTGGATGACGGGCCAATAAAGGACTCCTGTCTCAATGCAGAACCATTGAAAGAGGATCTAATTTTGATATTTCTGTGGGAAGGCAGTCACCTTTGTGTTCAAAATTTTATCCTCTTGATCAACTAGACTGGGAAGAAGGAATTGTATGGGGCAATTCTCCTGTAGCAAGTGACAATTCTGATGAGAGTTGTGAAATTTCGGGACCTGATGAAGTTTCAATTAATAGTGAAACAGAACCTGATAGTGGGTCACAAAATATTCTGTTAGAGCCCCCAAAAGAACCTGATGAGAAGGATCATGCTATTGTGCTGCATAGCTCATGTAGTCTATTGGAGCCTTTTGGCTCAAGAAATTCATCAGAACTTTTATGTCTTCCTGTCTCTGAAAGCAGATGCCATCCCCAACTTTTAAGGCTAGAATCTCGATTTGAAGTGGATGACCATACAGATGGTACAATGGAGAGTGTCGGTGAGAAGCTTCATCAGAGTGATGCTGTGAGGGAATTTAGCAAACTCACTTCACAGAATAGAGACATGCTAAAAGGATCCTGGTTAGATCAGATAATTTGGGACCCAGATATGCCTACTGGAAAGCCAAAACTTATCCTCGATCTTCAGGATGAGCAAATGCTATTTGAGATATTGGATAACAAGGAAAGTGAACATCTTAGGCTTCATTCAGGGGCCATGATTGTGACTCGCCCGGTAAACTTGAGCAATGGGGATTCTTTTGAGCTGCCAGGTCATGGAGGTCAATTTGGTTGGCGTTATGTTGCTAATGATAAACACTATTCAAATAGGAAAACTTCTCAGCAACTGAAATCAAATTCTAAAAGACGCACAGTGCAGGGCATAAAGATTTATCACTCACAACCTGCCCTGATGTTACAGACAATGAAACTGAGGTTAAGCAAGTAAGATGGATTGTTATATATTCCCTAAATTTTCTTTATTTGTTCTGATATGGCTGCATGCTTTCTTTATTTTGTTTGAATGTTGTGTTCTACTTTATCAGTATGTCATGGTTTATAGTCATTTGGCTCAACTCTGTTTCAAAAACAGTCATAAGCCTATTTAGGGTTAGGTAATGAGGAATTTGAAGTGCTTCACTGAATAAGTGAAGGAATGGGTTCAAGAATGAAATTCCAAAGAAGGAGATAAGAAGGAAGACTCTTTGTTGTTGAATGTGGGTCACTACGTGCTTATCTGCACAAGTACTGTTAACTATACTGGGTCATGCATAGGAAAGAAATATGAATCACAGCTAATCTGTAATTTCTTTTTGTTATATAATAATAGAGTAAGTCTTGCAAGGTTTTTGAGATTTTGAATTGATGATTGAGTTTAGGTATTTTTTTTTTGGTGGAAGAGTTTATGTGGTTTTTTTTGGGTCGAAGAGTTTAGGTAGTTTTGGTTATCATTTCAGCATAATCTTTCTTGTACTTGCGCATGATAGATATCCCATTGGCCATGGGTTTCAAGGTGATTTTATTTGTTAAACTTGTGTTGTAAATCTTCTATGCCACTCCATCTGTTTCCTACTTTTGCATGTTATGCTGCCTAATTTTATAACTCAAAAAAATAACTTTTTTGCAGTAAGGGTGTGGCTAATTTTCACCGACCAAAATCTTTATGGTATCCCCATGACAATGAAGTGGCTGTAAAAGAACGAGGGAAGCTCCCCACTCAAGGACCAATGAAAATTATCATAAAGAGCTTGGGTGGGAAAGGAAGTAAACTTCATGTGGATGCTGAGGAAACAGTCTCTTCTGTTAAATCAAAAGCTTCAAAAAAGCTAGGTTGACCCTCTCATTTTAGTGTGTTTGTCTTGTGTATTTATGTTTAAGTTTTTTAATTGATGAATTCTTTTGAAGTATGTAGAGAAGTTTAAAAGCTGACTCAGAATTCTTGATTTTGTAGAGTTTAAGCCATCCGAAACTGTGAAGTTGTTTTATTTAGGGAAGGAACTCGAAGATGATAAATCTCTTGCAGCCCAGAATGTTCAACCAAATTCTTTGCTTCATCTTGTTCGTACAAAAATATACTTGTTGCCAAAGGCACAAAAGATTCCTGGTGAGAATAAATCTTTGCGGCCTCCTGGAGCATTTAAGAAGAAATCTGACCTTTCTGTGAAAGATGGTCATGTGTTTCTAATGGAGTAAGCAACTTCAAAGACCTGTTTTAAACCTTTTATGTTGTTTCCCCTTTCCCCTGTATGAGTTGGTTTGCTTGATGGTTATTGTGCTATTCTTCCTATGCTGTTCTTATTGTGATCGCCTTCATTGTTTTGTATGACAGTAAGAGTGTCAGATTGATGCTTCGCTTTGTATCTTGCAATTGAATTGTTTGTTCTTCGGACAACTTAGCAATCTTAAAAGTATGAAATGATGTCTTTCATTACTTTATTTTATGGAATCTTAGGACAACTTATCAATCTTAAGAGTATGAAAGCATCATTAAT
This sequence comes from Prunus avium, assembly GCF_965620075.1. Taxonomy (NCBI): domain Eukaryota; kingdom Viridiplantae; phylum Streptophyta; class Magnoliopsida; order Rosales; family Rosaceae; genus Prunus; species Prunus avium. The sequence continues at coordinate 60,155,556 of NC_142284.1, read as the reverse complement.
GTAGTTTTCTTGATTTCTACAACTACAAGGTTTATGATATTCCAAGCACCAAAAGTTGTGCTGAATCACAAATTCAGGAAGCTGATAACTTATGTTGACATCAATTTCTAGGGACTAATAAGGGCAGTTAAATGAATTTATTGCTTTGATGATGTACTGGGAAAGAGTGAGGAGGTTCTGGGCAGCTCTGTGGGCACTGGTTTTGGTTGATTTTAGGGATATTCTCATTCTTCTTTAATGTTTGATTAGATTTTTCAAGTTTGAGCTTTTACTAACTTGCCTTTTTTTATATTTTATTTTTATAATATTTTCTGTTTTCTCTTCAGATTTTGGATTCCTTATCCACTCTTTGTAATTAGCTTTTCTACTTCAGTATATGTCTGTTGCTTTTCAAAAAAAAAAAAAAGTATTGTTCCTTGGTTTTTCTTTTTGGCCAAGCATAACTTTTTTCAACTGTACAGATATGGAGGTGACCATACCAAACTAATTTGATTTATTTTCTTTGCAGGTACTGTGAGGAAAGACCTTTACTTTTGAGCAATGCTGGTATGGGTGCAAGATTGTGCACTTATTATCAAAAATCAGCCCCAGATGATCAAACTGGTTCTTTGTTACGCAGTGACAGCAACAGTTTGGGACATGTCATCTCACTAAATCCTGCTGATAAATCACCTTTTCTTGGAGATACAAAAGCTGGTTGCAGTCAGTCATCGCTTGAAACAAACATGTATAGAGCTCCTGTATTTTCTCATAAGGTGCCATCAACTGATTATTTGTTGGTTCGTTCTGCAAAGGGAAAGCTTTCAATTAGACGCATTGACAGACTTAATGTTGTTGGCCAACAGGTTTGTAATAGCAATACCCTTCATTGCATACTCCAATATTTTTATTTTGTTCTCTTGGGTTTCAGAAGCTTTTTTTTTTGTCCCTCCTCCTGTTGGTGATTTACGGGCAACTGATGCAAGTTGTTGGTGCTTGGCTTTACTCATGTCCTTGTTTGATTATAAAAAAAAAGTGATTTTCTTGTATGCATTTTAGTACTTTGTTGCATTTTCATAGTTCACATATTACATAATAATTCAAACAGAACATAAATGTAACATTTACTTGTTTTTGGATGAGCCGTTTAGCCAGTGTGGGTTCTCAATGTCTGAGCCATCGTGAAATGCGTCCTTGAATATATATCAAGCTCACAACCCAACGATCCATACAACATTCTCCCTCATGTCGAGGTGTGCTCAATAGATGAGTCAAATACAGCCCATAGGGGAGGGAGTGGATTTTTCTTTAGAACAAAAAGGATTTGTGCTATTTGGAAGAAGTGGAAAGGGGGTTTTGAATTGAGATAAGATTCCAATTTTAATTAATGGAAGACCAAGCCTTAAATTTGGAGCATCAAAAGGTTAAGCCAAGGAGATACTTTCTTCTTCTTTGTTTACTGTGGTGGTGGATGGTTTGAGTAGATTGGTGGAAAGAGCAAAGGAGATGAATATGAAAGGGGATTGGTAGTTGGTAGGCAAGAAATGGAGATCTTGCATTTGTAGTTTATGGAAGATACAATTTTTTTCCCTTTTTGGAGGGGGATCAAAATTTGGGAAACTTTCTGTCAGTACTAGAAGTTTTCAGTACTGTTTCTGGTTTGAAGATAAATAGCGGCAAATGTTCAACTGCAGGGATAAATACACATGCAAGAAAAGTAAGGGAGTTAGAATTGGCCTTTGGGTGTGAGGTGGATAAGTGGCCTATGAAATATCAAGTGCTGCCACTTGGGGTTAATCCTATGGCAATTAGTTTGTGGGATCCAATGGGGAAGAAGTTGGAGAAAATGTGAGACCCTGTGTGCCATTCATTGAACATTGATCTGACCGCTTGAATTACTGGAACAAACCGATCTTATGAAGACGAGAAGACAGATTCTGTTAATGTAGATATATCGTCCTCGTCTTGCGTCTTCTGGCTATGAGTTGCCATTGGCAGCGGCAGATCAAAGCGATTGAAGAAAGAAAGAGAATGGTGGCTCCTTTTGTCCAGCGCACATTGTCGGAGAACAATGTTGGAGACAAGGTGAGAACCTTCCGTTGGTACTTATTTAGCCTTTTTTATCTGGAGGTGAAAAAGACTAACACTTATTCAATCAGTTCTTTGCTGCATGCCTATCTATATTCCACTTGTTTTAGTCGTGTTAGCGTGGACAAAAATTGGGAAGCTTGATGAGGAAGTTTCTATGGCAAGGAATATTGGAAGGTAGAAAAGACCATTTGGTCAAATGGGATTTGGTGTCCCAGGTGTTTGAAATATGAGGTTAGTTGTTGGGAATATGGTAAGTAGAAATGAAAGTCTTCATGGAAAATGATTATGGAGGTTTGAACAAGAGCGCGGGGCTCCTTTGGTTTCTGTCATTGGAAGTAAATATGGGTCACATGAAAATAGGTGTGATTCTTCACCAAAAAGAAAATAGATGTGATTCTATTATTGTGATTAGAGGGGTTCAAGCCCTTGGACAGAAACGTTCCTTGCTTGATATCTTAATTGATGTTTTGGGATGAGTGCTGGGTGGGAGAAACGGTTGTATCCACTCCTTTTCCTCGCGTATACAGTTTACCTTGTTTCCATAATGTTCCTATTGCAAGCTTGTGTGTAGATTCTTCTACTTCTCCTCTGAGTTGGGACTTTGGCTTTCATGGAAGCATGAGGGGGGAAGCTAGCCGAGTTATTGGTTGTCTTAGAAACATTTGTTTGGTTCCATCTAGGCCAGGTAGAAGATTATGGAAGTTGGAGTCTTCGGTAGTATTCTCTTATACATCTTATTCAAAAAAATTGTTGGACAACTCTTCTCTTTCTCTTTTCGGCCCCTCATGTATTTCGAAGGTCAAAGTACCTCCTGTAGTACGGGTGTTAGCTTGGTTTATAGCTCTAGGATAGGTGAATTATTTATTTATTTGAGAAGACGACCATCCTGGTGCCTCTATCCCCATTGGTGTGATGTGCAAAATGCTACTGAAATTTTGGATGACCTACTGCTTTGTTGCCCCATTAAATTGTCCTTGTGGAGAAGATTGTTTACAGAGGCCCAAGTGAATTGGGATACTCTGGCTTCTTGTGCTGAAGGTATAGCTTTGGGGAGATGTGCTGTGGTGGTAATTTTTTGGGTGATGTGGATGGAGTGGAATAAAAGGATATTTGAGGCATCTTTTGTGGGATAGAGTTCGCTTTTGACCTTCCCTTTGAATGTTGGTATCTCCAAAGTATCTGGATAGTTCTTTCAGGCTTTGTTTTATAATTGGAGTGTTGCTGTTTCTTATTTTATATTTTTTATATCTTGTTTCGTTCATGTTTTGTAATATTTCTTTATATTAGTGAAAGCATGTTTCTTATGAAAGAAAATGCCGTCTTTTTTTCTGAGGTTCTCATTGGATTACTTAGACAATTGTGCTCGGGTAGCAGGATAAGTCATTTTTAACCATGAAACATCATGAGCTATTTGGAATGGACCCAACTACAAGTATCAAACTCAGAGGGATTGTATGCCATTGTGAGTAAGAAAAAAGAGGAATCTTAGGATGCAAGGCTAATTGATTGTTGTTTATTTGACAAAGAAAATGAAAAGAACCTTCTTTCTGAGGTACTCTTTATAATGTAAAAGTAATGTTGGTGGTGCAGGTAGTGACTATTCGTCATATGATAAGAACATATAAATTGGTAGTTGCATGCTATAGAAATGATTTAAACTTTTGCTGATAATTTGTTAATGGTCAGAGCCTCCATCTAGTCTTTGTATTTTTGAGGATTAGAATGGGGTTGGAGTGGAAAAACTGAGCGGTCGAGTAAGATTTTAGTCAGCTTTATGGGTGTCGGTTGCTGCAGGTTTCAGCGAGAACGCATTCTCAGTTATTAGGATGGATTTGCTAGCTGTTGTGAACTGATGTTTGCTACTTGTGGAGAGGTGTAACTGAAGGAGATGACATTTTCTGCCTTCCAACTGAAACTTCAAATTCTATGTGAAATTGATGTTCGTGGGTTTAGCGGAAAACGTGACGCTACCATAAAGTGAAAGCTTTTCGTTTGTCTGAGTGTTTTATTATATATCCTGGATTTTGTAATACGATTCTCTAGGTCGATATCCGTTACTTGGTTCCATTGTGGTTTTATTTTGTTTGTTTGCTTTTCCATATCGGAATATTAGTAGATTACTTGTGTCTAAATTGTGCACTGCCAGTCAATAACAATTTCAGTAGATCTATGTGTATTAAGAGACAATCTTTCCAGGACATATATTGTTGAATCCGAGTTGTTCTCCTTCTATTGTTTGCAGGAACCTCTCATGGAGGTAATGTCTCCTGGAACTAAGAATCTTCAAACTTATATGATTAACAGGCTCTTAGTCTACATGTGCCGAGAGTTCCATGCTGCCGAAAAGCGCCATTTTCTTCCTTGTATCCGCGCAGATGAGCTACCTTCACAATTTCCTTATCTATCTGAAGCCTTTCTTCGGAAGAAGCTGAAGGAGCATGCAAATTTGCAGGCACTTTCTTTTTGCTCAATTCTCTTCTGATATATTATTATTATTTTCTTGTTTACTGTTCTTTAATCAACTTATCATTCTGAATGGATATGCAACATTTCCAGAGGGGATCAAATGGACAATGGATGTGGGTTAAGAAACGCAACTTCCGAATTTTCTCAGAGGATGAATTAAGAAATATGGTGAAGCCAGAAGAGGTGAGTTACACTTCAAATCTTTTGCTTTTCTGCTTTTACTAAGTTAAATTGATCGAACATTTTTTTGTGTGGATGCTCCATAGAAATCCATCGTTATTCCTTTCTTCCACCGAGAAAGGTTCATTTCGAATTATAAGAGAAATTTCTCTTTTCTTTTTTTGTTTGCTTTTCGTTATGATCATGCAATGCTAAGTCTCGGAAACCGGGTTCTGATGTTGAAAAGAGCTTTTTTTTATTTTATGTGAAATTGATGAAAACCCGATATTTAAAGGTCAGTAATGTTAGAAGACGACTATCGGTATCCGATGGTAAGATACCTATGGTCGGTATATCTTTGAAAGCTCAAACGGAGAGAATAAACATACTCTTCGGACTGCTTACTAGATGTTGACTCATGAAGGGAAAAATACCTTTTAAAACTAATTCAAATTATTTCAAGTTATATGATGGGATTTATGCCATTGCCTGAAATTGTCATGGTTTTAAATTATCACAGTTTGTTGACTTTTATTGCCTCAGTAATAGCCTTCTACCTATTTTTCTTCTAGACATGAATGGTAAGGCCAAATCTGTTCTTGTTGTCCCCTAATAATTGAATTCTTCTAATGATTGTTCTTTGCCAAAATCTAATCTCATCTAAATGCATATGCTTTGGCAGCCAAAGTTTGGCTTAAAAAACATTCAAAGTGTGATTAATTCTTGAATTTCTGATGGACACTTAGTTGAATAGCATGAAGCGTTTGTTTCATCATGTTAGCACACAGTCATTCAGGCACATTGAAGCAAGGCTTCTATACAGTTTAGAAATGGCTTGAAGGAAACAACTTATCTAGTTTATCCTTTATACTTTGTCTTGCAATTTTAAAAATGGATTGCAGTAAGTTATTAATTTGACGCCTCAACTCAGCAGGTTAAATAGTAGTTATGACCAAAGAGATATGATGCTCATGCATCTTTTTTGTTCTTACTTTTTGTGTATAGGTGTGTGCCTATGAAAGCATGCAAGCTGGTCTTTACCGGCTCAAACATTTGGGAATTACTGAAACACATCCCTCTGCCATATCATCTGCAATGAGTCGTCTCCCTGATGACGCAATTACTCTGGCTGCTGCATCACACATTGAAAGGGAACTGCAGATTACTCCATGGAACTTGAGTAGCAATTTTGTAGCATGTACACAGGTAAACATATATCTTTGACTCTATGATTTCTTTTTTTCATGAAGTGCACTTTTACTTGTGATCCTGTTTTTGAGATTTGCATCATATTCTCATGGCTAATTGACCGGAAGAGGTAATTAATCTTGCAACCATCAGTACCTCTTTTCCATTTATTTGTTTGTTTACACAATCTTCTTTGTTGTTTTTAAGGGAAAAGAAAATATTGAGCGTTTGGAAATATCTGGTGTTGGGGATCCATCTGGCCGGGGCCTAGGTTTTAGTTATGTTCGTGCTGCACCAAAAGCATCTATGTCAAGTGCAGTGGTGAAAAAAAAATCTGCTGCTACTCGAGGAGGTTCCACTGTTACCGGAACAGATGCTGATCTACGCAGATTAAGCATGGAGGCTGCACGAGAGGTGCATTATTGCTGCCCTAAATCTCATTGAACGGTCAAGAAAAAAGACGCTATTTAAGAATCTTAATTTATATTTCTAGCTTCCCTTATGGGCATCACTACCTTTTTGTTTAATTAAATCTTTGCTATCCTTGTTAACATGTAGGACAGAAATAAGTATATTTTATGTGACTTTAAAAAGATATCCTGGTGTGCATGAGAAATTGCTAGTAGGTCTATGCCCTCGTAACATAAAATTATCTTCCATTGTACAATAGGGTGTTTTAGCGTCTCTGTTTCCTTTCGGAAATGTTGTGGGATATCCAGATGTATTTATTGTTTTATGTTGACTTTAATTGTGTTCTTATTCCCAGGTTCTTCTTAAATTCGGTGTTTCTGATGAACTGATTGCGAGGCAGACTAGATGGCATCGGATTGCGATGATACGCAAGCTTTCAAGTGAGCAAGCTGCATCTGGGGTAAAAGTTGATGCAAACACTATCAGTAAATATGCACGTGGCCAGCGTATGTCCTTCCTTCAGCTACAGCAGCAGAACCGGGAGAAGTGTCAAGAAATTTGGGATAGGCAAGTTCAGAGTCTTTCAGCTCTAGATGGGGAAGAAAATGAGAGCGACTCTGAAGGAAATAATAGTGATCTGGATTCCTTTGCTGGGGATTTAGAAAATTTGCTTGATGCAGAAGAATGTGAAGAAGTGCTAGGAGGTGATCATGAATCCAATCATGATAAATTGGATGGTGTTAAAGGGCTTAAAATGAGAAGGCGCCCTTCCTTGGCTCAGGCAGAAGAGGAGATTGAAGATGAAGCAGCAGAAGCAGCAGAGTTATGCAGGTTGCTTATGGATGGTAAGGATATTTATGTTACTTTTGTTTAGTTACGTTTGTGCTATGCAGAAAATATTAGATTGAGTATTTCCTAGTTCCAATGTAGGTTCTGTTAAATGGATTGATTGTGCATGGTTTAGTTGCGCCTATCAATATTTAGGTGACTTTTGTTTTATTTTGTTATTTGGGAATAGACCTGCTGATATTGGTTATTGCTCAATTTCTAATGTGATCATGTGAGAATTTGAATTCTATCTGGTGAATGTCATTGTGTTCCTATTTGTGATTTGTGGTTGACCATGACAGCTGTTACACAGATGAAACTGAGAGGGGGAAGAAGAAGAAAACAAGAGTTTCTGGGGAGGAGCTGGGGTTGGCTCCTGGGTCGAGAACAAATTATGGCTTCGAAAATGCAGATAGGGCAAAGAAAATAATTGGTGCAGCGCAACCTGATGAATCCTATACTTCAAAAGATAATCCAGTTGGAGATGTGAAACTGGTAAGAATGAATCACCATTTCGTCATGTTTAGTCTTGGTTTATTTATTTTATCTTTTAATTCAGCTCTTCTTGTTTAAACATGTACGTCATGTCTGATCATGAAGATATTCTTTCCCTATGCATGTAGGTTGAACTGTGTGTAATGTTCATGTTTTGGTTGCAGGTGGAAAATCCTCTTAAAAGAAAAAAGACCGGAACACTTAAAGGAATGAAAAAGAATGATATCACACATACTGGTCTGATGAATAAGAAACTGAAGATATCAGGAGATGGTGGCAAGGCAAGTGAGCTTGTTATAAAACTGCTGGTTCCTTTTCTTTTCTTTCTTCGTGCTTTGTGCTTATTTCTTCTTTGCATTTCTTTAATACATAAGTTGCAACCGACTTACTGCATTTCCTTTTTTCTTTTGACCACACATACTTTCTGTTTTTGCATACTTTTTGTTTCTTTCTGATTTTATGGTTTAATTCATGTATACAAGGAAACTGCCTGCACTGGGAAAGTAGGATTGTACTAAAAAACCTTTTATGTTTTTGTTTGTAACATTCCTTCCATTTGATAACCAATACAAGACAGTCTGGCTGCCTTTTGGAGGCAATAATGTGTAATACTGTTATTCTTATTTGTTGTACATTCCCATCAACTTTACTATGTGCTAATGATTCTCGGATCTGTGGAATGTGTCATATATTTGTATTTTTCCCCCGCTTAGAAATCGTTCTTAATTTGACTACCTCTTTGAATTCAGACATATAAGGAGAAGAAATCAGCACGAGAGAAATTTATATGTGGAGCATGTCATCAGGTATATAACTCAGATAAGTTTAGTTTAGAGTTTTGGTAATATTCTGCTAAATAGTGTGACTAATAATTTAATACTGATTGTTTACCTTTTTGATGGCCCAGGCTGGACACATGAGAACAAACAAGAACTGCCCCAAGTATGGCGAAGATCAGGAAACACACAGTGACACTCCAGATCTGGATAAAACAGATGGAAAGATCACTGCTCTGAATCCATCTAATCAGGCTCAGCAGAAAACTACGACAAAGAAGCTGGTACCTAAAAGTGCAACTAAAATTGCCGTGGTTGAAGCTTCCGATGTTGACGTTGGTCTGAGTACAAAGGTTCTTCCATTGAAATTCAAATGTGGGTCAACTGAAAAGCTTCCTGATAAACAGGCTCTTGGAGAGACAGAGAGCTCTGAACGTCCGGTGGCATCTGATCCGGAAACTGGGAAGCCCACTTTTAAGGTGAACAAGATAATAATATCGAACAAGATGAAACCTGAAAATGCACCTGTTGAATCTCAGAAGCCACCTATTGTGATACGGCCTCCCACAGATACAGATAAGGGCCATGTCAAATCACAAAAGCCAACTATTGTTATACGGCCACCTGCAAATACAGATAGAGACCAGGTGGAATCCCAAAAGCCCTTAATTGCTAAACGACCATCAATGGAGGCACAGAGAGAGCAACATCATAAGAAAATTATAATTAAACGTCCAAAAGAAATTATTGATATAGATCAGGTCAGTCAGGATGGGAGTACTCCTGTTGAACATAGGAAAACTAAAAGAATTGTTGAATTGACAAGTTCTGAAAAGAACAGGAAGGAAGAGAACATGTATTTGGCTAAGGAAGCTGCAAAAAAGAAAGCTAGAGATGATAAGAGATCAAGGGAGGAGCAAGAGAAACGGAGAAATGAAGAGAGATTGAGAGAAGAGAGGGCCAGGAGGCTTTACAAAGAGGAAATGAGGATGATAGAGGAGCAAGAAAGACTAGCAGAGATTAGAAGATATGAAGCAGTCATCAGACAAGAGAGGGAGGAAGAAGAACGCCAGAAAGCAAAGAAGAACAAACAGAAGAAGAAAAGGCCTGAGATAAAGGAGGATTATATAGAGGATTCACGAGCAAGAAGATCTGACAAAAGGATGCAAGAAAGAGATCGGGGTGCAAAAAGGAGGCCAGTTGTTGAATTGGGAAGGTATGGTGGAGAATCTGCCCCGATAACAAAGCGTCGTAGAGGGGGAGAGGTAATGTGTTCAAGCTTATCTTCAAGTTACTTTCATTCATTCAGATTTTCCCCGCACATGCCACCTTTATTACAACTGGTGGCGGATTCATTCTAGAATATGTAGTAGTTCACCGCCTACGCCAGGATAAAATTTAGGAATAGATCAGTCGAAATGGACAATCCCAGTCTACCCACTATGAATTGCAACTATTCTTTTAGAATTATTAATTTTTTTCCAGTGGGCTCACACTGACTTTTAATTAAAATTTATTTGGTAGAGTTTTGTTTGTGGTGTGACTTAGTGTTCCTCTGTACTTATAAAACAGTAAACACATTTATCTCAAATAAAACAGTAAACAGAGTAGAAGCAATTACGAATCACTTTTTGGGGGAGTTTATTTATGTAGTTTTTATGGGTCGTTGGTGAGAAATCCTGTCAAGTTTATGTGCTAAGACAAACATCCTTCTTTTTTCCCGTATCTTTCTTGGAGTTGATTTATTTACTAACCTAGAATAGGAATGGGATGAGATAATGCTCGTTCTAATACATAAGATAAAATAAAACAAAATGCGGAAGAGAAGGGCCCATTGTTCTTTTCTGAAATTGTGCAAGCTAAACTCTCATACACCAAGCAATGAATTAATGCACAGCCAAAGGTGCCAATGACTTTTGTAATTTCTTTGTTGTAAGAAATTACAGTGTGTCATTATCAATAGATTGCAGTGTTCACAGATGGTATACGAATATTCACATTAACCTCCAAGAGGCTTGTATAATAACAAATATCCTATGTAATACTGTACAAAACTTTCTTATTTATCTTCTTACTTTTTCTACAGGTTGGTCTGGCAAACATCTTGGAGCGTATTATAGAAACCCTCAAAGATCGAATTGAAGTATCGTATCTTTTTCTTAAACCAGTATCCAAAAAGGAAGCTCCTGATTACCTGGACATCATAGAGCGCCCGATGGATCTGTCTACAATCAGGGAGAAGGTGAGGAAAATGGAGTACAAGAGCAGGGAGCAATTCAGGCACGATGTGTGGCAGATAACTTATAATGCTCACAAATATAATGATGGGCGTAATCCAGGTATACCTCCTCTCGCAGATCAGCTCTTAGAGCTTTGTGACTATATGTTGGTTGAGAATGACGAAAGCTTGACTGAAGCTGAAGCAGGCATTGAATCTGCAGATTTCTAGAGATATTGATACTGATTTAATATCCGTAACTTTATTTTTACAAAGAAGAATGCCCACTTTTGCCGGAGTAAGTTTTTAGGTATTGGGGATTAAAGAGTCTGCTTTGGCTTCATCTCACATGTCAGGAAGCATCAATTAAAGAAAATAGTCGCATCTCCTGTAAATTTGTGATTATCTGCTGTAATTTGTGTTTGAGTTATTGAATAACATCCGTTTTAAAGTTGTATTAGTTGTACAGTGCCTGCAATGTTTAAAAAGTTTCATTGACACAAGGGGATTGTATCTCAAGTGCTTAAGAGCATTTAGCCTGCACTCAATGTCCTAGGTTCGATTCCCCCCTCCCCCAATATCCGCTTGTATTAAAATAAATAAAATAAAAAAAGGTTTCATTGACAGATCAGTTTTTCAATCAAAATTTCATCTTGCAAAGTCACCGATCTGAGCAGGAGGATCAAAAGATTTGTTGTGCTGGATATTATTTCTTCTTCATTTCATGCATCTGACATTCCATTCCAGTATTAGTTTTGGGTTTTTGGTTTCCTGAGTACAACTTGATCGATATATCAAAATCCTTTCCAATGTTGCAGTTAATTACCTAATGAATGAGTACTAGCAACATCTACTGATTGAATCCGCAAATGAAAGTTCACATGCACACAAGCAATCGAGTTGCATAATTTTTAGGAGCAATGGTCCTTTCAAACTCGATTATTGGTTCTGTTAGTTCCTCAACTCCATCTCCTCTCGTATCATTAGTCCTGCCTTCAGCCCTTATAAAACACAGTGCCCAACATCCAGGTGAGAACCACTGTCCAAAAGTCCAAGCACAATCAAAGTACAAGGAATTTCATGCATACTTTTTCTCTTGCTAAACTTGTGGATCCTTAGCTCCCACAATACTAGCCTCTGGTGCCAACCCGAGTTTAATCTTGATTCAATCCTAATTAGAGTAACGATTTAATATTAGTCACACTCTCAGCACCAAGTTCAAACTCAAATAATATCCTTCCAACACCTGGTTTATCCTTCCCGTCAGTTCTGTGATATAGAAAAGTCAACATAGCAACCCCAACGTACTTAGGTTTTGTCCCATTGCTCTTCTCTATGGGAACTCTCTATAGAGATGACGTTTTTCTTGCCAATAATGTCCCAATGTGCCATTGAAGATAACCATAGCACTCCCTCAAATTCAACACTCTTTCGGGGTGTTTTAGGCTTATAAGTACTCTTGGAAACTCAAACACGGGTAAAATAAAGCTCGATCCATTGGGTGTGCCAAAAATAGATGTTTGCTAAACAACTACCTAGCCTTAGACATCGATGGAAGCAAGCTCTAGTTAACTTACGTGAGCATGCCACTATTGATATTGCAAAAGAACTCAATATAATATATAATTTGTGATTGATTGTGCCTCAAGTAACTGATTTCTAACCAAGCCAATGTGCATTAGGTAGAGATCTAGCTAGATATGGGTTATTTTCCATGCCTTAAAAGCAATAAGGACTTAAATTCTCTTTGAATATGATAAAAGCCATTTATATACTGCTAGATATCACTTAAGAAAGTAAAAAGAAATCACCCCAAACTAGTAGGAAGAAATTTTGATTGGGGCATGCCGAGTTCTGAATCAAGAAGCCTTAAGCAGGCTTGAAATCTCTTTGGAACCGATTTGTGATCTAAAAGAAATATGCTAAAATTTGAGTTGACTTGTGTTGAAAAAGTCGTATCTATGGTTCTAAATTTGAGTAGTCTTATATAGTGCTTGAATGACTGAATTAGATTAGGAATCCATTCTAGAGTCGATTTGAATTGCTTGGAGTCTGAAGTACTTCAAAATTGACTCCATTGTTTTATGCTCTTGTAGTCAAATAATGCTTGATCCACATATTTCTTTTACTTGATCTCCATACTTTATTATTTTATACAAAAAGCGATATTGAAGGAATGGAAAATCGAACTTAGGACCTTTCTTGATCGCCAGACCTTTGACTCCAGACAACACGTTCTTATAGTCATTCTGTGGTGAGAGTGCCATATATGGACTATAGATATAGACCTTCATATTAGCCACATGATTTATCTGAATAGTAACTTCACTTAAGTTTAATTTAATGATCATGTGGCTAATATAAAAGGTCCACATGAAGAGTTCATATATAGCACCCTCACTATAGAATTTCGTCACGTTCTCACTCTCAACTGGGCATCGTTATTCTCATCAAGTCCAACAGCAAGCCTCAGTCAAGGCCCAAAAACAAATGAATAAAATAATTATAAACATTAGAAAAACATAATAGAAATAAAGAAATAAAATATAAATAAAAAAAGAAGAAGGAAATTTCTAGACTTTGGGTCAACGACGTCAAACCCAGAGATGCTCCAGATTTTGATCGGTCAACGCCAGCTGCTTCCTCAATTATTAGACTTTGAATTCGAATTAGAATTAGGGATTCGTTTATGAAGAGGCTGAGGCTACTGAGCTGAGCTGAGCTCCTGGAATTTTTGAGGGAAATGGACGCAGTGATGTCCACCACCTCGGGCTCTGCTTCTGTTTGGCTATTTCTTCTGTTTGGTTTCCTTCAACTCCTTAAACTCTCTGGAAACGTTGAAGGTCTCTTCTTCGTGTGTTGTGTGTGTTTGGGTTTTTGTTTGGTTATGGGAATTTGGATGAATGAATGACTGATTTGATTTCCTTGGAGACAGGTGACGCATTGAATGCGTTGAAGAGCAATTTAGTTGATCCTAACAATGTTCTCCAAAGTTGGGATCCCACTCTCGTCAACCCCTGTACATGGTTTCATGTCACTTGTAATAGCGAAAACAGCGTTACGCGAGTGTAAGCAGCTAAAAAACACTTCATTTCACTTGTTTCTTTCAGTTCATCCATTCAATTCATTTCCTTCTGTTTATTAAGCAAACCCAGAAAAAGAGAAATACCCAAAAAGGAGAAAAAAAAGAAAAAGAAAAAAAGACTAATGACATGCTTTTCTTGTTTTTAACATTTGCGCTCATTCAGTGATCTTGGCAATGCCAATCTCTCTGGTCAATTGGTGTCACAACTTGGTGTTCTTTCCAACTTGCAGTACTTGTAAGTGTGTTTTTGAGTCTACTTGTTTGTCCTTGTATTATCTAAAGTTCCATCAATATGCATCCAAATTGAAATTGGAATCTTACCTTAAAAAGTGAAAAACTGATCCATCGATTCACTACTTCCATTGACAGGGAACTTTATAGTAATAACATAACTGGAAACATTCCAGCAGAGCTTGGAACTTTGACAAACTTGGTCAGCTTGGATCTTTACTTGAACAGTTTACGTGGTACCATTCCCGACACACTTTCCAAGCTAGAAAAACTACGTTTCCTGTATGAACCCGCATCCTTTGTCTACATTCTTTGTTTTTTCTTAACAAATTGTCTTCATTCTTTAGTTGGTGGATTCATTTATTTATGTTCTGATTGATTATGCTTTCTCTGAATGCATCCCGTACAGTCTATTATGTGACTTGTCCACTGACAAATATGGTTTTCCTTTTGGATTTAGAGGGTTTAGGTTGTGGTTTAAAGAAAATAAATATATCTTGCATTTGTTTGTTTTATTCAATATGCTAATGTAATGTTTTCAATTATTCCTTCAGTAACATTCATCCTTAGAGTGCATGATAGCATCTAGGTTGAACCCAAAAGATTACTTAGGTTGACTATGATCTACCAATATTGTGCCACTGTAGTTAAGGCATCAAGGTGGAGTTAAAACAAATTAGCATAAGGAAAATAATATACAACAGGTCAACAATACGCAAAAGGACAAAAAACATAAACAAATAAGTAATTGGAACCCTTAAGGCAAGATGCCTGGTATCAAGATTCTAAAGAAGGTAATAGTTCACTCGGTAAAGCTAATATGGATGTGACTGGAACTTTAAATGCAAGAAGCATTAAGCTAAAAGCAGTGGTGTAAATATTCTAAAGAAGGTCCTAATAGGAAAGGAAGAAAATTGTAAGTTCCCATAGCATTTTGCCATTCCGTTTTCTACCTTGATGATTATGAAACCCCAGGTTGCCAGTTAATCATGGCACATAATAGCTTGAAGAGGCCCTGTCATGAATTTCTTTAGCTCTTTTTGAGTGTTTTGTTTCTTAGTTCTCTATCCCCGGAAATGTTGATGCAGAAGAAGTCTTAAATAATGCCATCAACTATCTAAAAGAGACTGCTTGTGCTAGTAATTGAGTTCATGAAGTTTTAGTCTGAAGTATGATGATAAGCTTATATTTAGTAAGAGTATTCCAGTTTGTGTTTCTATCTGATCGCAATCTTTTATATTGCAAATAGTAGTATAACATTGAGTTTTAATTGGAGTACTATAATTTCCAATTTAGTTTTCGAGCCATCCTTGTGATCTTTCTTAGGTTTATCATAGGAAAATTATCATGCTCTCTTTTTGGCTTCTCAACAACTTTCACTTTGCTGGGCATGCAGACGTTAGGGAGATTTATTTATTTTCCTGAATACTGAGTATGTTAAAAAGAGAATCTATTGATTTCCCAGAAATGCTGTGCTTTAATCCTTGGTATCTTAAGCAGTAACAATTACTAGATTCATATTATCTAACCAGTGAAGGATCCTGCAGAATGTGTAGTTTGTTTCAACACTATGTGCACGCATGACTTGCACATTCTTCTAGCGTTTGAATGTGACAAGAAACACGTGAAGAAAAAAAAACCCATAAAACTTCGTTTACAGTCTATTTATCATTTCCTTGGAAAAAATTGAATAGTGATGTGTAAGAAATACAATATATGTTGTCATTGGAATTATTGGGGATATAACAGTTTCTGTTCCATGAAATAGGCGTCTCAACAACAACAGCTTGACGGGGAATATTCCCATGGCTTTGACTAAGATTCAATCGTTGCAAGTCCTGTGAGTTTTCTACCCTTTTCATCTCAATAAGAAGGGGAGAGAGAGAGAGAGAGAGAAGAGTTACTAGTTTCTCTACCATCAGAGAATGCAAATAACAAAGTTTTTTTTTACATGGAATGCAGGGATCTTTCAAATAACAATCTGACTGGTGATATTCCGGTCAATGGTTCTTTTTCACTTTTTACTCCCATCAGGTTTGTAGAGGCTATTTTATTCTTTTTATTTTGGAAGGCTTATGTAAATGATGTACTCACTAACATTATTCCTCATTTTGCAGTTACAACAATAACCCTTTTCTGAAGGCTCTTCCAGCCTCTCCACCTTCTTCTGTTCCTTCAACCCCGCCAAGTTCTCCAGGTTTACCAGTTATAGTATTCTTGTGATATTGACTGAAATTTTTTTTTTTCAGAGAGCATGATGTTTGAATGTTTTCCAGGAACGTTTTGGCCATCCCTTGTGTTTATAAATTTATTTTAATAATATGAGATGCTTGTCCAAATCATAAGCTGTATAATGTTTGCAACATGCAGCAACCTTGAGCTTATTTTTGTCACCACCATCTGTCTGCTGAAGGCCTCTAACATAACTCGACCCGTATTTGCTCGACAGCAACGGGTCTTCTCCCGGAGTCTCCTGACCTCTCCCCCGTCTGGGGTCCCTAAATATGTTAATGTTTGGAGACCAATATGTCAATCCTGCCAATCCCACATTGTACATTGCTCTGGCCTCGGTTGAGACCACCTGCCCACACACACATTAAGCTGTTGATCATTCTAAGCACGAAACTAACATCTCTGTCATGGACCACGTGCAACCATACAATACAAGTTATGGTGTTACAAGACAGAGAGAGATGGAAGAAAAGTAGAAGATGACAGATTCAAAAAGAAAAAAGAACAAAAGAAAAAAGGGATTTTATTATGCTCCATTATTTCCTAGACTTTTCCCAAATTTGGATCTATCTCAATAGTCTTATGAAAGCTAATTAGCATACATAATGTATCTGCTTTAGTGAGTGAGCTTCATTAAATTAAATTATTTTGATCATCGTCTGCTCCACGCGAGTAATGTACAAAACAGAAGATTTTTATTTTTTGTGTGGAAAGATATGATAAGTTATATGCAGTGATTAATGTCACAGGTAATCGATCAGTGTCATCTCTCTTGTACTTTCTTTTCTTCATCTGCAAGCTGGAATGCCCTAAAAGTCTATGTACTTGGGGAATCTGTGACTTAAAAAATCAACTTTTTTGAACAACTATTTACTATTGGTATTAGGTATGGCCAAACCACCACGTAAACACAAGTCAATCATATCTACCAACAAAATCTCCCATTTATATGATCGTAATTATTAAAACTAACCTCTAACAACTGTTACAACTTGCTTCTACTTCAAAATATCTAAAGGGCAATGGGCAAGCCGCTGACAGATGCTTTTCTGTTCAAAAGCTGTAAAAGTGCTTTTCTTTTTTTCTGGATTTGGATTATAGGAGCTTAGAAAAATAAAATAAAAATAAGTCGACAACTTTAGAGAATATACATTTCTGTCATAATTTATTAGTGCCATTGAAGTCTGTGATGTTTACTGGAAATGCATCTCAACCACAAGAACAAGAAACAAACTAATAAATACAAATCAATCTTAATGATTATTGGTGACGGGTAGAATGAAAGTGACACCAAATGGTGAAGATTCAACAAGACAAAGAAATCCATGATTGATCCAACTTTGAAAATGAACGGCTCCCAAACCAGTAAAATCAACCAAACCAGTCACAAAAAAAATTATTTGCCCTGGTAAAAACTATTGTTTCAACCTCACCAAATTTACCTAAAATATTGAAACATAATGTGGGAGCAAATTTCCTCCCACGGGAATATTCGCCTAAAGATTCCTTCGTCTTTTCCGCACCTCTCTCTCCCTGCAAAATAGATCGGAGTAAAAGGACCACACCCGGGGGGTGTTGGCCAAAGGCCCTCCAATGCCTAAGTTAGGATGGGTGTTTCAAGGAAAACCGGGTGGCCGGAGCCGTGTGTGGAGGCCGGAGCCTTGTGTGTGAGAGAGAGAGAAAGAAGATGGTGGCTAGGGTTTCTGAAGGATAATTTCTGCAGAGTTTCAGTAGGAATTTAGACGTACCTTAACCCTTGTGTGTAGCTAGGTATTTATAGGAGCCTCGGAGGCTAGGGTTTCAGAGGAATAATTCCGTAGATGGAAAGGAATTATTCCTCCCCGATTAGGCGAGATTTGATTAATTAGGGATTTGATTTATCTGATTTAAATCAAATCCCTAATTAGGGTAGGAATCAAATCAATCCCCATTTTAATTAGGTAATTGCTAATTTAATTGGGTAACTCCCAATTAAATTGAGTAACTCCCAATTAGGTCAAATAATCCCCAAATGGAAGGAATTATTTGACCTAGGGTGATTTAATTCGGTTCCCACAAATGCCCCCCCAGCTTCTGCATGGCGCGTGGTGGCATGTAGGAGATGTGAATTATCTATTGGGATGTCCAACTGTAACTGGGCTTCCTTCTTGGATTTGGGCTCCTGAGTTGAGGAGGTATTTGACTTGCCAATTGGACTTTGGCTTGGGCAGTCTAGCTGTAGATCTGCCCACGATGAAGTCGTAGTCTCACGATCAAGGAATACGTCTCCACAGCCAAAGCAGCCGAGACCTTTTTCTGCCACGAGCAAGTCTTCCTCAAGGAGGTTCTCGTCTGCTGAGAAGGTCCTTATGGAAGTTGCTCCTGCCTCGTTTGCTATGATCAAGCGCCTCGTCAGTGTGAATAGTAAGCATGTCAGTAGCATACAGGAGGTTCGGGATATTCTGCTCAAGTCTCCGGTTGAACTGCCCAAAACCAGTGATCTGCCTTATAAAGAGGCTGCATAGAAGCAAGGTTTGGGTTGCTTGCACTGATCCGGGGATCAAACTGAGAAGACTGTGCCTCTGTTCAGCAGTCACGACTCTTCTGCAAAGCCACGAACAATCAAGCGCGGAGCTGACTCAATGTTGCAAGTTGTAGCCAAGAGAGATAAAAAGTCGTCTGCTCGAGCAAAAAGTCCTTCAGTTGCGCAAACTACCGATCCAGGAGTCGGTGAGAGCTCTGCTGGTCAAGTTTGACACTCATGTTGAAGCCACGGAGGCATCCAAGCATGAAAATTGCTGCTAATGCATACAAGCTGGGATACTTGGACTGCAGGAACGGTGCTCCTCCTTGTTGCCCTCTCGAACATGAAGATGGTGAGCAGCTCTATCTTGACTTGCCCCCTGCTCAAAGTGAGCAGCTCAATGCTGTGTATGTAGAAGCAGTTGAAGAGCAGGTAGCTGATGAAGTTGCAATGTAGGAAGACGAAGCCAAAGGTGGCCCGGCTGATGAGATTAGGGCAGATGCGGAGGAGGAGGCAGCTGGGGCTGTTGAGCAGATGATGCCGGTTGAGCAGAATCAGGTTCATTTCTTGTTGAACTTGACTGGTTGGCAGCTTTGTAATGGAATTTTCAGTTGTCTTTCAAACTTCAATTCTCATTGTATCTCGTAAGTGTATGTCCGGAGGCATAGCGCTTAAAAGAGACTCCATTGAATTTGTACTCGAGAAGTTGCTTGCCTACAATGGAGGTAAGGCTTGTAGCATGTGTGTGCATGTCGGGGACATAGCGCTTGAAAAAGGCTCCATTGAGTTTGTGCTTCGAGGAGCAGCTTGTCTGCAATGGAGGTGGGGCTTGTCGCCTGCGAGTGTATGTTGGTGACATAACACTCGAAAAGTGCTCCATTGAGTTCGTGCTTCGAGGAGCAGCTTGTCTGCAATGGAGGTTCCATTGAGTTCGTGCTTCGAAGAGCAGCTTGTCTGCAATGGAGGTGGGGCTTGTCGCCTGCGAGCATATGTCGGGGACATAATACTCAAAAAATGCTCCATTGAGTTCGTGATTCGAGGAGCAGCTTGTCTGCAATGTAGGTTCCATTGAGTTCGTGCTTCGAGGAGCAGCTTGTCTGCAATGGAGGTTGGGCTTGTCGCCTGCGAGCATATGTCGGGGACATAATACTCAAAAAATGCTCCATTGAGTTCGTGCTTCGAGGAGCAGCTTGTCTGCAATGGAGGTTCCATTGAGTTCGTGCTTCGAAGAGCAGCTTGTCTGCAATGGAGATAAGGCTTGTAGCCTGTGTGCGTATGTCGGGGACATAGCGCTTGAAAAAGGGGCTCCATGAAGTTTGTACTCGAGAAGTAGCTTGCCTTCAGTGGAGATAAGGCTTGTAGCCTGTGTGCGTATGTCGGGGACATAGCGCTCGAAAAAGGCTCCATGAAGTTTGTACTCGAGAAGTAGCTTGCCTTCAGTGGAGGTAAGGCTTGTCGCCTGTGGGCGTATGTCGGGGACATAGCGCTTGAAAAAGGCTCCATTGAGTTTGTACTCGAGAAGTAGCTTGCCTGCAATGGAGGTAAGGCTTGTAGCCTGTGTGCGTAT
Organism: Prunus avium; assembly: GCF_965620075.1. NCBI lineage: Eukaryota > Viridiplantae > Streptophyta > Magnoliopsida > Rosales > Rosaceae > Prunus > Prunus avium. Next base: position 60,135,327 of record NC_142284.1, on the reverse strand, counting down.
GTCAAGGACATAGTGCTTGAAAAAGGCTCCATTGAGTTTGTACTCGAGAAGTAGCTTGCCTGCAATGGAGGTGAGGCTTGTCGCCTGCTAGCGTATGTCGGGGACATAGCGCTAAAAAAGGTCTCCATGAAGTTTGTACTCGAGAAGTAGCTTGCCTTCAGTGGAGGTGAGGCTTGTCGCCTGCTAGCGTATGTCGGGGACATAGCGCTAAAAAAGGTCTCCATGAAGTTTGTACTCGAGAAGTAGCTTGCCTTCAGTGGAGGTGAGGCTTGTCGCCTGCTAGCGTATGTCGGGGACGTAGCGCTAAAAAAGGACTCCATGAAGTTTGTACTCGAGAAGTAGCTTGCCTTCAGTGGAGGTAATGGAGGCTCGTCGCCTGCTTGGAGTCGAGCTGGTCAGCTGCAACTTGAACAATGGCCTTCTTGTTGTAGTAAGATGCCAACTGCTATTGGGAAGCTCGAACAATGGCCTTCTTGTTGTAGTAAGATGTGAGCTACTGTTGGTAAGTTGCAACTCGAACAATGGCCATTTCTCGTTCTTCTTCGAGCAGATCAAGGTTGACTTTCATCTGCTTGCAGTTTTGGTCAAGACTGCCCACCTCAATGCTTATGGAAGGGACTGTGATGTGTGGGGGGATGATTGCTTCTGTCCCATAGGCTAGGGAAAATGGCGTCTCGCCGGTTGATCTCCTTTTGGTTGTGCGATAAGCCCACAGGACTCCTGGTAACTCATCGACCCATTTTCCTTCTGCGCCTTCCAGTCTTTTCTTCAAGCAGTCCAGCACGATCTTGTTGGATGCTTCTGCTTGGCCATTACCTTGCGGGTATCTGGGGGTAGACAAGTGCTGTTTGATGCCATACTTCGCAAGGAATGCAGTGATCTGCTTGCCCACGAACTGTGTACCATTGTCGGTGACTATTGACTGCGGGCATCCGAACCGGCAGATGATGTTCTTCCAGATAAATCGTTCGACATCAGCTTCCTTGGTAGAGGATAAAGCCTCGGCCTCGATCCACTTGGTGAAGTAATCCGTGGCAACGATCATCATCTCCTTGTTGGCAGGTGTTGTCGGCATGGGTCCCACCAAGTCGATGGCCCATTGCATGAAAGGCCATGGACTGTTCTGCGGATGATATTCCTCAGCTGGCAAGCCAGGGATCGGCTTATATCGTTGGCACCGATCACATCTTTGAGCATACTCCGTTGAGTCTTGGCGCATGGTAGGCCAGAAGTAGCCTATGCTGAGAGCCTTCTGGGCAAGCGATCTGCCCCCAGCGTGATTTCCACATTCGCCGTCGTGTATTTTGCAAAGGACCTCGAGCGTCTGCGGGTACTTGATGCAAGTAAGGTGAGGGCCGGAGTATGATCTGCGAACAAGCATGTCACCTTTCATGTAGTACCTCGCAGCCTTCTGTTTGATTTTCCGAGCCTTGGACTTATCCTTGGGTAAGTTTTCGTTAACCAGGTAGTCAATGATGGGGTCTTGCCAGCTAGGATCCTCGTCGATCTGCATCAAGTTTGGCTGTTCTGCCTCTTCTATGCTTGGCTGGTCAAGGTGCTCGACCGGGATAGAGCGCCTGAACTGGGTATCAAGCGCTGATCCTAAGCTCGCCAGTGCGTCTGCGTGCGCGTTCTCTGCTCGAGGAACTTGTTGGATGGTGAAGGTAGGAAAAGCCTTCAACAGCTCTTGGACTTTGTCAAGGTACAAGATCATCCTTGGGTGCTTCGCCATGTATTCTCCTGAGGCTTGATTTATGATCAGCTGGGAATCTGAGTAAATGGCCAGCTTCTTGATTGACAGCTCCTTTGCCAAGCGCAAGCCAGCGAGCAATGCCTCGTATTCTGCCTCGTTGTTTGAGGCTGGGAAGCCAAGCGTGATAGCTTGCTCCAACAGGGTTCCATCCGGAGTGATGATGACGACACCTGCCCCAGCTCCTTTTTGGTTCGACCCTCCATCTACGCGCAACTGCCACATGTCTCTGGGTTGGTCAGGTTCATCGGAGGTCTTGTCTGCTCTCGAACTTTCCTTCTTTTTGCTGACCAGCTTCTCTTCTTCAGCCGATGGCGTGAATTCTGCGACAAAGTCTGCCAAAGCTTGGGCTTTTATTGCAGTCTTCGGCCGGTAGAGGAGGTCGTATTGGCTTATCTCTATAGCCCACTTCATGAGTCATTGAGACGCGTCAGGGCTGTGCAGGATTGACCTCAAAGGAAAGTCGGTCATGACGATGACTCGATGAGCTTGGTAGTAGGGTCGCAGCTTTCTCGCGGAAACTACAAGGGCCAAAATGAGCTTCTCCAATTTTGGGTAGCGAGTCTCAGCATCGAGAAGGGCTTTTGACGTGTAGAATACAGGATGTTGGGCCCCCAGTTCTTCTCGGATGAGAGCTGAGCTGACGGCTGAGTTGGACACCGCCAGGTACACGAACAAGTCTTCACCAGGAACTGGCTTCGAGAGCAGGGGAGGTGAAGTGAGGTAAGTCTTCAAATTCTGGAAAGCTTCTTCGCACTCCTCGTCCCATTTATCTCTTTGCCCCTTCTTTAAAGCCTTGAAGAATGGTCTGCACTTGTCGGTGGATCTCGAGAGGAATGGGTTGAGGGCCGCTGCTCTGCCCGTCAGACTTTGTATTTCCTTTACTGTTGAAGGTGACTTCATCTCGAGAATGGCCTTGATTTGGCGTGGGTGTGCCTCGATACCTCGTTGAGTTACTAGGTATCCCAGGAATCGACCGGACGATACACCGAACGTGCACTTACTTGGATTCAACTTCATGCGATACTGGCGGAGCAGGCTGAACGCCTCAGTGAGGTTCTTGATGTGGTCTGCTCGCTTAGGGGCTTTGACCAGCATGTCATCCACGTAGACTTCCATGGTCTTGCCGATCTGCTCCTTGAAAATTTTATTCACGAGCCTTTGGTAGGTTGCTCCGGCGTTCTTCAGCCCAAAAGGCATGACCTTGTAGCAGTAGGTCCCTCTTTCTATGATGAAAGAGGTCTTCGCCTTGTCATCTTCGTACATTAGGATTTGATTATAGCCGGAGTAGGCGTCCATGAAGCTGAGCAGCTGATTGCCGGAAGTTGAATCCACGAGCTGATCAATTCTCGGCAATGGGAAGTTGTCTTTTGGGCAAGCTTTGTTGAGGTCGGTGTAGTCAACACAAACTCTCCATTTGCCCTTTTCCTGCTTTGCCACCAGTACAACGTTGGCCAGCCATTCTGAGTAGGAGACCTCTTCAATGAAGCCGGCAGCTAAAAGCTTATTGATCTCGGCTTCGATGATCGCAACTCGCTCGGGAGCGAAGTTGCGTCTCTTCTGCACCACGGGTTTGCTGACAGGGTTGACATGGAGTCGGTGGCAGATGATGTTCGGGTCGATGCCAGGCATGTCAGATGGCGACCATGCGAACGTGTCTTTGTTCTTTTGGAGGAAGGTGGTCAGCTCCACCTTCTCGTCTAGGCTTAGGCGCGAGCCGATCCGCGCTTTTTTGTCTGGCTGGTCAGGATCGAGGGGTACTAACTCAACGTCTTCCTCAGGCTTCCAACCTTGTTCAAGGGAGCCTTCCGGGCGGATTCCCTCATCTCGATCCTCCTTGTCTGGATTCTGGCGTGAGCCGATCTGCGCTTCTTTGTCTGGCAGGCCAGGATCAGGGGGTACTAACTCAACGTCATCCTCAGGCTTCCAAACCTTTTCAGGGGAGTCTTCCGGGCGGATTCCCTCGCCTTGATCCTGGCTCCTTAATTGCTATTTTGAGGTAGCAACTTCCTTTCCGTTCGGGCTTGCTTGTCTGTTGGGAGTGTTTCCTGCCTCGTCAGTAGCCTGCATTACTGGTGTGAACTGCAGCTGTTTGCTCTTCTTGAGCCCTTGGGCTGTGCATCTCCTTGCCATGACTTGGTCACTGTTGATCTGTCCGATCCCGCCACCAGGGATGGGGTAGCGGATCTTCTGGTGTAGAGCAGATGTGATGGCTTCGATCTTGTTGATCCATGGTCGGCCCAAAATCCAGTTGTAGGGAGAGACCTCGTCGATGACCATGAAGGTTTGCGAGCAGACCACTGGGGGTGAGCGGACGTCTAGGTCAATTGTCCCAACAGTGATTGACGTGGCCCCATTGAAGCCGGTGAGTGATCTGGCAAGTTTGCTGATCTTGGGCTCCAATCCCATCTGTTGGATAACAGATAGTTGCAGGATATTGGCTGCGCTGCCCTCGTCCACGTGAACTCGCTCGATCACAGCTTGTTCAATTTGGATGCAGATTACTAGGGCGTCATTGTGCGGCAGATCAAGCCCGATCAAGTTCTTCTTCTGAAAGCCGATGATGGGTGTATCTGCAATGACTGGTACTCCCGTTGTGACTTGGGAGACATAAGTCGCCTGCGCGATCTTTCTCTTACCCTCCTTGGTGGTCAGCCCGGACTCCTGGGAGTCAGCTAGAATGGTGTTGATCCGTATGACCTTTTGGGGAGGTTCCTTGGCAACCGCATCACGATCCTCAATCTGCTGGATGGCCTTCTTTGCAACGAATTCCGTGCAATGGCCGTCTCTGACCAGCTCCTCAAGATGCCTTTTCCAGGCGTTACAGTTGTTTGTGTAATGACCGTGTTCCCCGTGGAATGCACAGTATTTATTGGTGTCCCTTATAGAGGGATCTCCCCTCATAGGTGGTGGTCTTCTCACCCACGGTTTGTTCTTCACTTGTGCCAGGATCTGGTGGATCGGGATAGTGAACTCAGTGAAGGTTCCTGTTTCCGAGCCTCCCTCTTGGGGCCGCGATCTGCGCTTGTCTCGGGCTTTTTCTCGAACTTGTTGCCCTTTTGGCTCGCCTGCCTTGTCGGGTGATCAGCTGGCTTGCTGGCTTTCTTCGCCGCAATACGATCGTCGTCCCAAAGTGTGTAGCGCTCTGCCGTCGCGAAGACCTCTGTCAAGGTTTGGCTTGGAGTTATGGCCAGCTCACGGTATAGCTCGTGTTCGGTTGGCAAGCCTTTTTTGAAAGCTGAGGATGCAACTTGGTCATTGCATCCTATGATGTTCGCCTTCTCAGCCTTGAATCGTCTGAGGTAGTCTCGAAGAGACTCGTCTGGTTTCTTGTGCAGGTTGAACAAGTGGTCTGCATGCTTTCTGACCGTCTTGTAGGAGGTGTACTCCTTTGTGAAGATGAGGGCGAACTCCTTGAAGTTGCCTATCGACCCGGACGGTAGGGTGTGGAACCAATCTTGAGCTGCTCCTCGCAGAGTCATCGCGAACACTTTGCACATCAGGGCGTCGTCTGCCTTGTACAGGATCATGGCACTCTTGAAGTGCCTCAAATGGCTCTCAGGGTCAGAGTCTCCCTTGAACGGAGTGATGGATGGCGTTGTGAACCGCTTTGGCGGTGGAGCTCGTTCCACTTCCTCGGTAAAGGGCGAGCAGTCGACTCGATCAATTTCTTTGCGCAGGGCCTCCTCCGTGCTTCCATTAAGTTGGAGACTTTGGAGTCGGTCATTCACTAACTTCTCGACATCCTCTGCTCGCAGAGGTAGTGGTTCAGGTCGATGTCTTCGGTGTCTCGAGCGCCGCTGGTTAACTTCCTCCTCGGTTCCCAAGGGTCGATCCCCTTGGTTGTTCTGCCCGTGGGGCAGATTAGGAGATTGAGCTTGTGAGGAGTCCTCTACGGCTTGCTGCCGCGTGTTGGTCCTCGAGCGGGCTGGTGAGCGTCGATTGTTGTGCTCGTCACGCGATTGTTCACGAACTCGAGCTCCATGTGAGCCCAGCCTGGATTGGTTACTTCCTTGTGGGCCTAAGCGGGCGTGGACATTGGACTGTGGGCCCAGCCTTTCGCGTACATTGGTCCTTGGACCTAACCTCGAACGGATCGTCGACCGGCTCAGAGTACGACTTGCAGATGTCTGCGTCTCATCAGCACGATCTCGTTCTCTCCCCTGCCCGTTTGCCTGATCGGCTTGGGACCTCTCGAACTGCTCGCTGACATGCTCGTGCGTCCTCCTCTCCTCGTCACGGGATCCAAGGTTAGGGCCTTGGTTCAAGTTGATTTGCCTGAGTAGCTGGCCAATCAGGTTGTTCTGATCGTCGACTCTTTGTGTAAGTTGATCAACCCGTGAGTTAAGGTCCACCTGACCAGAGGTGTGCATTGGGCCCAATGGCACGTGGGCTAGGGCTCCATTAGACGCGTACACAGGTGCATACGTCAAGTGTGGTGGCAGAGGAGGGAGAGAAAGGATATGCTCCAAGGCTGGGGAGGCACCAAAGTAGCCATGGGGCTGTGCAGCAAGTCCGGCAGTTGAGTGGTGTGGCTGCTGCTGTGTTCCGACAGCAGGATGGCGCGGCAGAGCAGCTCCGGCCGCTGGCGCTTGTGGCTGCATGGCTGTGCAGGTCACAGGACCACGTGGTGGCTGTTCTGCAATTCCAGTAGCTGTCTGCGGCGGCTGTTCTGCAATTCCGGCAGTTGGAGGTGGCTGCGAAGCACTTGGAGGCGGACGCAAGGCGTTGGCAGCCACGATTCCGTGAGGTTGCAGAGAGGCTTCCACCACGAAACCATGAGACGGGCCCGTCGTGGTGGTGTTACTCTTCGAACGTCTTGTATCGACCATGGTTGATTGGAAAAAGTTGTGGAAAATGAATTTGGAGCACGCTTTGAGTATAATTTCGCGCTCTCAATGAAAGCACCAATTTGTGGGAGCAAATTTCCTCCCACGGGAATATTCGCCTAAAGATTCCTTCGTCTTTTCCGCACCTCTCTCTCCCTGCAAAATAGATCGGAGTAAAAGGACCACACCCGGGGGGTGTTGGCCAAAGGCCCTCCGATGCCTAAGTTAGGATGGGTGTTTCAAGGAAAACCGGGTGGCCGGAGCCGTGTGTGGAGGCCGGAGCCTTGTGTGAGAGAGAGAGAGAAAGAAGATGGTGGCTAGGGTTTGTGAAGGATAATTTCTGCAGAGTTTCAGTAGGAATTTAGACGTACCTTAACCCTTGTGTGTAGCTAGGTATTTATAGGAGCCTCGGAGGCTAGGGTTTCAGAGGAATAATTCCGTAGATGGAAAGGAATTATTCCTCCCCGATTAGGCGAGATTTGATTAATTAGGGATTTGATTTATCTGATTTAAATCAAATCCCTAATTAGGGTAGGAATCAAATCAATCCCCATTTTAATTAGGTAATTGCTAATTTAATTGGGTAACTCCCAATTAAATTGAGTAACTCCCAATTAGGTCAAATAATCCCCAAATGGAAGGAATTATTTGACCTAGGGTGATTTAATTCGGTTCCCAAACATAATATGGAAAAACAATCCAACAACCCAACGTGATCAGAGAGAGAGAGAGAGAAGACTTTGTTCTGTTCTGTTCTGCTCAGTGGCGAATCCAGGATTCGAAATCCGGCTAGGCGAAACTTACATTAAAAACTTGACGTTATGAGTGAATCTCATTAATAAACATAAAAATATACACCTAGTAGGAGGACATAATGAGCCTTACCATCAAATGCATCTCTATATATAAATAAAAGTTTAGCAACAAAGAAAAAACTAATCTTTTTCTTTAAAAAAAAAAAATTCCAACAAATTCTTTGTTTTCTTGGGGTTCGGATTGTGATCCGACATAACAAAAGATAAACTATTTAATCCAACATCCCAAAAAAAAAAAATCAAATAAATTCTCATAATAACATCAATGCCTTTAATCAAACATTAACATATCAAGAACAAATCAAACATCTCAACAATACCAATATCAAATCAAACATCTCAACAAAATTCCAAAAATCAAAGACCTTATTAATTTCAACAAAGTCAGCAAATTAAAATTCATTCTTAAGTAAACGCTAGAACAGATTAGAACACATAACTTCTAACCTATTTAAAATATGTTAGATTCAATGTTGTCATATACAACATCTTAAAATTTGAGGTAGGTAATTAAAGAGGAGATAATTAAAGAAGAGAGAAATTTTAGGTTATGAATACATGTGGGTTGCTCTTTGGGTGGGCATAGGTTTGTATGTTTCACATGAGTTGCCCTATTATATATGGGTATTTTTTATTTTTTAAAATTTTGGGGTAGGCAGTGATAGAAGACATAATGATGACAGAAGACATGACAGAAGACACACTCGGTGAATACCACTAGTTAACATACAATAGTAAATTAAACTAGCAAACTTTGTTTTCCTTAGAACCAGGCGTGGAAACATCCACTGACAGTTTCAATATTCTATTCCTAGTGCATTGCAACTTTATACTTTTGTTTTGTTTATATATCCTATGCGGATGTATCATTGTAAAAAACAACAATCAATTCAATAACAATTATTCATTATAATACTTTTCAAGCTCTTTCATGGTATCAGAGCTCTTGTCTTGAGACTCTCGATCCAATTTTTTTTTTTTTAACTCTGTTCTTGTTTAATTGTTTGTTCTTGGTTGTTGTTTCCTGTTCTGGTTGAGATGGCTTCATCTTCTACCTCTCTGGCCAGTTCTCTTCCCAACGTCTCATACTTGGTTTCGATCAAACTTGATCGCACCAATTATCTGCTATGGCTTGCGCAATTCACTCCTCTGTTACAAGCCAATGATCTCTATGGTTATGTTGATGGTTCTCAAACTTGTCCTGCAAAACTCCTTGATGATAAGTCCACTCCAAATCCTGAATATGCGACTTGGCAGCGACAAGATAAGCAAATTATGAGTTGGATCAACTCTACGTTAACTTCCACTGTTCTTTCTACTGTGGCTCGATGTGCTACTTCTGCTGAGGTGTGGAAATCCTTGGCCACTCGTTATGCTTCGCAGTCTCGCTCTCGTATACTTCAGCTTAAATTTCAGCTCCAATCTACTAGGCGTGGTAGTATGTCTATTACTGCGTATATTGATAAGTTGACCGGTATTGCGGACCAACTTTCTCTTGCTGGTAAACCTCTCGATGATGAGGATTTTATTGAGATTATTCTTAATGGTGTGGGTCCTGCTTATGAGAGTGCTGTAAACTCTATTAAAGCTCGTGAAACTTCTATGCTGCTGGATGATGTTCTTGCTCTCCTTTTGAGCGCTGAGTCTCGACTTGAGGACTCCAACTCTCTCCTTTCAGATTCTACCTCTACGGCTCTCTATACTACGACTTCTCAAGGACGCAGTCATGGTTCTGGTTCTCATGGTCGCAGTTTTGGTGGCTCAGGTTTTGGCCGTAGCAACAGTGGTCGTGGCAACAATAGTCGTGCATTTGACTCTTATGACAGTTCCAATCAATTTGGTGGTCGCAGTTATGGTGGTTCCAATCAGTTTGGTGGTCGTGGCTTTTCACGTGGACAAAGGGGTTCTTATTCTGGTACTTTTCATGGATCAAGTCGTGGGAATGAAATTTCTGGAGGGTTCACAAATTCTGTTGGCCGTGGTCATTCCTTTGCTCATGAGAATTCCCTTTCTGGTGGCTTTCCTCGTCCTAACCGTTTTTGTTACAATTGTGGTGATCCTCGCCATCTTGCTAATAATTGCTCGAAGCCTAAGCAGTTTTATGAATCTCGCTCCCCACGTGTACCTTCTCGAGCTTTGGTAGCAACTCATTCTGCTGCAGGTTCTAATGATACTTGGTATACAGACAGTGGGGCATCTTCACATATCACTCACGATTTTGCTAATCTTCGTCTTCCAACTGCATATACGGGTCAAGATCAAGTGTCGGTTGGCAATGGTGCAGGTTTACCTATCGAGCATATTGGCTCTGGTTCTTTGTCTTCCTTTAAGCTCAATAATCTTCTTCATTGTCCTTCTGTGTCCCACAATTTGTTGAGTGTTCAAAAATTTTCTTCTGATAATCATTGTTATTTTATTTTCACACCTTCTTCCTTTTACGTGAAGGATCTATCCACGGGGAGGACGCTTTTCCAAGGCAAGAGTGAGAACGGTTTGTATCCGTTTCGGGTGGAGTCATGCAAATTTGTAGCTCTCATTGGTGAACGAACAACTCCTTCTGTGTGGCACCAACGCTTGGGTCATCCTTCTAACGATATTTTTCATAAGCTCAGCTCTGTTATTCCTGTTAGTTCTTCTAAGTCAAGTCTTATGTGTCATACATGTCCTTTAGGAAAGAGCACTAAGCTCCCTTTTCCTTTATCTTCATCCATTTCCGTTTCTCCACTTCAATTAGTCCATTGTGATATTTGGTCTTCGCCAGTATCTTCAAATAAAGGCTCCAGGTATTTTATCTTATTTGTGGATGATTTCTCTCGATATACTTGGATATATCCTTTGCAATATAAATCTGAGGCCTTACATTATTTTCAGAAGTTTAAATTATTGGTTGAAAATCTCCTCTCCATTAATAATGTATATACAATTAAGGCATTGCAAACTGATGGTGGTGGTGAGTTTATGAGTCATAGTTTTCAAACTTTTTTATCTAAGAATGGAATTTTTCATCGTGTCACTTGCCCACACACACCGGAACAAAATGGGGTAGCTGAACGTAAACAACGTCATATAGTGGATATGGGACTTACTCTCCTTGCTACTGCTCAAATGCCCCAATCTTTCTGGGTAGATGCTTTCAATACCTCAGTTTATCTCATTAATCGTCTTCCTGCTCGACAATTGCATTTTCTATCACCTTATGAAAAGTTGTTTGGTCGTGCTCCATCTTATTCTGTTTTTCGTGTGTTTGGTTGCGCGTGTTTTCCTTATTTACGTCCATATAACAAAAATAAACTAGAATTTCGGTCTAAAAAATGTGTTTTTCTAGGATACTCATTAAATCATCAAGGGTATCGTTGTTATGATCCTGTTTTCGGGCGTGTTTACCTATCTCGCCATGTTGTATTTGATGAGACTTATTTTCCTCTTGCTACTGTTGCACTCCCTCAACCACTCTCACCCTTGGCTGAGCACCAACCTGTGGTTCTTCATCCTTCTCCAGGTCCTCCTCAGGTAACATTTCCTGTTGTTTCCTCTTCTTCTCATTCTGATACTAACGATTCTTTATCTTTGTTATCTAATAGTGTCACACCTTCTAGTCCTGCATTTTCTCCTAATCCCCCATCACCACAAACCTCACCTCGTCTTCTTTCTCAACCCCTTTCTTTGTCATCACATTTGCCACCATTGTCCCAAGATCCTTCCTCCAACCCGGGCCTCTCATCTCCTCATCAACCGTCTTCTCCCATAGTGTCTCCAGGTTTTCTTCAATTAGTCAAGACACCCTCTCATCCAATGCTTACTCGTCTTAAAACCGGCACTCGTAAACCCAATCCCCGATATGCATTGGTATCTTTTTCGCAGGATTTGAATCGTGAACCATATAGTTTTCGTGAAGCAAATCAATCTCCTTCTTGGCGCTCCGCAATGGATGCTGAGTTTCAAGCCCTTCAACAAGCAGGCACATGGGATCTTGTTCCTTCTTCTCAAGCTACTCATATTCTTCCTTGTAAGTGGGTATATCGCATCAAACGCAAATCTGACGGCTCACTTGAACGTTTTAAAGCTCGGCTTGTTGCAAACGGTTTTCTTCAACAAGAGGGTATTAATTATACTGAAACCTTCAGTCCTGTTGTTAAGCATGTCACCATCCGCATTGTTCTATCACTTGCTGTCTCTCATGATTGGCCTATTCGTCAACTAGACGTACAAAATGCATTTCTTCATGGGCATCTTACTGAGGAGGTATATATGCGTCAACCGAAGGGTTTCGAAGATCCTAGAAGACCTCACCATGTTTGCCGACTTCGCAAGTCTATTTATGGTCTTAAACAAGCCCCGAGGGCATGGTTTCACAAGTTTTCTGAGTTTCTTCTTCAATATGGGTTTGTTGGTTCTCAGGCAGATCACTCCCTCTTTATTTACAATAGACATGGTGTTTATACTCTCTTGCTTATATATGTGGACGATATTTTAATTACAGGAAATCAGAACAGTCAGGTTCAGTCTCTTATTACCTCTCTTGGTAAAGCTTTTGCAATGAAGGATCTTGGGCCTCTTAATTATTTCTTGGGTATTGAAGCTACTCGCACACCTACTGGTCTTCATTTATCACAAAATAAATACACATGCGATCTTCTTGTTCGTGCTCACTTGCAGGATTCTAAACCATGTGCCACCCCAGTTGCTTCTGGTTCCCAACTTAGTGTCACAGATGGTATACCATTGTCTAATCCTCATGAATACCGCAGTCTTGTTGGGGCTTTACAATATTTAACGATCACTCGTCCTGACATTACCTACGCTGTCAATCAAGTTTGTCAACATATGCATCAGCCCACTACCGTCCATTGGATTGCAGTTAAAAGAATTCTTCGCTATTTGAAAGGTTCATCCTCTGAGGGGCTGTTTTTCACACGAGGCAATACTACCTTAGTAGCATATTCTGACTCTGACTATGCGGGCAATCCGGATACTCGTCGGTCTACAGGAGGTTTTTGTATGTTCTTGGGTCCCAACTTGATTTCTTGGAGTTCTAAGAAGCAACGCACCGTTGCTCGATCTAGCACTGAGTCCGAATATCGACAAATGGCTATCACCGCAACCGAGATAGTTTGGGTGCAGCAACTGCTTCTTGAACTATCGGTTTCTCAACATTGTCCACCTTTGTTATGGTGTGACAATACCAGTTCTATTGCTTTGGCCTCCAACCCTGTGTTTCATGCTCGGACTAAGCACGTGGCCATTGATTATCATTATGTTCGTGAATTAGTGATTGCTCGGGACTTGGATGTTCGTTATGTCTCCACTAGTCACCAACTTGCAGACATTTTTACGAAAGGCCTCTCTTTTGCTCGCTTTACTTTCTTAAAATCCAAGCTCATTCGCTCTCCGCTTCTGAGCTTGCGGGAGGATGATAGAAGACATAATGATGACAGAAGACATGACAGAAGACACACTCGGTGAATACCACTAGTTAACATACAATAGTAAATTAAACTAGCAAACTTTGTTTTCCTTAGAACCAGGCGTGGAAACATCCACTGACAGTTTCAATATTCTATTCCTAGTGCATTGCAACTTTATACTTTTGTTTTGTTTATATATCCTATGCGGATGTATCATTGTAAAAAACAACAATCAATTCAATAACAATTATTCATTATAATACTTTTCAAGCTCTTTCAGGCAGCAGCCTACCTTGCCCTAGGCATAGGACCGCCTTCTGCTCTTATTTTGATTTGTTATAAACTGTGAAGCATACTCATCAAAGATTGAAAACAAAGATGACGATAATAGGGAAGAAGATTAAGGACAGTTATAGTGAGAGAGTTAGTTTACGTACCCTTCCAATGGCTTCAAACAGAGAGGCATTGAAAGAAGCGGCAGTCAAAATGACCTGAGGGAAGCTGGTAGCTCCCGGAACCACATTCGAAAACTTGGTCCCGGGGCCAACGTTGGAGACTCCATGTAAAGCTTCAGACCACCACTCGTACTTTGGTATCCCAAGCCTGCTCACACTCCCTGCACTGTTTACCAAGAACCCAATTTTCTCTTGCAATGTCAGCCTCTTCCCCAAGTCCGCTACCCTCAAATCGATCGCTAATGACGTGCCCGTCTAAATGCTTATATGAAAGGAAGATAAATATATAGTGGTATACAGGTGAAATTATATATTATCATGCATGTCAGTGTCCATTAGACGTGCCTCATTTTTCATCGATGTCCTGTGTAGCCATGATTAGATATTGTCTTACGTCTACATGTGGTGGACAAATCTCATGGGTTCTTTTTTTCTTATATCCAATTTTATTGGTTCCCTTGCACTACAAAATATATACAGGCATGATGATAATATATAGTACGTTAATGGAAACAGACTATGCAGAATTATGGGTATCAAATTGTTTACTAATATCTTGCTACGTGGATTTAGACCCTCCACTTAGCTATAACAACTGAGACAAACCCTCGTCGACCGATTACTTTATTTGTTAGCTATAACATCACCGATGACCCGCCTTACGTTGTTACGAAGGCATCCTCGGATCGGCCCACTCGCTTGGTGCATACGGAGGTACCCATGCATGTGTACAAGATGTATCACGTGATTATATTACCGTAATATTCTATCATTTCTCACTATGAAGAATTAAAGGTGCCCACGTGTTGGACCGCCGTTGGGCCACTTCTAAGATAAGACCTGCGGATTTAAAGAACCATTAATTATTTATATTTAAATTCTTAAGGCGATTAATTTTGTGTTCAACATTTTTTGGTTGTAGAGGTCCCACAATCGCTTAACTTATATGCAAATGGAGAGTGATTTACATGTTTTTTTTAATTAAGACAAAAGGTAGATAGGATAATTATATGATTTGTACGATCTTAAGAAGATAACTTGATACAATTTGGACTGCAAAAATTGACGGACTGACTTAACCTATGTCCATGTGGTTGGCTTAACCTTGTCCCTTTCTTTGGGCAAATATTAAATCAACAAGCTCGAGCAGGTTTGAACTTATCATGACAGATGGATGGAGCAATTTGTGGAGCCACAACATTTAATGCTCAATCTATATACGGGTCACTATTCATTATATATTTCGTGAAGCAAAGGGTAGCTGATACGCACATTGGACAAAAAAGAACATTCCTCCTCAAATATCAGTATTTGGTTCAGTAAATTTTCCTTGAATGTTTATATTATAGACTTATTTTTAGGGCTTGTTTGGGAGTGATTCTGGATATGCCGGAATCACTTCTGTGGAGAAGCAACCCCCATGTGCTTCTCCATATAATCACTTTAAGTGATATAAAATCATTTAAAGTGTTTTTTTTTTTTATAGAGAAGTGATTCTCCATATGAGTGTTTTTTGGCTTATTCAGAATTACTCCCAAAAGAGCCCTTAATATGCATGGTTGTTAGATTCGTCGGTCACAGATCTTCTTTGTAAACTTTTTATCTTTTTGAAAGGAAAAAAAACTCATTATATTTATCATATGTTTTGTGAAACTAATATGGTAGCTAATACATTGGCCAACAAAAAAAAATAGACATTCCTCCTCAAATACAAAACTACTTTTAATATGTATGGTTGTAGGATCCGCCTCGGATCTTCTTATTGGAAATATTCCTAAAAAGCCAAACATTTAATGTAATCTTTTAAGGATATTTATTGAATCAAATGACAAGTTTATTGTTTAATAATAATTGTCTTATTAATAGTTATACATGCTTAAACAATACGTTCATGAGACATTTACTTTTTAATCCTCATATCTTAAATAGTTCATAATCATATAATTATTAATTGTTAATGGATAATTAGAAAAGACAAGTACATACTACGTCTCCTCAATTGAAAGGATGATTAGTCTCAAGTCAATCAAGTGGAGACACTGAGACAATGTGTAGGTGTTGAATTGTGGGGTTTTTTTTGCTGCAAAAGGCTTGTGTCTTTTTGTTTAGTCCATGACTCTCCTTGCCTTTGAGAGCGAGTGGATTTTCCCCACTCATGTCGGTGTTTGGCTGCTCTTTTTCTTTGGTTGTATATTTAGAGTTTCTGTAGCAAATGTACAACAATGTTTTGGGTAGATCTATTTTCTTTGGGTATACTCCAGTTTGTCTCAGTGACGACTAGGTGGTTGAATTGTTTACTCTCAGTTTCTTGAGTTGCAATAATTACATTAATTCTTTGCGAGTGTGGTGTTTGTTTGTTGTCTAGTTTTTACTTATGTTTTATACTTGTGAGAGTTTAAAGATTGTAGTTGTATTTGTAGTTTTGGGCGCTGCGGTTCATGTCTGATTTGTTCAGGCTAACGAATTTTATGTCGAAATTTCTTTGGCCTTATGTGGCTATTAGTAGAGATATATTTGGTGTGCTTGTTGTTGATGAATTCCTCCTTATATGAATTAACTCTAAGTAAGTACTATGTTTCCATATTTATATTAACCCGTCGTAGTTATCTGCACATATTCTAGCTCTTGTGGTTGACGATCTTTGTACTTGATTTATGAATACAAACAAAAGCAAAAGATAAATCCTCACGTTTCATGAGAGAGAAAACTTCCTCCACCACCTCTATCTCTCTTTCAACTTCCTTCTTTTTGTTTTGGACAAATCTTTTAACTTCCTTCTAGTCAGAGAATAATTGTACAAGGGAATAAAACGAATGTGGTCCAAAGTGTTGTGAACTGATGATAACTTATTATTTGGTGATGAGAATTGAGATCTCAGCGAGTGCTGCATGATAAATTAAAGATTAGATTTGAAGCCAATGAACGTGCATTCTACGTTCGGTGACAAAAATGGCGGCAAAAGGCATCACATGATGTAGTTTTCCTTTGCTTTCTATTCACTCCATGACAGAAATTGGAAGAATATATCATTGCATTTGGATATTGAGTCAAGCTGTTTAAGTTCAGTGGTTGGCAGGTCAGCTTCCATAATTTCTCACTCCTTGGACTATCCAGTACTTACTACATTCGAGTCTTTTAGTTCTTGAATTTAGTTGGGGCTCTTAGAGATTGGTAATGTTGTTGGCCCGTGATTCATTTGTGGGCTGTCCACTATATTTATTTATTAAGAAAAATAAATAATTATTTTCCGTTGGATTTTGTTTATGAGAAAACAATATTTTGAATTATTATAATGTAGAACGGGAGAATCGAACTTAGGTGCAAAAGGGCATGCACACTGCCATAGTCAACTGACCTAATCTAGGTGTGTAATTCCGTGGGACTTAAGTGTCCATAATGTAGATTCATATCTCTTATAATTTAAGAGTATTAATAGTAAATTTTAAACGCAGGATAAGTATAGTTGATAAAAAAAGAAAACTGGAACTTAGAGTTGGGTATCTCCACCAACTGCAATGACTTATCGGCCAAGGCCATCCTTGCCGGCAACTCCCTGACGCCTGCACGACCCTCATTTTCTATACTGGCTCCTTTCCTTTTCACACTAACTCTCTGCACGTATAATATTTGTTATAAGTATTGTTTGTGAAGGATTAGGTAGACAAAAGAGATTAAGGGCTATCGAGAGTCATGAACAGTTAATAATTAATTTAATTAGAGAGTTAGTTAGAGCCATGAAATATAATTAATATGAATGATTTGGATAAAGGATGGAGCTCTGGGTTGCTGGCTGTCATGAGCAGAGTACGTACTGCGTAGGAGGGAAGGGGGACCAATGCAAGTTGCAACTTTCAAGCAGTGTGTTATGGTCGTTGGCTTGTTGCACAAAATAAGCATGTCCGGGACCCCGCTATGTTCGATAAGACATGATTACTGACTCGCTTGGCACCCAACAAAGCCAACCACTTGCTCTCTACCAAAGCTAGCCAACTTTATATATAAGTGATAGTCTAAACTATAAGGGAGAGGGGGTTTCTTACCACACATTACCAACGTGTCATGGGAAGTTCAAACTTGAGACCAATGTGTGCAAGTCAAGGCTCTTATCTAGTTGTGACCAACTAAATAGGCGAGCATGGTGCTTTAAGAAAATACTGAAATGACAACCATTTTATTAAGTGGTTAATGGTTTTGGATTCAATTAAAATACAATGTGGAGTGTTCCTCACATAAACTCATTTGAAAAATTCCTCAATTAATGTTGTTGAAGAATACACGAGTCCCACATAGGAAACTTAACAAAATAGAAATTCGCATAGAATAAATGGTTTCACTCCTAATAAAATCAAGGCCTTTTGTATAAAACCCCACACCGGCTAAACATGTGGTTAAGTTGGGAACAATATCAATATTACTAGTGGCGGGCCAAGAATCCGTCCCTCTGAAATCTTAACATATGCTATATATATATAGCCCGCAGCCACAACTATAGTTGCTGAATGAATCCAGTGTTATGCATAATCATGCATGCGTAGGGCTGTGATTGTGAATGTGATATTCACGTCCAATATTATAGGTTGTGGATCCCATTTAGTGGGAAATTTGGGTACCATTACCATTCCATCAGTTGTAGTTTTGTGTGAGTTCCGTGCTGATTATGATATGCATGTAATTCACACACGGCCCACTTTGAGATTATAGTGGCTGTAGGCGAAAACCGAAAAGGGGTCCTACATAATCCATATAACCTAATTCCTTGCAAGAAAAATTGTTAGCTTTTAATGGATAACATATATAACTAAAGATGAAAAAAGAAATATATGACTTTTGATATTCGACCATAAAGAAATTATATGACTTATCACCGACAAATTGAATGTAAAACCAACGTGCTAGAGATATTTAATTTTTTAGATAATTTTAGCAATGCCCCTTCAAATATAGACCTTGTTTCACTTTGCCTTCTAAACTTTTAATTTGATTTTAAGCCTCCTAATGTTTCAAACCGTGGTCAATGTGGCCCCTTTCGTCAAGTTATGATTTGGTTTACCCACTTAAACTCTAATTAATTCGACCCATTCTTCCCTTCATAGACCATTTTCACCTGGGGGTGTTTTTGTTCATTCAAGTTGAATGTACTCTTTTAAAATGAAATTTATGTTGGCCTAAAAAACAGTATTTTGGTTCCAATAATAAAAAATAAAAACAGTATTTTGGTTCCAATAATAAAAAATAAAAACAGTATTTAAAAAAACAAATTTGTTCCGGACTGTTAAGCCTTGGTAGTGGGGGCCTATGATGGAGTTGGATTTACCCACTCGTTGACAATGCTGGGCTTTCCTTATTAAGCCTTGGTAGACTTCGTGGACTATGGGCTTCAGAAAAAATAAGGGTGGGACCCGCCTAGCGCCTAGAACCTAGGCGGCTCTTTTAAAAAACATAATTAGTATAGCCGCTCGGCTATAAAATTAATTTCAAAAAAAGTTCACAATATATTATATTTCAAAACGTGTCGCCGCACGGCTATACTATTTATTTAAAAAAATTTAAAAACACAGTACAGCCGCTCGGCTATACTATTAATCTCACAAAAAATTTAAAAAACACCGGCGTATAGCCGATTGGCTAGGCTATACCCCTTTAATATATTATATTTTAAAAGTATAGCCGTGCGGCTATACGATTTATTAAAAACAATAAAAAAAAGAGGCCAGTATAGCCGCACGGCCGTACTATTTATTAAAAAAAAATTTATAATTTTGGCAATTTACAACTGAAAAGTTCATATAATGTTTTACAATAATTTATTTTAATATTTTAATGCAATAATATGTGAAAATTATGTGCATAATACTTGAATTTTGTTTGTATTATTGAAAACTTTGTAAACACCACATGTATTAAACATGAAAAATACATACATACGTGTAAAATACATATCTTGTGTGTTTGCTTTTAAAACAACTTGTATTTTACCGAGCCTTTAAGATATGTATGGAAAGCGGAAGTATTATTGAAAAATGTATACGTGCGTGTATAATACGAGCATTAAACAAGAAAATACTAAATTATTTATATATATGGATAATAACTCTGGAAAAAGTAAAAAATCAAAAGGGGACAATAGATACTCGGGTAATGGTCTAATAGTAACCCCAAAACACAAAAGCCCTAGAATCAAACCCTAGAAACAACAAGCAGCCGTCGTCGTCGCTGCAGCTAGAGGAAGAAGAAGAAGGTTCAGGGGAACTATCAAAGTGGATCTGTAGAGCATGGGATTGGGGAAGGAAGCCACCAACATACATCATGCTCAAGCGATCCATGAGCAGGTATTGGTCCAAATGGACCATTAAACTACAAAGCCCACATCTCCATAACATGATCTCAAATATGAGGATGGGTTGTAGGGGAGAAACAACAGCAACAAACAAGTAGACAACCAAGAAAATTCTAGGGAAAGAGGAGGATTTTAGGGTTTGAGTTTTCCTAGGAGGGGGAGAGAAATGGACTGATGAGGGGTGAGTGTCTGAGAGAAAAAAAGGGTGAGAGAGGTGAAATGGCTGAAGAGTACAGTTGGGGAGGAGATGTGGAGGAGATCTGGGCCTACATTTGGAAAATCAAGAGAGGAAGGGCAAACCAAAACAAACAGAAAAAAAAAAAGAAAAAAAAAAGGAAGAAAAGCCACACTAGAGGGTGGCAGAGATGCCGTCCCGAAGGGCGGCGACACAGCCACCAACTGCTCAGAAGAGGGCGGTGGGGAAGGAGAGAAGTTCTAGAGAGAAGGGGAGCCTCTCTCTAAAGCTCTCTTATCTACATGTATGTTTGTCAATTGGCGTGCGAATATTTGCTCAAAACAATTAGACTCTTCATTTCCTGAAAAGATACCACTAAAGAGAACAGGGGTGGAAGCCTTTTGGACTAAGACAGATAATGTATTCATCCAATTTTCCTTGAGTACCTTGTTGTTGAAAAAGTAAGTCGATCGATCGATATGACACAAAATGAGCATGTAATATAAACATACACTCTTGCTTGAGCAACACAAAATTGTTAGCATTATGAATATGACTGGCAAAATTAAGTTTTCTTTTGAGCGCTCTAAGCTCAATTCGTATATGAATTCACGTTTTTCATATTTATTACACTAAATATAAATCCAGTTAACAAGAGGATACGTGCTCCCGTCAACAAGTAGGCAAATCATGAGGTGGTAGAAGAATTTTGTTTTGAGGACTAATCCCATTTTTCACTAGGAGCACCACAGTCATTCCCCATGTTTGGTGGCGCTCTATGTGACAATGCATCAACCACACACCTGCATCAACCATACAAATAATTAGATATGAATTTTTGAAATTTTAATGAAGATCATAAACAAGGTTAAATTATGAAGATTTATTATAATAAAAAATGGATTGTTGACCTGGATTATCAGCTCTGAATCTGATTGCAACCCAACCATTCTTAGGAACCCCAACTGTAGTCTCCTCTGGGGGATCAACAAGATTATAACTCAAAGGGTCTTTCTTGGGATTGAAGTTTCCAAAGCCCCAGCCAACAACACAAAAGCTATATCCATGCAAATGCACAGGATGGTTATCACTTGCTATAGGACATTAGTTCCTTGCAAAACCAACTCAACACTTGCATTGTACTCCAAAACCACCACCTTCGTGCCGTATGAAGGCGTCAACAGGTTCTCAGGAAGATCTTCACCGGTATAATTAAATTCCTTTGGGGGTTTTTTGGGAAAATTGTTCTCGAAAACTCCCGGGATCTTATAGTAGTAAGCTTGAAGTATGTCGATGGATGGGGCGACAAAGCTTATGTTGTTCACACTGGCAGCAAATCTTTTACCAAAAGGACCAGTGCATGGTTTGTTACTACAATTAAGGAGGTTGACTGAAATGGTGAAGAAGAGGTGGGTGTTTACATGTAATGGGACGTTGGTTGGGTGATCTTTTGTTGCAAGGCTCCTGATTCTCTTGGTGAAGTCAGTTGATGCTTGTGTTCTATCATAAGGGGGCAGATGTGGAAATTTATAATATGGGAATTTGGGAGGTTCATGGTATGAAGCTTGGTATTTGAGAATGGCCGTTGTCATGGTTTTGTCAAAACCAGCTCCAATGGCACTTGAATATGCTCTTGCAGCCATGAAATAGAAGCTTGGGGGTTGGTTTGCTTGTAATAAAACATCCATGGATTGGCCAGGAGCTATCATAATGTAAGAGGTCTCAATTTGTTTGCTTGTAATAATACTTAACCCATGCAAACGTGTGTGTTAGGTTAGTTAGTTAAGGCAATGTGTTCGTCCACTTGTATTTGAGTTCGAACTCCCTTCCCGTACATTAAAATAGTTTAGAATATTGCCCTTGTGAAAAAAAAAAAAAAAACTTAAGACATATACATATATGTCTTTGTAATTAAGTTGTTCAAATTAAATTGTTATTTCTTTATTAAGACTATCTATGTGTATATGGATTTCCTGATGAGTTTGGATATATATACCTGATTTGGAGCATGGATAGAGATGGCCTGGTTTCCCATTTATGGTATATGCATCTGACAATATAGGCTCTCCTCCTGTTATATTTGCATTTCTTGGTATCTCCATTACATTTTTCTTCCAACATTCACCTACACAACAAGAAGAATATTAGGGTTACTGAAGAAAGCCTTGATGCTTTGAAAATATATGTGGCGAAAGCCATGTACATATGCAAACGCTATCAAAAGCCTTGGTGTTTTGTAGTGTCGAGTCGACGGACACATTCCTTTTGTTTACGCTATCTCGTACTTTTAATAACGTTTTCGGAGTACTTTCTATGTCAATCTGTGTTGTATTATGGATTCCCCAAAAAAAATTATTTAAAAAATTCCTTTTAAAGTAAGCCTATCTAGCATCAAAAGAAATGAGGTTGATTTGGATAGAAAAAGAATTTGGCAAATAAGCTATAGTTTTTTTCGGAAAAGTCATAAAAATACTATAAATATAATGTATTTCAAATTACTACATACAATACAACGCAATATTACATACTATGAATTCAATATCACTTGGTATATACAATGAATGATTTGAAGTTGATGGATTTCTTCTTCTATATATATATTTCTTTCCCAGAAAATACGAAGATGATATATAATTGTTTACTCTTTATGCAAACAATTTAAAGATATTATCAAAATCTCCAGATTTGACATCCCCTTTTCCAAATGGAGCCAAATTAATAGGAAGCATATTATTGTCACAACTTTGAGGGTTTAATTGTAATTATTTTCGTACGTACCTAGTATGATTGGAACCTCTGCATAGGGTTTGGAGAAGGGATAGTGAGAACCAGGCTTTGGATAGACCAAAATGGCACCATGAACTGTTGCTCTTGCCCATCCACTGTGTGCATGCCACCACATTGTTCCTTCTTCTGTTGTAAACTCAATTTTGTAAGTGTGCTTGTTTCCTGGCCTAATCGGGCACTGTGTAATATACTCAGGTCCATCCGACCATGGATTTCTTGGTTGCTTAACTCCATGCCTGCAAATTAAACGTACATTAATTATAATCAAATTGATCATCATAACATGTATATTTATTTATTTTTGAATGCAAGCGATAGTCTAAAACTACAAAGAGGAGGGGATTGCTCACGCACACAGACACACTACAAAGTGTTATGGGGTTAAAAAATGTAGTCTACAAGTCAATGCCAATTTGCATTGGGCTAGACCCCGTTGACAAAACATGTATATTTATAAAATTGCTCAAGTAAGCCACGTACCAATGAAAAGTGATATTGTAGTTTGCCTTGTTATCGACCTTAATGATCATTTTATCTCCTCTGTGAGCTTTCAAACTTGGCCCTGGAAATTGCCCATTCACAGTCAAGATGTCCTTAGTGCTACATAGTCGAGTATAAGAAGATGACTTCACCTGCAAAAGTGCGTGCAATTTACAAACATGATTGTAGAGAGAGAGAGAGAGAGAGAGAGAGAGAGTACACACCACAAAGTTATGGCGATGGGTTTTCCCATTTGCTGCATCAAAAATAAGAAAAAGTTGGAAAACAGAGAAAGCAAAATGCACTATGCCATTAGCCATAGTAGGGGACCAGATCAGAACTTTCAAAGGCCAGTATGGTGCTCCAAACCTCAGATTGTTACCAGACTTCTTGTATTTCTACTCCCCTTCTTCTTCTTCGTGCTCTTTTCTATTTTTTCTATCTGGACTGTACCAATTAAGAACAATATCCTTTCACATGCCTCATTTCCTCCCATTATGGATTTTAGTCTTCAAAATTTACATCTTTCTTAAATAAGCTGATCTGGTTAAGAAAGTTAGATGCAGCGAATACATAAAGAGGATTTCACTAATAAACCCATTTTAACATGACATAATATACAAAAGCCCTTAAAGAACCTATTTGGAATGAAAAATCCAAAACTAGTCACTTGTTATTTTCTAATTGGTTCTTATTAAATTTTAACACATTAAGAACCAATTAGAAAATGGCAAGTGGCTAGTTTTGAGTTTTTCTCTCCAAATAGGCTCTATATATATGAGTTTTTGTATAATATCTCATGCTAAAATGAGTTTTTGAATAAATATCTAATATATAAATATGAGCTTTCTGAATGGATTTCACTCAAAATAATATGTTGAGTGTTTTCTTTTGGAATAAAATTATTTTTGTGAAATTTTAATTTTTGTTGGTCAAATTGTTCAAAAAATTTAATCATGAAGTTATTTAAAAAGATTGAATGAAGAAAAGTTATCCATAAAAAAAAAAATTGGACTTAAACCATTCTTAAACAATTTAATAAAGTTGCGGAATTAAAATTTGAGTTCGGAGGGTTGGGAGAAAAAACTATTTGAGTCCGGGCAAAACCCAAATAGTTATTTTTTGAAGAGAGAAAATTTGGATTTAGCCCCTCATAAGTTGGAGAAGACCTAAGGGAGATCAAAAAAATTTTGGAAAATGCTAGGGAGACCAACTTGGGAGACCAACTTGGGATACCAACTCTCTAATAGAGCGTGGGATCCATTGCATTGGTGGGCTCCGCCTCTATTAGAGAGTTGGTATCCCAAGTTGATCTCCCAAGTTGGTCTCCCTAGCATGACCCAAAAATTTTATGGTTTATTTGTAGACAAAAAGAACCTAGCGTCAAATATTGATCTATTTGTGTGGTAGGCAATTTAGTATTTTTTAATATGGGAAAGTAAGTATTTGTTGTATTTTTAATAAAGATTTGTGTTTAGTGAGTACGTAAGTGAATTTCCCAAAAAGATTTCAATAAAAAAAAATTGGTCTTTCTGTCGCCGTTCATCTCTATGCTACTCCGTCTCTTTCATCTCTCCGGCTACGTGTCTCTCAACCCTGCGACTCCGTCTCTGTTTCAGTCAAAGACTCGAACCCATAACCGCAGAGGCGCACACCATCAGTCCGGCGTCACACCGTCCTCAGGCTCTCATCTCTGCGACTCTCTCTCTCTTCTGGCTCGCTACTTTGGGTAATTTTTCGTTTTCCTTCTTTTCCTCGTCAATTTTTTTTTTTTGGTGATTCACTGTTCTTTCTCAAACTTTGCGTATTCAAATGGCATAGGATCATCTTGCTTAAGCTCTGTTTTTCCTTCTCCTTTTTATTCTCTCTGAAAAGATACTATATTCTTTTGCATAAACCGGAAAAAGTTGAAGTATGGACAAATTATATAAACTAATTGCATGCTTGTACCGTAAATTGCTTAATCTTTTGCGTCTCTGCATATTCTTGATTGTATTGAATATGAATCTTAGCCATACATATTCTTTGCTAATTTCTGTATAAGCTGAAATTGAATTGAGTGATCAAATTTCTTAGCTGACACAAGTTCTTTTTCAGGCTTTCATTGTGGAGATCTGGTGCCACAAAGTGCACTGTTCAAAGGGTTTTGTAGAGAATTTACTCAGATAGAGAAAGGCATGGCTGATTCCAAACCTACAACTAGCATGAGATGCCATCATTGTGCTGGTCCTCTTTCTAAGGAGATGGAAACTAGCGGGTGGACCGTTCCACCTCTTATTAGGGATAGCTTTTCTATGGTATTGTTATCTTCTTTTCTTATTTTACCAGCCGCATACATATATTGGGAAATTTAGTTGGTAAGTGAAATTTGGACTGATGATCTTGTGTGGTGATTGTGTCATGGTACAGATTGGCTCTGCGGTTGGTGGCACAGCAAGTGCTTTTTATGGATTCAACCATGGTAATCTATTTTTCGTTTTCTTTATTCAGTTTTATTAAGATTATCTACTTTCATCCATTGGCGTTCTTGGTGTATGGTTATTACGGCTTGTTCTAAACTGTTATTTATTTCCTTTGGCATGATGACATTCTTAAATGCTTTGAGTTGTGGAATAGAGTTAGCTTTTTGGGCTCTTCTTAGGCCTCAGTGTCTAAGAATTTGTAGGCATCTGTGATAGTTATGGCAATAGAGCTTAGGTGGTAGTCTACTTTGGAAAAAGTTTTCTTTGTTTGGTTGGGGTGTCTGTTTGACCCTGTTATTTGACAAGCCAGTTTGTTTTTAAGCCTCAAAATGTATGTAATTTCTGAGTGGTGACCCCAACTCCTCAAGAACTAGTGTAATATGCAAAAAAGATTTCTTATTGTAATGGTGTTATGTTATTTTGAATATGTACTGTAAATACATAAGGGAGCTGGATATCACTATATGCTTGATTGTGAAATTGATATGATGTTTGTCTTGGTGGTGCTTTGATTGTGGACGGATAAAAGGTCCATGATTGACATAAGGGTAGAATGGTTTGAGAACTGTTATTTATGTAGGTTGCATAGTTTTAGTGTGCCCAAAAGACAAACGGAACTTCGCCAGTGTTGTTTTACATAATTTCCTAAACTTATGCTAGGAATACATTAGAATTTAAGGGATTAATCCTGGAATCAGGCTTCAATGGCAAGTTGCAAAACCCACCTCCAAATGTGAATTTTGGCACATAAACAAGGAGTGCACTATTGGTATTGTGTTGAGAGTGCATATTTGTATCACCTCTTGGTAGTTAAGATCTTCACCCCTCCTGGAGGTGACATTTCTTCCCTTAGAGGTGGTACTATAGTAGATTTAAGGATAGAAGAACCAAAATACCCATAGCGGTGTCTAACATTTTTACTTGAAATCAAATGCAATACTTGGTTGAAGCTAGTGTGCCTCAGGAAGTGGGTTAGTTGTGCTTGAAGGTATTTAGACAAGTAGATACCTAGTAATAGTGCAAGTTACAACTTATGTTTGCGGCTTCCCGGTTTCATATGACTGGTGGGCTTTTCACAAACTCAGGATGTGGGGTCTGACTGGACACTTAGTCCCTTTTGTCCTAGTGTGGAATGTATATTCGTAAATTTTCAAATTGCCTATCCCTGTATATGAGATGTGGTTAAGAAAGAATATGTTTGCAAAGACAGAGTGATACAGGGCAGCGGCTATAAGCTGCTGTCCAGCGGGTAGAATAGGACAAAATAATAGTTGAGACGGAACCCAGCGATAAACTGTACAGAGAATAGGTGGATAAAGCAACAGAATAGAAGTTGGAACGAATATAATTGAGTTCTAGGGCAAAGAGACTGAAAAGAAGCTCTATAATCTGTAATTTTTGAATAAAGTTGATAAAGATCCTTATTACAACTCTTAACTAGGCTTATAAAGCCATCAAACCCTAGCATAAATGTGTAACCTGATTGAAAAGGAAAACTAAACCAAAGTCAGGAAAGTGAACCAAATCCTATTTGGAATAGGAAACTGAAAAGAAGTAACTAGAACCCTAGCCCAATAGACTACCGGGCCCAAGTACTCTTGGAGAGCCTTGTAGATGCTAAGGCAGTTCTTTTGTAGTGTATTGAAAAGATGGTGATCAATCCTAATGGATGCACATTCTCTAATGTCGGTTCGAAAAGGATCATATGAACTTGACTGAGTACTTGTTTTCAGGTTCGTGTTTAGGAAGGTGAAATGTGATACTATTTACATTGACACCATGCCAGTATCTTCTAGACTCATTTAATTTGGAAAAGAAAGAATGCTGGAGGGATCAAGTCCTAATATAAGATTATGACATAATTCTGGAATTTCCTAGGAAGATATTGATTTCTGAAATTTTCAAGGAGAAAATTCATTACCTGTACAAATTTCGAGGACAAAATTCTTGAAGGGGTGGTGGAATGTACTATCTTGTGCAAACTTTGTTCCATAAAAATGTGGGATGTCTTTTCATGCTTATTTTATGCATGATTAGGGCACCTGAACCCATACATATTACTATTAGGGCCTAAAAAAAAATTGTGAGACAGTGAAATGTCCATCTTTTGGAATCCTCCACTTAGTCACCAATCCTGGTTTTCAGGCATGACAAAACGAATTTCATGATATGATATTCATTAAACATGGAAAAGCAGAGCTGAAGATGTTCTCTCATAAAATATTTCCCTCCTTAGCTATAAAAAATTAATTTGATTCAAGTATCTTAATCCCTTTGTACATTGCCATGGCTTGTACATGTCATAAGATGTTATTGGCAATCAACAATATACATACATGTCTGTGTTTATGCTTTTGTTTTTGGTCTAATGACTCTGTTTATGCATACATGCATGCATTCTTGTGAACTTCTGTTTCTACCTTTCATGAGCCCAATGCAATTTTTGTTTTGAGGTATTGGCAGAAAGGTTTATTAAAATATTAATATCTAATTCTATCTTCGTTATTTTTTTCTTGGTGCAGTGATGCCTGTTGTTCGGAGATGGGTAAAAGGGCCTATGTGGTTACATTTTTTCATTGGTGTAAGTTCTTCAATTCTTTTTCTATTTTCAAAATACCTTGCTTCTTATCCCTAAGGATGAAAATGTCAGTATCAGTGTATTTTGATGGAGAAAATAAACTTTGAATTTGAACAAAACTCAGGATTGTAAAATGGTGGGTACTAATTTCCTTGTTTGGGTTCATAACATGGAAAGAAGCTTGACCTTTGGGATTTATAAATCCCAAGTTTAAGTTCCACCTAAAAGTGTTATTTCTAAAATCCCAAGACTTATTCTGGTTTATATAAATACCATATTGTAGTTATGAGATGGGATATTAATGTGAAAATGAAAATTTTACATTGTGTTAGTTGCGTTTCGTGCCAAATTTGCGGGCTGACTTAATATTATATGCGGAGTTAGGCTGTTGAACTCTTGACCAAAAAAAACAAAAGAGTTTGGCTGTTGAACGAGGAGGCCATCCCAAATGATGTGATGTAGCCCTGTATTGGTAATTCTGTACATGGTAGGCCAGAGTTCTTTTCTGGTTATCTAGAAAGGTTCTGTTGAACTTTTTGGTTGGTGGATTTCTTGTCCCTGCTGGACATTGTACACTGTTGGCTTTTGCAATAAATATTTGTTCCTTATAAGGAAAAAATTTGGGCTCTTAAATGTTTCAGGATTATATGTTTTTATTTATAGACATATTTCAAGATTATATTTCATTCGATTTGTTCTATTGATATCTTGGACATCTCTTTATATTCTAATATACTTGTTATTTTTTTAAATGAAAACTTTTTTAATATTAAATTTGAGAAGTGTTTTCCATTTTAAAAACTGTTTTTTGTTCGGTGGCAAACTCCTCCCATCGAATAGAGCTTCTCCAATTTGGAACTTTAAAAACATTTTTTTTCTTTCTCATTTTCTAAAAGGTAATGCTTGTTTTCTGAAATGGAAAATAGTTTTGGTGTGTAACCAAATGGCCCACATATTACATTCTCGTTATATTTGATGAAACAAATAGCCAATGCATGACACATGATGAAAATTTATTCTGGTTGATAGGAAAAAATTAAATTACACTATGCCTTGCCTATATTTGAACAGTTGGTTCTTCATGGGTTGCATTTTGCAATTTATTTTTGTTACTCATCTGCATGTGTTTGTGTCTGTGCATGTGTACACGTTTCAATCTATGTTCCTAAAACTTTAGAGGTTTTGGGTTGTTCCTGAACTTGCTTTGTTGCGTTATTTGTATGTGCTAAATTTTTCTATGCTTACTTTTAAAAAGATAGTGAATGACATAAGTCTTCCTTTTGCAACTGTAGGCTCCGCCTGTGATTGTATTCTCTTCAGCTTGTGCAGGTTTGGCAGGTCAGTTATTGTTTTGTTATATTATGTAAGATCATCAATGTGGGCTATTTGATTAGCTTGTACCTACTTTTGCTAATGTCTAGTGATAGTAATTTTGTTGGAGAAATAAACTAATTAAAGTTAACTTAGTCTGGCTGTAAATTATAACAGATGAAAAATCCGAATTTTATATAATAAATTAAGTTAATTAGCATATAATTTAAGAAATAATAATAAGATGAAAAGAAAGAATAAATGTGAATGATTGAACTGAAAATCTTGGGATAAAAAAGACTGAGAATGATTAGATAAAATAGATTAAATGAACTGAGTATGACATTGTAGTGATAGCAATAGACACATGTTACTAGCTTTCATTGAACATGATAACCAAGCGAACAAGCTCAATCAAGTCTAAGTCATCTAAGTTACTTAAACAGCCTAAAGTACGAGTTGTAGCTGAAATCAGAACCAACATGTGCAGGTACCATTGATTGACAGACTCTGACATGTTTTGCTCAATGAAATATGCCAAATCAAAATCCATGAACTTACGAAACACACTAAAATTTCTGGAGCTTTATAACGGTCATCACAGCGTAGTTTCGAAATTAGTGCTTGTCGTTGGTGTGAACTTTGAGATGTTGCTTTCAGCTTTTAGATCCGTTTGTCATCATTTTTGTATTCACTGTCTGGCACTACGGTGAGGGCAACACTCAATGTGTGTAAAACTTGGATCTTGTTTTACAATTCTGCAAACCTCTAATGGAGCTGTTATTTAATGCCTTTTGGAAAATCTACAGGTGGGGCTGTTCCAGCCTTGGCCCAACTTGCTTCTTCCTCTTATCGTGCAGTGGTCTCATCGTCCTCATTGCCGCCAACATCTGAAGACGAGAAGATTCACAAGTCCAGAACTTCCTCTACTCTGTAATGTACAACAGCTTTATGCAAGCAAGTGCACGTGAGGGAACCATCAAGGCCACCTGTGTAGTTGTCCACTTCATCGAGGTGGTTCATGAAGTCCCGACAGCGTCAGGCAGACACAAGTTTTGGTCATACAAAGTTATCATGCAAATACTTGTTGGGTAAATCTTTATGCTATGGTAATACTTTGCTTTTGACTTATTTTTCCGACCACTTTATTTTCCGTGTACATGTAAATTTACTGGATGTGTTGCAAAGGAAAGTGCGCTAAGATCCAATATCTAATCAGACAATTGTTAGGCCAAGCAAGTATTTCTCGATTGCGGTTTATAATTGCTTAACTGGGCATGTAAACTAAATGAATTAATAAAACTCCAATCCAACTCGTTTAACTATTTAAAGGGGTTGAACTTGTTTTGGCAATAGTTAAAAGAGTATGACGCTCGAGTGATTTTGGTGATAGGCTCGCGGTCCTTCTGACATATATGTTGCTCACATGACTATGACTGGGTTTCAAGGTGTGAAAATTAGTGTTGTGATAGGTCTATAGTAAGTGCGTTCATAAGTTGTATCTCCCATCCCATGTGTTTTATATAAGGCTTATTATCACAAAAGGTCCCTAAGGTTTACGAAACTATCAGATTGCATCCTTAATGTTTTTTTGTGTCACTTATGGTCCTCAAGGTTAGTATGTCTGATCACAAATGGTCCTTGCCGTTAGGTTCCGTCAAAAACTCCGTTAGTTTGCTGACGTGGCATATATGCATATCACAAAACATCCCTGAGGTTAACACATCTATCACAAATGGTCCCTGCAAATTTTTTTAATTTTTTAATTTAAAATTCATAAAATTTTGTTTTTGTTTTTTATAATATTTAAAAATATATATTGTATTTTAAATACATATGATACTATATTTTTGAAGATGAGGGCTCCACATATATGCCACACCAACAAACTAATGAAGTTTTTTTTAAAAAATAATCTAAAATTCATAAAATTTAAAAATGAAAAAACCATTTATATAAGGATTTTAACCTTGAGGACCATTTATAAACCCTAAACCCTTGATTTTTTTCATTTTTAAATTTTATGAATTTTAAATTAATTTTTAAAAACTCCATTAGTTTGTTGATGTGACATATATGTGGAGCCCACATCTAAAATAATATAGTGTCATGTGTATTTAAAATACAATGTATATTTTAAAATAATTTAAAATTCATAAGATTTAAAAAAGAAAACCAAAATTTTATGAATTTTAAATGAAAAAAATTAAAAAAATTTGCAAGGACCATTTGTGATAGATGTGTAAACCTCAGGGATGTTTTGTGATATATATATATGCCACATCAGCAAACTAACGGAGTTTTTGACGGAACCTAACGGCAGGGACCATTTGTAATTACACATACTAACCTTGAGGACCACCAATGACACAAAAAAACATTAAGGATGCAATCTGATAGTTTCGTAAACCTTAGGGACCTTTTGTGATAATAAGCCTTTATATAATTCTCTTCTTAAGCATACATAGAGTACATGTTCCATGTTATCACAGATCCTACGCATTGAAAAAATAGTTTTAAAATTTTCATTTCAAAAACTAATTAGGATTAAACATAACCATTTGATTTTGAAGACGTACCTTAAGACCAAGTTTTATTTTTATTTTTTTTAATACAAAGCGATGTTGGGGAACGGAAATTGAACCTAGGACTTATGATGCAAAGGTAAATGTTTTTGAGTGTTGTTAAACGAACCCTAAAATTAACTGAGTACACTCTATAATCTAAGTACACCATAATATTAAAATCAAAATGTAAAATTAACTAAGTTCACCCTATTTAACTTCCAAAAATACCCTTGGCACACCCTAATACACTTTATCACAAGGAGCCATATAATAACCATCAAGCTGGGCGACTGAACAAAGAATATAAATCTAATATATATAAAAAATAGTAGAATTGACTTTATCCTAAAATTTCAAGTCTCGTTCATTGTGGATGTGGCCTTAAACTTTGTATATCGTCACTTATCATGAACTTGATCAAGGAAAGAGTGGAGGTCTTTTCACCCAAATCTGGGGCAAATCCTCTGTCAAACCCAATTTGGGAGAAGTAATATGATTATCTCATCTATCATCTTGTCCATCACATTGTAGTGTTACATCGCCTCAAATAAACTTGGGATTTCCAGGACATGAGGAACCAGCAAAAGAGAAAAGCCATATTGGATATATGGACGTTTGTCAATTGTGAAATCATGGCAGATCTAGTACTGCAGCGATGACAGTGGTGCGGCTAGGATGATGTTAGGGTTTGGTTTTTAAACAAATTAATTAAATAAATTTTAAAAACATAAAAAAACTGATTAAATTAAAATAGAGATGATCCATGTCATGTGACACATCGGTTGGTAATAAAAAGTTGGTGTTTAAGTTGGTGTCCGTAGCATTACTGATATTAAAATTACATTTGTTTCACAATTCAATATATCCTTTTTGGTCATTTTATATTAGGGTAAATTAGTAATTCAATAAATAGTTTGGTAGTAAGGTGTACTCAGTTAATTTTAGGGTTCATTTAGCAGCACTCATGTTTTTAACCACTTAAGTCACCAGCCCCTTGCTAAGACCAAGTTAGTATACTGGCCTGTAGGAAAAGTAAGGGTTTATTGCTATATTTTAACAAAAATGGATCAGCAAATTCTTGAAAAATGAATTAGAAACATTTTTTCAATGCGTAGGATCTGTGATTAAAAAAAAAGAAAAAAAAGAAAAAAGTACATGAAAAATGGATTAGAAACACTGAAAATTGGTTGAGGCAAGTGCTCGACACTCTGTCCTCAAGATAATTTACGCCCCACTATGGTGCTCATGGTTGATCGGCACTTGTCTCCCAAAATACAATGACCACGTCCTTACGATTATAGCACTCCAAATCATAAAGCCCTAGCGAACCACGATTGTGTTGAATACTCTCTCATACGAAGATTCAAACTCTCTATTACTAAACAAGTGACTCACAAATGCTTTGAATGAATTGAAAGTGAGGTTTCTGTCAACTATGAAAAGTTGAAGGTTCCAAGATTGTTGGGTTGTTGTCCAATTGCTGGGATTTCTTAGGGAGATTTAATGTAATGCTTTTTTGGTTGTGTTTGGGCTTAATTTCCGCGCACCAGCGCATCTGGCTATTGGCCCATATCGATGACAGGAGTTTGGGCTTTGTTTTACCAAAATTGGCAGTCAGCCCATGATGTTTTAAAGAAGCCCAGACCATTTCGAAAAGGAGAGATTGGAATCAAAACCAATCGCAAAATAAATTTCCACAAGTTAAAGGTTAATTACCATTAGCTTAATTGTTACTCAGCTTCCAAATCTTTTCCAAAGGGCTCAAAGTTTGATCATCACTGTTGATCACACATTCATAAATCAAATCAACAGATAATGGGGAGGATTTTTCTCCTAACAGTGCCCATGTGACCCCAATGACAAGACATCCACAGAAAGGGGGCAGATGACGTGTAGGAGAGTTGGTAGAAAGGCAAAATCAAAACCCACTCCCCATAACCATTTAATGCCAGAAAAGATGGCCAAGTTTTCTTCCCATATTCGTGAGGATTTCTCGTCAGTACAAAGCTGAGTTTATAGGAGATAAACAAGAAATAAGAGAGTTGGTTGTTAGAAAGTCAAAACTGATCAATCTTGAAAACTAACCCTTGATGGGGGCTTTTCTTATCAGATTAACCACTACCCCTTTTGTGCTGGAGCAGAGGATCCTCTCAACAATGTGTCCTCCAGAGGACAGCAAAAAATCCAATCAAATCAAAAACTCTCAGTCACACTGACAAAGTCAAGCAAGATCATACGATCCCAAAGCTTTTAGACTCAGAAACAACCAAGCTCTTTGGTTCGCAAGAATCATCCAATCTCTGACAAAGTAGGTAGAACTCAGACTTCTGACCACAGTTCAGTTCAAAGAAGCAGCTCACAAAGGAAACGAGATTTCTCTCTTTACAAATTTGGTTCAGAACAAGCGAATCAAGCGGAATTCAGGTTTTTCATAATATGAAAACCTCAACAAATTTACAAAGATGCCTTAAGGTCTCAAAATCACCATAGTAGCTCTCAGGTGATCCACACTCAAGCAGAACAAGTACTAAAGTGTAGTTCCAGATCAGCAATTGTCAGTCCAACCACCTCAAGCCCAGTCCAGACTGAAGAGATCTCAGTTCTGTTTATTCGATGAGCCTCTCCATGGCTAAAATTGATTGAAGCTCTGCCAATCTCAACATTAGTATTAATTTCCAGCTAAACCCCATCAGTTGAAGGTGCTGACGTGCAATTCCAGCGCAGATATATACAGTCTAGCCTGAATCACACGCAATAATCCAAGCATAAATTGAAGTACAATGTTCTGATGTCCTTTCGGACTTGGCAATTTCTCTTTTCTTTGATTATGTAATAGATAGTTTAACTTTGAACTAGTTTATTTTATTTTTCAACACCTATTCTAGCTAGAATTACTAGTTTTATTGTGGGAAATTTTAAAGTCCTCAACAAGAAAAGAACTTATTCGGGAGTTATTCCTCACCCAAATTCACAATCACTTGATTAAAGTCAATAGCTTGGGGCATAAGTTATTTATTTTTCATAAGTCTGTTGGGGTTTTAACCACTAACAGTGGCAAGCTCGCGCACAAAAGAAAGTTGACTTGTTGACCACTAATGGTTTTCAAGCCAATGAAGAACTTTACCCTATCACCACAAGAACTACATCAAAACGGGTAAACAGGTTGGAAGCAAATTCCCATATGTTCGTTGGAAGAAAATTCGCATATCTTTGTAATTTTATCAACGCTTAAACATTTTCTCCAATTCAGCAATATTGTTAACTAGTTGTATTACTTAATTCTATTATTTTGTAATTAAAACTAATCGTGCCAAAACTTGTAGAACATAATTGGTTTGGTGAGTAAAATAAAAAACCTGAAACCTCATAGACCAAATCAAACGTGACTCCAAGTACTACTGCCCATTCGTCCAAAAAAAGGTACTACGTTCTATACAAAAGAACACTCCTAGACTCAATTTCTCCTCTCTTTGCCTTTGCCTGTATTTGACGAAACTGGCATCGATGGTGTTTGGGAGAAGAATGGATGAATGAGAGGAGTGGGATACAAAATGAAGAAGAGAAAAAGATGTATGATGTGTTCAGTTTAAATTCCTTATATTAAATTTTAATGAGGTGATATGTGTAGGACGAAAGTTAAACCGCTCATGATAGAGAAAATCATAGTAGAGAATTCGGATCCCAAATAAAATCACCATAGTCTCATCTAAATTAAAAAAAATTCCAATGTAAAATAATAATAAAACTAGAATTATTTTTAAAAATTAAAAAGAAACAACCTCTCCTCAACACCTCGCCTTAGCAAAAGAAAAGAAAATATTGGCAAAAAAAAAAAAAAAAAAGAAGAAGCCAAAGTAAAACAAATTACAAAAAACAACCCTCCTCCCATCCCAGTATGTCCCCCACCTTCTTTTCCCCGTGTCTCCAAAACCCACCCAAATCACATCTCCTCTGTTTTTCTCTCCCTCCTGATACCTCTCTCCTTCTCTCATCAATTTTTTTTTTGTTCTCTCCGTTTCTCTATCTCCCTCCCAACTTCTCTGGTTCCCGCTCCTCTCACTAGTTCTCCATTCTTGGCTCTCTCTCTATTTTCCCCTTCAAAGTCGCTGATCTTCATCCCCTTCAGTTGGGTCCGATTTTGTTTGATGTGGAGGTTCTATTTGGTTTGACAGTGGTGGTTCAATTGGGTTTGACGTGTTGGTTCAATTGGGTGGTGGGTGTGGTGGTTGGTGATAGTGGAATAGGTTGGGCAATGGCTGCTATAAATTTATAATCTAATTTCAAGATTTTGAATTTTCTTTAGGGTTATTGCAGAGCTGTTACAACATGGGCCATGATTCAGATGGTGGTTCCCAAGATGGAAGGGATGAAGGTAAGTTGGATGTTTAACTCAAAATGCATTTTTTTGCTCGCTCTTTGTTATGTTTAAAAAGGTTGAACTCAGAGTTGAAAGGAATAAAAAATTGCCTTGGACTAGAGCAGGGGGGTAACGACTTACTGGTACTGGCTGTTGATCCTAGGGAATTTTTTATTTTTTTTTCTCATTCCAAGTTCTAAGTTTTTCTTAGTTGTGTTTCTGTTCTTTTTAGCTGTATGTACACGGTCGTTAGTGCCTTTTATTGATTCATTCAGTAAATTATTATTTCCTTTCGAGTTATACAACTTTGTCTGCTATGTATATTGCTGGTACATTGAATTGCGTGGTGTGGTGTTTCCTTCTAACGAGAAAGGTTAACTACTCTCTCCATGCTTCCTTCAATGATAGCACTTTGAGTACACACACAATTACAAAAATTAACCAAGTTATAGTTATATATTCCAATTCTCCCCTCTCAAGATGATGCACCAAACTTGTCTATGAGTGAATGGAAGAAAGAGCTAGACACCCCCCTTTGTAAAGATATTGGCAAGTTTTCCTGCCTTTTATTTGGATATCTCAATTTTTCCTGGTCTGTAATGTTGTGAATTTATAAAATCCATAGTTGCAATTTTAATTTTTTTGACCTTTGTAGTTCAAGTCTTATTTGCTATTGCTTATAGTTTTGCATACCAAGTGTGTTCTCAAATTTTTGTTTTGGTAGATGATGAGGAAGAATATGAGGAGGCTGGCAGGGGTAGTCGATTTCTTGGATTTATGTTTGGCAATGTCAATGACTCTGGTGGTCTTGATGCTGATTACCTTGATGAGGTAAGCTTACTCCCCCGCGCCCAACCCCTCAGCGCCCCCTCCCCCCTTCTTTTTTTCTCCTCTCCTTTAATTTTGGGTTTAACTGTGGTGAAACAAACAAATAAGTAACAAGAAGTACTTGCTTACAATTATTGAAGCTTGAAATAGCTTTGACAAGTTATGGATGGCCATAGAAATGCATGTGCGATGAGTCCACCTATTTGGAATTGTTAGGGAATTCCAAATCTAAGCTCCTGTGGGCCGTGCCCAAGAACAAAATAGATCATAGACAAAATGAACACCAATTTACGTGGTTCACCCCAAGTTGGGCCACATCCACGGGCCATAATGATCCAAATAAATCATCCAAAAGGAGCATAAAAGAAGATAACAACAAAGAACGTTTTGGGTCTCCCTCACACAGGATAATCTCTCTTTTCCCACGGAAGCACTCAATAGAGAAACCTAAACACACCCTTTCTCACCACAAACCTAAACCCTAAACTAAACAGACCCTAAAAGGCTCTAACCGTAACTATAAATACCCCATAAGACTGAGGCTAACCTGGGAAGAAAAAGGACAAAAAAGGGCTCAAAATCATAACTTAAACTATGAAGCAGTTTGAGCTGCTGGAGCAGAAATTTCTGCATAGCATTCCGCTCTCACTATCTTGTTCTGCTTGAATGGGATTGAATTTTCTCTAGAGGGAGTACACAGCAGCCATTGGGCCACCCCAACTGAACAAGACACATTTTTAATGGAAATCTAATGCTTTGTTCTAAGGCTATAAGCCTTTCATTTTCTTGGGGTCATGTAAGAGAGAATCCGAGTATCTTGAAAGAAACTAATTCATTCTTTTAGACCTCTTCGTCTTCCCAAATTCCCTAATATACATATACCTATTTGAATGTCTATAAGTCTTGACTGACAGTCCAAGAAAAACAAAGAAGTTTTGACTGACACAAATATTGTAACATTTGTATAATTGAACATATTACCAAATAATATATCCCAGCACTTCAGATACTGCTTGTTCTACAAGAAAAGCATGAACAAGAAACTAAATTTCTGGCATGTCTTCTAAAGCTGACATGCAAGTAGCTGTTGCCATGAAATTGAAATATATTTTAAGATTTCTTGGTCTACTGCAAATTATTAATTCTGGGACATTCAACAATTTGCATCATTGTCTACTTGTTGAAGAGCACTCGCCCTCATGTTTTGAAGTGTTTAAACTCGACTCTATTTCTTGCATTTTGAGCTCGCAATAATGTTTTAATAATGATCTTGCTTCTTCTCTCTCTTATTATTATTATTATTTATTCTTCCATATATATATATATTTAAAATTTTGGGTTTGTCAGCAATAATCATCCAATTAGATATTCATGAGTGTTCTCATTTTTCACATTTACAGTTTTAAATTGAGTTCTAGTTTAGTGATGTAATCTTGATGCTGAAACCACAGGATGCAAAGGAACACCTCGCTGCACTTGCTGACAAGCTGGGTCCTTCTATAACAGGCATAGATGTATGGATTTCTCATCCATTTCTTTAGGTCTATTGCTCTATTTGGTAGTCTTGAATATTATCTTGGGGCCCATTGTCATGAATTTCTTATTATATTTAAGGGAGTTATAATTGCTTTTTTACTTTTTTTGGCACTTGCTTTTATTTTATTTTATTTTATTTTATTATTTTATGGAACTCTCTTATTCCTTTACTTGTGCTTTTTCCTACCCTTCTTTTTAACTCTCTTCCCTGATACGTAAATTTTTGTTTGATTTTTAGCTGTCAGTAAAATCACCACAAACATCAACTGATGCTGTTGAAGAAGGTGAATATTGTGAGCCTGGAAAAACGATCTCATTCAATTTTTTGATGTTTTGCTAGTGACTCCTCCCCTCCTGCCTCCCCCTGTCCCAGTTCATATCTATTTGTTATATTTGTATATTACAATTTCTTCTATTGGCTATCAAGCAATATTATTTTAAGAACAAAGGAATCTAGCGAATGCACTATGACCACTCTTTCTAGATTTATTTGTGACTGCACTATGATTACTCTCTCTCAATTTATTTTGCTAATGCACTATATTTACACCCTTTCAATTCATTTGTGAATACACTATGATGCTTTTTGTATATTTTATTTAGTTTTTAGGTGATAATTCTGATTTTTCTTCTTCCAATTTTGTGCCACCCAGAAAACCTTCGATGTGATTTCACGATTAAAACCATTACTTCAGTCTTATTTAATTTGTCATTTTAGCACTTTATGCATATGAAATATTTAATTCCTGGCATTCTAGGTTATACCCTTGATCTTCTAATTTGCTCCTTGAGTGGCCGTTCGCCTCTCGTGGAAGATGGATTCTGTGCTAAGGGGCATAAAAATGTCGCAGCAAATGCGATAAATTTGTTTCTAGTGTGTTGCTGAGATGTTTAACCTCAGATAAATTTTTGTGATACCTGTTCTTTAAGGCTGTACACTGTACACTGTACAATTTGACTTCTCCACTAGGTAAAGCTATGTTGATTCTAATATTCTCTGTGTTGTATTTGACCTTAGCCAGTCTGTCTGTCAGTCTCACGCTCTCATTTTCTAATAAATGAGGCGGAAATAAAAAATAAGTTCGTCGTTCACATTCTTATTTTGTGAGTATGCACTCATTGTGTTCTCTTATGACAGATTATGATGAGAAGGCTGAAAATGCAGTGAATTATTTTGATATTGATGAGGATTTTGAGGGACCTGAGATTCAAGCTGCTACTGAGGAGGACCATTTGTTGCCCAGAAAGGATTATCTTTCTGCTCAAGTGTCATTGTCTACTTTGGAGCTCACACATTCTGTGTTTGATGATGAAGATTACGATGAAGAAATTGAACAGGAAGTGGAACATGAGGTGGTTGAAAAAAACGTTGATGTTGAAACTATCTCTTTACCAGGTGTTCTCTCAGTTAAAGTTTTCTGTTAGTTGCTAACTTTTACACCATGCATTCATCAGTGTTTGCCTAGATCACATATATTGATTTTGCTCATAGTTGGGGATGGAAAAGATACATATTAAATGTAGTTGTATAATTTGATAGGTTGTCTTGCAGGGGATTCTAAAGGAGAAAAATATTCTGAGGATGATTATCAAATTGGCGGTTTGGACTCTGAAAATTTGGATGCTCATGTAGAAGAGTTTCAGGTCTGATTGTGATAATATGTATAAAAAGTTGCATATCAATTCTTGCTCTCGGATATTATTTATTCTGACATGTTACTTGTAAAGTAAGAATTGTTTTCATTGTCATGTATGTTTATTCTGTTTCCTACAAGAAAAAACATTTGCTCTGACAAGTTGGGGACATGATCGTGGATACAATTATATTGTTTCCTAAGCAATGCGTACTAGACTACATTTGTATTTTGTCATATGTCTACATTTGTTCTCTAATTTCTTTGAGATGCTATACCTGATGTAAGGAGACAGCTAATTTGTGAATGCAAGTGATTTCTTTGTCATCTAGTCGAGGGAACACGTATTGCTGCTCGTTCTTTAACTGAATTGCATCTTGACAGTGCTTCTTGCTATTCTATTAGTCTTCATTGATGTTTACATCTCTCTTGGCTATTACAGGAAGCGCTTTCAGATAAAAGTGCCACGCCGCTGCCAGTTCTGTGCATAGAAGATGGGTTGGTGATCTTAAGATTCTCGGAAATCTTTGGTATTCATGTGCCCTTGAAGAAGGCGGAGAAAAGAGAACATAGATACTCTGTTCCTAAAGGTATGTTGCATATATATGGAATCCTCCTTGATGCCTCCAAGGATAAAGTTGCTAGGACAGAAATTACATGTCTTAATGGCAGCAAACTACTGTCTCAAAGCATATGTTATGTTAAAAATTATGTTTACATTTTTTTTTTCTTATGGGTCAAATTTTAGTTGCATTTTAGGTTATCTTCCTGTTAGACAGGTCTTCTAGTTTTGGTTTGTATCTTATTGCTTCATCTAGTTTTATTTTTAGTCCTGTTTACAGAATTAAACCAACATCCTTTCAGATAGGTACAAATCCATGGATGTTTCGGATATCATTGAAGAGGATGAAGAGGAATTCTTAAAAGGATCTAGTCACGGATTGCAATCTTTGAAACAGGCAGATGCAATGAAATATGACATCTCAGCACTCAATGACACTGACTCGGAAAATGCAAAGTTTGGTGTTCTAAAAGCGACTAATTCAGTCGCTCTGCTGGATGATGGGCCAATAAAGGACTCCTGTCTCAATGCAGAACCATTGAAAGAGGATCTAAATTTTGATATTTCTGTGGGAAGGCAGTCACCTTTGTGTTCAAAATTTTATCCTCTTGATCAACTAGACTGGGAAGAAGGAATTGTTTGGGGCAATTCTCCTGTAGCAAGTGACAATTCTGATGAGAGTTGTGAAATTTCGGGACCTGATGAAGTTTCAATTAATAGCGAAACAGAACCTGATAGTGGGTCACAAAATGTTCTGTTAGAGCCCCCAAAAGAACCTGATGAGAGGGATCATGCTGTTGTGCTGCATAGCTCATGTAGTTTATTGGAGCCTTTTGGCTCAAGAAATTCATCAGAACTTTTATGTCTTCCTGTCTCGGAAAGCAGATGCCATCCCCAACTTTTAAGGCTAGAATCTCGATTTGAAGTGGATGACCATACAGATGGTACAATGGAGAGTGTCGGTGAGAAGCTTCATCAGAGTGATGCTGTGAGGGAATTTAGCAAACTCACTTCACAGAATAGAGACATGCTAAAAGGATCCTGGTTAGACCAGATAATTTGGGACCCAGATATGCCTACTGGAAAGCCAAAACTTATCCTTGATCTTCAAGATGAGCAAATGCTATTTGAGATTTTGGATAACAAGGAAAGCGAACATCTTAGGCTTCATTCAGGGGCCATGATTGTGACTCGCCCGGTAAACTTGAGCAATGGGGATTCTTTTGAGCTGCCAGGTCACGGAGGTCAATTTGGTTGGCGTTATGTTGCTAATGATAAACACTATTCAAATAGGAAAACTTCTCAGCAACTGAAATCAAATTCTAAAAGACGCACAGTGCAGGGCATAAAGATTTATCACTCACAACCTGCCCTGATGTTACAGACAATGAAACTGAGGTTAAGCAAGTAAGATGGATTGTTATATATTCCCTTATTTTTCTTTATTTGTTCTGATACTGCTGCATGCTTTCTTTATTTTGTTTGAATGTTGTGTTTTACTTTATCAGTATGTCATGGTTTATAGTCATTTGGCTCAACTCTGTTTCAAAAACAGTCATAAGCCTATTTAGGGTTAGGTAATGAGGAATTTGAAGTGCTTCACTGAATAAGTGAAGGAATGGGTTCAAGAATGAAATTCCAAAGAAGGAGATAAGAAGGAAGACTCTTTGTTGTTGAATGCAGGTCACTACGTGCTTATCTGCACAAGTACTGTTAACTATACTGGGTCATGCATAGGAAAGAAATATGAATCCAGCTAATCTGTAATTTCTTTTTGTTATATAATAATATAGCAAGTCTTGCAAGGTTTTTGAGATTTTGAATTGATGATTGAGTTTAGGTTTTTTTTTTTTGGTCGAAGAGTTTAGGTAGTTTTGGTTATCGTTTCAGCATAATCTTTCTTGTACTTGCGCATGATAGATATCCCATTGGCCATGGGTTTCAAGGTGATTTTATTTGTTAAACTTGTGTTGTGAATCTTCTATGCCACTCCATCTGTCTCCTACTTTTGCATGTTATGCTGCCTAATTTTATAACTCAAAAAAATAACTTTTTTGCAGTAAGGGTGTGGCTAATTTTCACCGACCAAAATCTT
Source organism: Prunus avium (assembly GCF_965620075.1). Classification (NCBI taxonomy): domain Eukaryota; kingdom Viridiplantae; phylum Streptophyta; class Magnoliopsida; order Rosales; family Rosaceae; genus Prunus; species Prunus avium. The sequence continues at coordinate 60,092,364 of NC_142284.1, read as the reverse complement.
TATGGTATCCCCATGACAATGAAGTGGCTGTAAAAGAACGAGGGAAGCTCCCCACTCAAGGACCAATGAAAATTATCATAAAGAGCTTGGGTGGGAAAGGAAGTAAACTTCATGTGGATGCTGAGGAAACAGTCTCTTCTGTTAAATCAAAAGCTTCAAAAAAGCTAGGTTGACCCCTCTCATTTTAATGTGTTTGTCTTGTGTATTTATGTTTAAGTTTTTTAATTGATGAATTCTTTTGAAGTATGTAGAGAAGTTTAAAAGCTGACTCAGAATTCTTGATTTTGTAGATTTTAAGCCATCCGAAACTGTGAAGTTGTTTTATTTAGGGAAGGAACTTGAAGATGATAAATCTCTTGCAGCCCAGAATGTTCAACCAAATTCTTTGCTTCATCTTGTTCGTACAAAAATATACTTGTTGCCAAAGGCACAAAAGATTCCTGGTGAGAATAAATCTTTGCGGCCTCCTGGAGCATTTAAGAAGAAATCTGACCTTTCTGTGAAAGATGGTCATGTGTTTCTAATGGAGTAAGCAACTTCAAAGACCTGTTTTAAACCTTTTATGTTGTTTCCCCTTCCCCTGTATGAGTTGGTTTGCTTGATGGTTATTGTGCTATTCTTCCGATTCTGTTCTTATTGTGATCGCCTTCATTGTTTTGTATGACAGTAAGAGTGTCAGATTGATGCTTCACTTTGTATCTTGCAATTGAATTGTTTGTTCTTCGGACAACTTATCAATCTTAAAAGTATGAAATGATGTCTTTCATTGCTTTATTTTATGGAATCTTAGGACAACTTATCAATCTTAAGAGTATGAAAGCATCATTAAAGTAGTTTTCTTGATTTCTACAACTACAAGGTTTATGATATTCCAAGCACCAAAAGTTGTGCTGAATCACAAATTCAGGAAGCTGATATCTTATGTTGACATCAATTTCTAGGGACTAATAAGGGCAGTTAAATGAATTTATTGCTTTGATGACGTACTGGGAAAGAGTGAGGAGGTTCTGGGCACTGTGGGCACTGGTTTTGGTTGATTTTAGGGATATTCTCATTCTTCTTTAATGTTTGATTAGATTTTTCAAGTTTGAGCTTTTACTAACTTCCTTTTTTATTTTTATTTTTTGTATTTTCTGTTTTCTCTTCAGATTTTGGATTCCTTATCCACTCTTTGTAATTAGCTTTTCTACTTCAGTATGTCTGTTGCTTTTCAAAAAAAGAAAAAAGAAAAAAAAAGTATTGTTCCTTGGTTTTTTCTTTTTGGCCAAGCATAACTTTTTTCAACTGTACAGATATGGAGGTGACCATACCAAACTAATTTGATTTATTTTCTTTGCAGGTACTGTGAGGAAAGACCTTTACTTTTGAGCAATGCTGGTATGGGTGCAAGATTGTGCACTTATTATCAAAAATCAGCCCCAGATGATCAAACTGGTTCTTTGTTACGCAGTGACAGCAACAGTTTGGGACATGTCATCTCACTAAATCCTGCTGATAAATCACCTTTTCTTGGAGATACAAAAGCTGGTTGCAGTCAGTCATCGCTTGAAACAAACATGTATAGAGCTCCTGTATTTTCTCATAAGGTGCCATCAACTGATTATTTGTTGGTTCGTTCTGCAAAGGGAAAGCTTTCAATTAGACGCATTGACAGACTTAACGTTGTTGGCCAACAGGTTTGTGATAGCAATACCCTTCATTGCATACTCCAATATTTTTATTTTGTTCTCTTGGGTTTCAGAAGCTTTTTTTTTTTTTTTGGTCCCTCCTCCTGTTGGTGATTTACGGGCAACTGATGCAAGTTGTTGGTGCTTGGCTTTACTCATGTCCTTGTTTGATTATTAAAAAAAGTGATTTTCTTGTATGCATTTTAGTACTTTGTTGCATTTTCATAGTTCACATATTACATAATAATTCAAACAGAACATAAATGTAACATTTACTTGTTTTTGGATGAGCTGTTAAGCCAGTGTGGGTTCTCAATGTCTGAGCCATCAGGAAATGCGTCCTTGAATATATATCAACTCACAACCCAACAATCCATACAACATTCTCCCTCATGTCTAGGTGTGCTCAATAGATGAGTCAAATACAGCCCATAGGGGAGGGAGTGGATTTTTCTTTAGAACAAAAAGGATTTGTGCTATTTGGAAGAAGTGGAAAGGGGGTTTTGAATTGAGATAAGATTCCAATTTTAATTAATGGAAGACCAAGCCTTTAATTTGGAGCATCAAAAGGTTAAGCCAAGGAGATACTTTCTTCTTCTTTGTTTACTGTGGTGGTGGATGGTTTGAGTAGATTGGTGGAAAGAGCAAAGGAGATGAATATGAAAGGGGATTGGTAGTTGGTGGGCAAGAAATGGAGATCTTGCATATGTAGTTTATGGAAGATACAATTTTTTTCCCTTTTGGAGGAGGGTCAAAATTTGAGAAACTTTCTGTCAGTACTAGAAGTTTTCAGTACTGTTTCTGGTTTGAAGATAAATAGAGGCAAATGTTCAACTGCAGGGATAAATACACATGCAAGAAAAGTAAGGGAGTTAGAATTGGCCTTTGGGTGTGAGGTGGATAAGTGGCCTATGAATTATTTAGTGCTGCCACTTTGGGTTAATCCTATGGCAATTAGTTTGTGGGATCCAATGGGGAAGAAGTTGGAGAAAATGTGAGACCCTGTGTGCCATTCGTTGAACATTGATCTGACCGCTTGAATTACTGGAACAAACCGATCTTATGAAGACGAGAAGATAGATTATGTTAATGTAGATATATCATCCTCGCTTGCGTCTTCTGGCTATGAGTTGCCAGTGGCAGCGGCAGATCAAAGCGATTGATGAAAGAAAGAGAATGGTGGCTCCTTTTGTCCAGCGCACATTTTCGGAGAACAATGTTGGAGACAAGGTGAGAACCTTCCGTTGGTACTTATTTAGCCTTTTTTATCTGGAGGTGAAAAAGACTAACACTTATTCAATCAGTTCTTTGCTGCATGCCTATCTATATTCCACTTTTTTTAGTCGTGTTAGCGTGGACAAAAATTGGGAAGCTTGATGAGGAAGTTTCTATGGCAAGGAATATTGGAAGGTAGAAAAGACCATTTGGTCAAATGGGATTTGGTGTCCCAGGTGTTTGAAATATGAGGTTAGTTGTTGGGAATATGGTAAGTAGAAATGAAAGTCTTCATGGAAAATGATTATGGAGGTTTGAACAAGAGCGCGGGGCTCCTTTGGTTTCTGTCATTGGAAGTAAATATGGGTCACATGAAAATAGGTGTGATTCTTCACCAAAAAGAAAATAGATGTGATTCTATTATTGTGATTAGAGGGGTTCAAGCCCTTGGACAGAATGTCTCAACGTTCCTTGCTTGATATCTTAATTGATGTTTTGGGATGAGTGCTGGGTGGGAGAAACGGCTGTATCCACTCCTTTTCCTCGCGTATACAGTTTACCTTGTTTCCATAATGTTCCTATTGTAAGCTTGTGTGTAGATTCTTCTACTTCTCCTCTGAGTTGGGACTTTGGCTTTCATGGAAGCATGAGGGGGGAAGCTAACCGAGTTATTGGCTGTCTTAGAAACATTTGTTTGGTTCCATCTAGGCCAGGTAGAAGATTATGGAAGTTGGAGTCTTCGGAAGTATTCTCTTATACATCTTATTCAAAAAAATTGTTGGACAACTCTTCTCTTTCTCTTTTCGGCCTCTCATGTATTTCGAAGGCCAAAGTACCTCCTGTAGTACGGGTGTTAGCTTGGTTTATAGCTCTAGGATAGGTGAATTATTTATTTATTCGAGAAGACGACCATCCTGGTGCCTCTATCCCCATTGGTGTGATGTGCAAAATGCTATTGAAATTTTGGATGACTTACTGCTTTGTTGCCCCATTGAATTGTCCTTGTGGAGAAGATTGTTTAAGGAGGCCCAAGTGAATTGGGATACTCTGGCTTCTTGTGCTGAATTGGGAGAGGTATTTCTTTGGGGAGATGTGCTGTGGTGGTAATTTTTTGGGTGATGTGGATGGAGTGGAATAAAAGGATATTTGAGGGATCTTTTGTGGGATAGAGTTCGCTTTTGACCTTCCCTTTGAATGTTGGTATCTCCAAAGTATCTGGATAGTTCTTTCAGGCTTTGTTTTATAATTGGAGTGTTGCTGTTTTTTATTTTATATATTTTATATCTTGTTTCGTTCATGTTTTGTAATATTTCTTTATATTAGTGAAAGCATGTTTCTCATGAAAGAAAATGCTGTCTTTTTTTTTTGAGGTTCTCATTGGATTACTTAGACAATTGTGCTCGGGTAGCAGGATAAGTCATTTTTAACCACGAAACATCATGAGCTATTTGGAATGGACCCAACTACAAGTATCAAACTCAGAGGGATTGTATGCCATTGTGAGTAAGAAAAAAGAGGAATCTTAGGATGTAAGGCTAATTGATTGTTTATTTGACAAAGAAAATGAAAAGAACCTTCTTTCTGAGGTACTCTTTATAATGTAAAAGTAATCTTGGTAGTGCAGGTAGTGACTATTCGTCATATGATAAGAACATATAAATAGGTAGTTGCATGCTATAGAAATGATTTAAACTTTTGCTGATAATTTGTTAATGGTCAGAGCCTCCATCTAGTCTTTGTATTTTTGAGGATTAGAATGGGGTTGGAGTGGAAAAACTGAGCGGTTGAGTAAGATTTTAGTCAGCTTTATGGGTGTCGGTTGCTGCAGGTTTCAGGGAGAACGCATTCTCAGTTGTTAGGATGGATTTGCTAGCTGTTGTGAACAGATGTTTGCCACTTGTGGAGAAGTGTAACTGAAGGAGATGACATTTTCTGCCTTCCAACTGAAATTTCAAATTCTATGTGAAATTGATGTTCGTGGGTTTAGCGGAAAACGTGACGCTACCATAAAGTGAAAGCTTTTCGTTTGTCTGAGTGTTTTATTATATATCCTGGATTTTGTAATATGATTCTCTAGGTCGATATCCGTTACTTGGTTCCATTGTGGTTTTATTTTGTTTATTTGCTTTTCCATATCGGAATATTAGTAGATTACTTGTGTCTAAATTGTGCACTGCCAGTCAATAACAATTTCAGTAGATCTATGTGTATTAAGAGACAATCTTTCCTTGTGAATCTGAGTTGTTCTCCTTCTATTGTTTGCAGGAACCTCTCATGGAGGTAATGTCTCCTGGAACTAAGAATCTTCAAACTTATATGATTAACAGGCTCTTAGTCTACATGTGCCGAGAGTTCCGTGCTGCCGAAAAGCGCCATGTTCTTCCTTGTATCCGCGCAGATGAGCTACCTTCACAATTTCCTTATCTATCTGAAGCCTTTCTTCGGAAGAAGCTGAAGGAACATGCAAATTTGCAGGCACTTTCTTTTTGCCCAATTCCCTTCTGATATATTATTATTATTTTCTTGTTTACTGTTCTTTACTGAACTTATCATTCTGAATGGATATGCAACATTTCCAGAGGGGATCAAATGGACAATGGATGTGGGTTAAGAAACGCAACTTCCGAATTTTCTCAGAGGATGAATTAAGAAATATGGTGAAGCCAGAAGAGGTGAGTTACACTTCAAATCTTTTGCTTTTCTGCTTTTACTAAGTTAAATCGATCAAACATTTTTGTTTGTAGATGCTCCATAGAAATCCATCGTTATTCCTTTCTTCCACCGAGAAAGGTTCATTTCATATTATAAGAGAAATTTCTCTTTTTCTTTTTGTGTTTGCTTTTCGTTATGGTAATGCAATGCTAAGTCTAGGAAACTGGGTTGTTTCTGATGTTGAAAAGAGCTTTTTTTATTTTATGTGAAATTGATGAAAACCCGATATTTAAAGGTCAGTAATGTTACCTTTAGTTTGTATTTGTGTTTTGCTATGATTTAGAGATGAGAGAGAGAGAGGGTGGGAGAGAGAGGGAAACAGAAAGTGGGAAAAGGAAACAGAAAGAGGGAGAGGTGAGTAACAGACATGTACCAAGGTTTTTCAACATTGAGTCAAAGGAGTTCCGAATTAAGGTGGATGCTTTATCGTATGGAGGGTCAATTCTAATCACAGAGAAGGCTAACGATCGTATGTTCCATGTTTCCATGGAACTTAGTTGTGTAGAATGGTTGATCAAAGAGCTGCAGATTCTCCTGGATAGTAAGGGTCAGAGTTTTTTCAGGAGGTACAGGGGGGATTCTTATCAAGTGTGGGTGGAAAAGGTTCATAACTGGAAAGGATACTATCTAAGACTGACCAAGTGTGTACACGGAATTGTGAAGTCTGTTGTGATTCCCCAGGGTAAAAATGATAGTGGATGGATCCAGATTAAAGAGAATTTAGAAGGAATTATAACAGGGAAAGACAGAACCAGCGGACACGGGATCACAGAAGATGTTGGCAACACAGCCTTGAGTGCCAGAGGCAGAATTTCAGGCAAGACTTACAAAGAAGCGGTACAAACTGAGAAGATTGTACAAGAACAGGAAAAAGGGAATGGCAATTCTGATGACATGGGAAATTGGAGTTGGGTGGTGGTTTGCGAAAGGCAAGTGCTGCACCAGGCCTGGGAGGATATCCGGAAGGCTATGGAAGGTCTGTTGGATAAAAATGTTAATTTATTCCCTTATCAAATTAATAGGGCTTTTTTCTCCTGCGACAGCAAATCAGAAGCGATGAGAGTTAGTAGCAGAGGAAAACTGGCGGTGGAGGGGCAAACAGATGTTTTGCTGTACAGCTGGGAACATGGTTTGAAAAATAATCTCCCCAAAATTGTCAGTTACGGTGGCTGGCTGGGTATTACTGGGCTTCCGATGCACTGGTGGAGCAAGGAATTTTTCCAACGCATTGGCATGGAATGTGGGGGGCTGCTACAGGTGGACCAGCGGACCGAAAATTATAAATACCTTTTTGAAGCAAAAATTAGAACCAGGAAAAACTCCATTGGGTTTTTACCGGAAATATTGACCCTTACAGAAGGAACAGAAACTTATCACGTGAAGATCAGACCAATTTCTCCGGCAGTTCGGCCCATCACTTCACGGCAAGCCAGGCCTTTGATCTCTGGTAGCGGGACTGTTCAGGTTGTTACTGGAGGTGGTGTTCCGACTAGCCAGAGACACTGGAGAGTCGTTGATTATTCCCAGGTGGATTGGGCTCGAAGCAACATTAATGAGTTTGATTGGCTCGAGAAGGAAAACCGGAACTCCGTTTGCGGATTTGTGCATAATCAAAAGGATAGAGGTGAAGGGACTTCGAAGGTTCCAGGCGAGGGGACCTCTATCCAAGCGGCAGAGAATTTAATTATCCCTGCTTTTATGTCGGCATTACCTAATAAGGCCACAACAGAAAATGTGATGTCGCTGGGCCCAATTAATGTCGAGCCCATTTTGCAACATTCAGCCCAAGTTAATCCCTTGGGTGTTTTTTCCTCTGAGCCCAAACTTTTTCAGAATATTAGGTCCTTCAGTGAACCGGGCCCTATTTGTGGGTTAGAAAAGAACATGAATTCTGATCCCCAGTCAAAGAGTGACTGTACGGCAACTAAGTCGAGGACACAAACTAGATTCCTATCAAAATTCGGCAGAACAAATGGTGAAGGAAGTAGGGGTTCCAGAAAAGGTCTATCTCACATCGACGATCAACTTTCAAGTGCAAGCGCTCTGCCGCAGATCTGTTCCCTCCCCCCTTCGTCGATCGCCGATAGAGATGAGGATGATTCCATTTCATCGATTTGCCCGGAATCTGTGGATTCATTGGCCAAATCACCTTCGTCGGAATCTGAATTCGTCGACGAGATCTCGTCGACCGAGGAGAAGGAAAAGATAGATGCTTTTGCCAATGAAGAGGGGATTCTTAATGACATCTTTACTAATCCTGTTGCAAATTTCCAGCCAGATGAGCAGAAGGGAATAGAAGCTGATGATGATGCAACTTTTGTTCCAGAGACCATTCCAGAAGTTCTTTACTACAGAAAAAGAAGGAAGAGTCGAGGTCAGGGACGCAAAGATGGTCTACCTAAAGCACTGCTGCACAAAATGGATATATCTTTGATGCCCCTAAAGAAGAACCTGGCCTATAGAAGACATGGTAAACCTTGTATTTCCAACGGTGACCCAGGTCCGAGGGGCACCGGAAAAAGTAAGCAGAAGATATGGGAATCTACTTCTTATCAATGAGGATAATTAGCTGGAATATTAGAGGTCTGGGAAGTAGAAGGAAAAGATTATTGGTAAAAGAGCAACTACGGAGAATCAAACCAGACATAGTAATTTTGTTGGAAACTAAAAAGGAGATAGTGGACAGACAATTGGTGGCAGGTGTTTGGGGGTCAAGGTTCAAGGAGTGGGTATTCTCTCCTTCCCTGGGAAGGTCTGGTGGCATAGCAGTTTTGTGGAATTCCCAATCCGTTTCAGTAATTGATTCTATGGTTGGTGAATTTTCAGTATCTATTAGAATTGTTGAAAGTATTGGGACGGAATGGTGGCTGTCCGGGATTTATGGCCCATGCAGACAAAGGGAAAGAAATCGTTTTCGGGAAGAATTGGCGGATCTGTACGGGTATTGTGGCGATAATTGGTGTCTTGGAGGTGACTTTAATGTGGTCCGTTTCGCAGCTGAAAAGTCAAATGAAGGAAGAGAGACTAGAAGCATGAGAGATTTTAATGATTTTATCCAAGAAACAAACTTACGGGATCCCAATCTCCTCAACGCTTCTTTTACTTGGTCTAATCTAAGAGAAAATGCTGTTTGTAGAAGACTGGACAGATTTTTGGTGTCGAGCAGCTGAGAAGATTATTTCCCTCATTACCGCCACAAAGCCTTGCCGCGAATCACATCGGATCACTGCCCTATAGAGCTGGACACCTCTAGGGTAAAATGGGGTCCTTCACCCTTCCGTTTTGAAAACATGTGGTTGAGTCACCCGGACTTTAAGAGGAATATCAAGCAGTGGTGGGGTGAGGATCAGATATCGGGTTGGGAGGGATACAAATTCATGATGAGGCTAAAAATGCTAAAACAGAAATTGAAAGTATGGAGCAAGGAGATATTCGGGGAAGTTGAGCGAGATATACAGGAGGCAGAAGCGAGATTGCTGGTTTTGGATCAATGTGAAGGTACGGACGGATTGGACCACCTCTTGAGGTCTGAGAGAGAGAATCTTCTCATAAAGCTTGGTGATTTGGCCCAGAGGGAGGAAGTCAAATGGCGCCAAAGAGGAAAGATAAAATGGGCAAGAGAAGGGGATGGGAATACCAAATTTTTTCACAGAGTGGCAAATGGAGCAAGGAAAAGAAACTACATAGACAAACTAGAAGTGGAGAACTTGGGCGTTATAGAAGATGATGCAAACATAGAAAGGGAGGTGATTAGCTTCTTTAAAGGGCTTTATAGCAGCAATAGAGATGCAGGCTGGGGTGTTGAAGGCCTAAATTGGTGTCCCATTAGCCAATTGGACGCTGATTGGCTTGAACGACCTTTTGAATTGAAGGAAGTCCATAAAGCAGTTTTTGATTGTGGCAAGGATAAATCACCGGGACCGGATGGTTTTTCTATGAGTTTTTTCCAGTCTTGCTGGGAGGTGGTTAAGGGAGATCTCATGAAGGTAATGCAAGATTTTTTTCATAGTGGAATTGTAAATGGGGTCACGAACGAAACTTTCATTTGTCTCATTCCTAAAAAGGCGAATTCCGTGAAGGTTACTGATTATAGACCGATTAGTCTGGTTACAAGTCTTTATAAAGTGATATCCAAGGTTTTGGCCTCAAGATTGAGGGAGGTTCTTGGAAATACTTTCTCCCAATCTCAGGGAGCTTTTGTTCAAAAGAGACAGATTCTAGACGCTGTGTTAGTCGCAAATGAAGTTGTAGAGGAAGTCAGAAAACAGAAAAGAAAAGGGCTGGTGTTCAAAATTGATTTCGAGAAAGCTTACGATCATGTGGGGTGGAATTTTTTAGATGACGTGCAGGAAAGGAAAGGCTTTGGTGTCAAATGGAGAAGCTGGATTAAAGGCTGTTTGGAATCTGTCAACTTTTCCATTTTGATTAATGGAAAACCAAGAGGAAAGTTCAGGGCTTCTAGGGGAATTAGGCAAGGGGACCCACTATCACCATTCCTATTTACCTTGGTCAGCGATGTTTTAAGCAGAACAATTGAAAGGGCTCAAGCTGCTAACCTAGTTCATGGAATTGCTTCAGGACATGATAAAGTGGAAGTTTCTCACCTTCAATTTGCAGATGATACCATTTTTCTTCTAGATGGTAAGGAAGAGTATTGGTTAAATCTCCTAGAGTTGCTGAAGCTGTTTTGTGATGTTTCCGGAATGAAGATTAATAAGGCTAAAAGTTGCATCTTTGGGATCAATATTAGTATCGAAGCTTTGAATAACATGGCGGGCAGTTGGGGATGCGAGGTTGGTTGTTGGCCGATGATATACTTGGGTCTTCCTCTCGGGGGAAACCCAAGGGCTCTTAATTTCTGGAATCCAGTAAAGGATAAGGTGGAAAAACGACTTCAAAAATGGAAGAGGGCTTGTTTATCCAAAGGGGGAAGGTTAACACTAATCCAAGCTGTTTTGAGTAGCATCCCTTCTTACTATATGTCATTGTTTAAGATGCCTTTAGGAGTGGTTGCCAAAATTGAACAGCTTATGCGTAACTTTTTATGGGAAGGACTAGAAGAAGGGAAGAAAAATCACTTGGTCAGGTGGGAAAGGGTCACTAGAACGAAAGAGGAAGGTGGTCTTGGTATTGGCTCCTTAAGAGAAAGAAATGAAGCCCTGAGAGCTAAATGGTTGTGGAGATTTCCACTAGAAACCAACTCGCTAAGGCACAGGATCATTAAGAGCAAGTATGGAACCGACTCAAATGGGTGGGATACTAAAGAGTTAGTTAATGTGTCTTGCAGGAATCCTTGGCGAGAAATTTCAAAAGGGTATAACTCTTTCCTTCAATGCTGCAGATTTTCTGTTGGAAATGGGGAGAAAATTAGATTTTGGGAGGACCTTTGGCTGAAAGAAGGGATACTAAAAAATCTGTTCCCTAGACTCTTTTCTTTATCCAGGAGAAAAAATCAAACTATATCCCATTTTGCTAACACTCAAGAGGTGAATCTTAATTGGGATTTTGATTTCAGAAGGAATTTGTCTGAGGCTGAAATTGCAGAAGTGGTAGTTCTTTTGGATATTTTGGGGAAGGTGAGAATAAATAGTTCTAGATTGGATCGGAGATCATGGGAGATTGAGTGGCACGGCTCGTTTTCATGCAGGTCTTTCAGGTCTTTTCTTCTCTCTACCACCACAGATGTTTTCTCCCCTTTCAGCTCAATCTGGAAGGCGAAGACACCTCCGAAAATCCAATTTTTCGTGTGGCTGGTAGCAAATGGCAAGATTAATACTTGTGATTGCATTCAAAGGAGGCAACCTAAGATGTGCTTATCTCCTTCTTGGTGTGTTCTTTGCAAAGAGAATGCAGAAAGTATTGATCACTTGTTCATTCACTGTTCTTATTCCCTCAAATTATGGTGGAGGATGTTGGGTGCTCTCGGAGCGGAGTGGGTCATTCCTAAAGGGTGTTTTGAGCTCCTTAGTATCAATTTGAGGGCGTCGGGGAAGGGGAAGAGAGCTGGAACCCTTCGAGATTGTCTAGTTCATGCTATTTTCTGGAATATATGGATGGAGCGTAATCGAAGAATTTTTCAGGGTCATACAGGAGTAAGGGTTGAGGAATTATGGGATAGAATTAAATTTTGGGCATCTCTTTGGGCTTCGGTTTCGGGACAATTTAAGGATTATCACTACTCTATCATCTTGAGGGACATGACGGCCGTCTTAAGATGATGTCACTTATGTTTTTGTGTTTTTAATTACAGAATCTTTCTGTCTTAGTTGGTCAGATACTCTTCATTATAGGTTTTGTTGCTTGATCGAGGTTTTTTTCCTCTTGATTATCAATACAATGTTTCTATTCAAAAAAAAAAAGGTCAGTAATGTTAGAAGACGACTATTGGTATCCGATGGTAAGATACCTATGGTCGGTATATCTTTGAAAGCTCAAACGGAGAGAATAAACATACTCTTCGGACTGCTTACTAGATGTTGACTCATGAAGGGAAAAATACCTTTTAAAACTAATTCAAATTATTTCAAGTTATATGATGGGATTTATGCCATTGCCTGAAATTGTCATGGGTTTAAATTATCACAGTTTGTTGACTTTTATTGCCTCAGTAATAGCCTTCTACCTATTTTTCTTCTAGACATGAATGGTAAGGCCAAATCTGTTCTTGTTGTCCCCTAATGATTGAATTCTTCTAATGATTGTTCTTTGCCAAAATCTAATCTCATCTAAATGCATATGCTTTGGCAGCCAAAGTTTGGCTTAAAAAACATTCAAAGTGTGATTAATTCTTGAATTTCTGATGGACACTTAGTTGAATAGCATGAAGCGTTTGTTTCATCATGTTAGCACACAGTCATTCAGGCACATTGAAGCAAGACTTCTATACAGTTTAGAAATGGCTTGAAGGAAACAACTTATCTAGTTTATCCTTTATACTTTGTCTTGCAATTTTAAAAATGGATTGCAGTAAGTTATTAATTTGACGCCTCAACTCAGCAGGTTAAATAGTAGTTATGACCAAAGAGATGATGCTCATGCATCTTTTTTGTTCTTACTTTTTGTGTATAGGTGTGTGCCTATGAAAGTATGCAAGCTGGTCTTTACCGGCTCAAACATTTGGGAATTACTGAAACACATCCCTCTGCCATATCATCTGCAATGAGTCGTCTCCCTGATGACGCAATTACTCTGGCTGCTGCATCACACATTGAAAGGGAACTGCAGATTACTCCATGGAACTTGAGTAGCAATTTTGTAGCATGTACACAGGTAAACATATATCTTTGACTCTATGATTTCTTTTTTACATCAAGTGCATTTTTACTTGTGATCCTGTTTTTGAGATTTGCATCATATTCTCGTGGCTAATTGACCGGAAGAGGTAATTAATCTTGCAACCATCAGTACCTCTTTTCCATTTATTTGTTTGTTTACACAATCTTCTTTGTTGTTTTTAAGGGAAAAGAAAATATTGAGCGTTTGGAAATATCTGGTGTTGGGGATCCATCTGGCCGGGGCCTAGGTTTTAGTTATGTTCGTGCTGCACCAAAAGCATCTATGTCAAGTGCAGTGGTGAAAAAAAAATCTGCTGCTACTCGAGGAGGTTCCACTGTTACCGGAACAGATGCTGATCTACGCAGATTAAGCATGGAGGCTGCACGAGAGGTGCATTATTGCTGCCCTAAATCTCATTGAACGGTCAAGAAAAAAGACGTTATTTAAGAATCTTAATTTATATTTCTAGCTTCCCTTATGGGCATCACTACCGTTTTGTTTAATTAAATCTTTGCTATCCTTGTTAACATGTAGGACAGAAATAAGTATATTTTATGTGACTTAAAAAAGATATCCTGATGTGCATGAGAAATTGCTAGTAGGTCTATGACCTCGTACATTGTACAGTAGGGTGTTTTAGCGTCTCTGTTTCCTTTTGGAAATGTTGTGGGATATCTAGATGTATTTATTGTTTTATGTTGACTTTAATTGTGTTCTTATTCCCAGGTTCTTCTTAAATTCGGTGTTTCTGATGAACTGATTGCGAGGCAGACTAGATGGCATCGGATTGCGATGATACGCAAGCTTTCAAGTGAGCAAGCTGCATCTGGGGTAAAAGTTGATGCAAACACTATCAGTAAATATGCACGTGGCCAGCGTATGTCCTTCCTTCAGCTACAGCAGCAGAACCGGGAGAAGTGTCAAGAAATTTGGGATAGGCAAGTTCAGAGTCTTTCAGCTCTAGATGGGGAAGAAAATGAGAGCGACTCTGAAGGAAATAATAGCGATCTGGATTCCTTTGCTGGGGATTTAGAAAATTTGCTTGATGCAGAAGAATGTGAAGAAGTGCTTGGAGGTGATCATGAATCCAATCATGATAAATTGGATGGTGTTAAAGGGCTTAAAATGAGAAGGCGCCCTTCCTTGGCTCAGGCAGAAGAGGAGATTGAAGATGAAGCAGCAGAAGCAGCAGAGTTATGCAGGTTGCTTATGGATGGTAAGGATATTTATGTTACTTTTGTTTAGTTACGTTTGTGCTATGCAGAAAATATTAGATTGAGTATTTCCTAGTTCCAATGTAGGTTCTGTTAAATGGATTGATTGTGCATGGTTTTGTTTTGTTATTTGGGAATAGACCTGCTGATATTGGTTATTGCTCAATTTCTAATGTGCTCGTGTGGGAATTTGAATTCTATCTGGTGAATGTCATTGTGTTCCTATTTGTGATATGTGGTTGACCATGACAGCTGTTACACAGATGAAACTGAGAGGAGGAAGAAGAAGAAAACAAGAGTTTCTGGGGAGGAGCTGGGGTTGGCTCCTGGGTCAAGAACAAATTATGGCTTCGAAAATGCAGATAGGGCAAAGAAAATAATTGGTGCAGCACAACCTGATGAATCCTATACTTCAAAAGATAATCCAGTTGGAGATGTGAAACTGGTAAGAATGAATCACCATTTCGTCATGTTTAGTCTTGGTTTATTTATTTTATCTTTTAATTCAGCTCTTCTTGTTTAAACATGTACGTCATGTCTGATCATGAAGATATTCTTTCCCTATGCATGTAGGTTGAACTGTGTGTAATGTTCATGTTTTGGTTGCAGGTGGAAAATCCTCTTAAAAGAAAAAAGACCGGAACACTTAAAGGAATGAAAAAGAATGATATCACACATACTGGTCTGATGAATAAGAAACTGAAGATATCAGGAGATGGTGGCAAGGCAAGTGAGCTTGTTATAAAACTGCTGGTTCCTTTTCTTTTCTTTCTTCGTGCTTTGTGCTTATTTCTTCTTTGCATTTCTTTAATACTTAAGTTGCTACCGACTTACTGCATTTCCTTTTTTCTTTTGACCACACATACTTTCTGTCTTTGCATACTTTTTGTTTCTTTCTGATTTTATGCTTTAATTCATGTATACAAGGAAACTGCCTGCACTGGGAAAGTAGGATTGTATTTAAAAAACCTTTTATGTTTTTGTTTGTAACATTCCTTCTTGGATATACACTTGTGCATTTTCTTCCATTTGATAATCAATACAAGACAGTCTGGCTGCCTTTCGGAGGCAATAATGTGTAATACTGTTATTCTTATTTGTTGTACATTCCCATCAACTTTACTGTGTGCTAATGATTCTCGGATCTGTGGAATGTGTCATATATTTGTATATTTCCCCCGCTTAGAAATCGTTCTTAATTTGACTACCTCTTTGAATTCAGACATATAAGGAGAAGAAATCAGCACGAGAGAAATTTATGTGTGGAGCATGTCATCAGGTATATAACTCAGATAAGTTTAGTTTAGAGTTTTGGTAATATTCTGCTAAATAGTGTGACTAATAATTTAATACTGATTGTTTACCTTTTTGATGGCCCAGGCTGGACACATGAGAACAAACAAGAACTGCCCCAAGTATGGCGAAGATCAGGAAACACACAGCGACACTCCGGATCTGGATAAAGAAGATGGAAAGATCACTGCTCTGAATCCATCTAATCAGGCTCAGCAGAAAACTACGACAAAGAAGCTGGTACCTAAAAGTGCAACTAAAATTGCCGTGGTTGAAGCTTCCGATGTTGACGTTGGTCTGAGTACAAAGGTTCTTCCATTGAAATTCAAATGTGGGTCAACTGAAAAGCTTCCTGATAAACAGGCTCTTGGAGAGACAGAGAGCTCTGAACGTCCGGTGGCATCTGATCCGGAAACTGGGAAGACCACTTTTAAGGTGAACAAGATAATAATATCGAACAAGATGAAACCTGAAAATGCACCTGTTGAATCTCAGAAGCCACCTATTGTGATACGGCCTCCCACAGATACAGATAAGGGCCATGTCGAATCACAAAAGCCAACTATTGTTATACGGCCACCAGCAAATACAGATAGAGACCAGGTGGAATCTCAAAAGCCCTTAATTGCTAAACGACCATCAATGGAGGCACAGAGAGAGCAACATCATAAGAAAATTATAATTAAACGTCCAAAAGAAATTATTGATATAGATCAGGTCAGTCAGGATGGGAGTACTCCTGTTGAACATAGGAAAACTAAAAGAATTGTTGAATTGACAAGTTCTGAAAAGAACAGGAAGGAAGAGAACATGTATTTGGCTAAGGAAGCTGCAAAAAAGAAAGCTAGAGATGATAAGAGATCAAGGGAGGAGCAAGAGAAACGGAGAAATGAAGAGAGATTGAGAGAAGAGAGGGCCAGGAGGCTTTACGAAGAGGAAATGAGGATGATAGAGGAGCAAGAAAGACTAGCAGAGATTAGAAGATATGAAGCAGTCATCAGACAAGAGAGGGAGGAAGAAGAACGCCAGAAAGCAAAGAAGAACAAACAGAAGAAGAAAAGGCCTGAGATAAAGGAGGATTATATAGAGGATTCACGAGCAAGAAGATCTGACAAAAGGATGCAAGAAAGAGATCGGGGTGCGAAAAGGAGGCCAGTTGTTGAATTGGGAAGGTATGGTGGAGAATCTGCCCCGATAACAAAGCGTCGTAGAGGGGGAGAGGTAATGTTTCAAGCTTATCTTCAAGTTACTTTCATTCATTCAGATTTTCCCCGCACATGCCACCTTTATTACAACTGGTGGCGGATTCATTCTACGATATGTAGTAGTTCACCGCCTATGCCAGGATAAAATTTAGGAATAGATCAGTCGAAATGGACAATCCCAATCTACCCACTATGAATTGCAACTATTCTTTTAGAATTATTAATTGTTTTCCAGTGGGTTCACACTGACTTTTAATCAAAATTTATTTGGTAGAGTTTTGTTTGTGGTGTGACTTAGTGTTCCTCTGTACTTATAAAACAGTAAACATATTTATCCCAAATAAAACAGTAAACAGAGTAGAATCAATTACGAATTACTTTTTGGGGGAGTTTATTTATGTAGTTTTTATGGGTGGTTGGTGAGAAATCCTGTTAAATTTATGTGCTAAGACAAACATCCTTCTTTTTCCCCGTATCTTTCTTGGAGTTGATTTATTTACTAACCTAGAATAGGAATGGGATGAGATAATGCTCGTTCTAATACATAAGATAAAATAAAACAAAATGCGGAAGAGAAGGGCCCATTGTTCTTTTCTGAAATTGTGCAAGCTAAACTCTCATACACCAAGCAATGAATTAATGCACAGCCAAAGTTGCCAATGACTTTTGTAATTTCTTTGTTGTAAGAAATTACAGTGTGTCATTATCAATAGATTGCAGTGTTCACAGATGGTATACGAATATTCACATCAACCTCCAAGAGGCTTGTATAATAACAAATATCCTATGTAATACTGTACAAAACTTTCTTATTTATCTTCTTACTTTTTCTACAGGTTGGTCTGGCAAACATCTTGGAGCGTATTATAGAAACCCTCAAAGATCGAATTGAAGTATCGTATCTTTTTCTTAAACCAGTATCCAAAAAGGAAGCTCCTGATTACCTGGACATCATAGAGCGCCCCATGGATCTGTCTACAATCAGGGAGAAGGTGAGGAAAATGGAGTACAAGAGCAGGGAGCAATTCAGGCACGATGTGTGGCAGATAACTTATAATGCTCACAAATATAATGATGGGCGTAATCCAGGTATACCTCCTCTCGCAGATCAGCTCTTAGAGCTTTGTGACTATATGTTGGTTGAGAATGACGAAAGCTTGACTGAAGCTGAAGCAGGCATTGAATCTGCAGATTTCTAGAGATATTGATACTGATTTAATATCCGTAACTTTATTTTTACAAAGAAGAATGCCCACTTTTGCCGGAGTAAGTTTTTAGGTATTGGGGATTAAAGAAACTGCTTCGGCTTCATCTCACATGTCAGGAAGCATCAATGAAAGAAAATAGTCGCATCTCCTGTAAATTTGTGATTATCTGCTGTAATTTGTGTTTAGTTATTGAATAACATCCGTTTTAAAGTTGTATTAGTTGTACAGTGCCTGCAATGTTTAAAAAGTTTCATTGACACAAGGGGCTTGTATCTCAAGTGCTTAAGAGCATTTAGCCTGCACTCAATGTCCTAGGTTCGATTCCCCCCTCCCTCGATATCCGCTTGTATTAAAAAATAAAAAAAATAAAAAAGGTTTCATTGACATATCAGTTTTTCAATCAAAATTTCATCTTGCAAAGTCACCGATCTGAACAGGAGGATCAAAAGATTTTTTGTGCTGGATGTTATTTCATCTTCATGTCATGCATCTGACATTCCATTCCAGTATTAGTTTCGGGTTTTTGGTTTCCTGAGTACAACTTGATCGATATATCAAAATCCTTTCCAATGTTGCAGTTAATTACCTAATGAATGAGTACTAGCAACATCTACTGATTGAATCCGCAAATGAAAGTTCACATGCACACAAGCAATCGAGTTGCATAATTTTTAGGAGCAATGGTCCTTCAACTTAGGCATGATGTATTGAACAACAAAGAAAAACAAAATTTAGGCATGATTTACATTTTGGTCCTCAAACTCGATTATTGGTTCTGTTAGTTCCTCAACTCCACTTCCTCTCGTATCATTATTCCTGCCTTCAGCCCTTATAAAACACAGTGCCCAACATCCAGGTGAGAGCCACTGTCCAAAAGTCCAAGCACAATCAAAGTACAAGGAATTTCATGCATACTTTTTCTCTTGCTAAACTTGTGGATCCTTAGCTCCCACAATACTAGCCTCTGGTGCCAACCTGAGTTTAATCTCGATTCAATCCTAATTAGAGTAACGATAAAATATTATTCACTCTCAGCACCAAGTTCAAACTCAAATAATATCCTTCCAACACCTGGTTTATCCTTCCCGTCAATTCTGTGATATGGAAGAATTAACACAGCAACCCCAACGTACTTAGGTTTTCTCCCATTGCTCCTCTTTCGGAACTCTCTGTAGAGATGACGTATTTCTTGCCAATAATGTCCCAATGTGCCATTGAAGATAACCATAGCACTCCCTCAAATTCAACACTCTTTCGGGGTGTTTTAGGCTTATAAGTACTATTGGAAACTCGAACACGGTTAAAATAAAGCTCGATCCATTGGGTGTGCCACATAAAGATGTTTGCTAAACAACTACCTAGCCTTAGACATCGATGGAAGCAAGCTCTAGTTAACTTACGTGAGCATGCCACTATTGATATTGCAAAAGAACTCAATATAATATATAATTTGTGATTGATTGTGCCTCAAGTAACTGATTTCTAACCAAGCCAGTGTGCATTAGGTAGAGATCTAGCTAGATATTGGTTATTTCCCATGCCTTAAAAGCAATAAGGACTTAAATTCTCTTTGAATATGATAAAAACCATTTATATACTGCTAGATATCACTTAAGAAAGTAAAAAGAAATTACCCCAAACTAGTAGGAAGAAATTTTGATTGGGTATGCCGAGTTCTGAATCAAGAAGCCTTAAGCAGGCTTGAAATCTCTCGGGAACTGATTTGTGATCTAAAAGAAATATGCTAAAATTTGAGTTGACTTGTGTTGAAAAAGTCGTATCTATGGTTCTAAATTTGAGTAGTCTTATATAGTGCTTGAATGACTTAATTAGATTAGGAATCCACTCTAGAGTCGATTTGAATTGCTTGGAGTATGAAGTACTTCAAAATTGACAGCACTGTTTTATGCTCTTGTAGTCAAATAATGCTTGATCCCCATATTTCTTTTACTTGGTCTCCATACTTTATTATTTTATACAAAAAGCGATATTGAAGGAATGGAACATCGAACTTAGGACCTTTCTTGATCGCCAGATCTTTGACTCCAGGCAACACGTTCTTAGAGTCATTCTATGGTGAGAGTGCCATATATGGACTATAGATGTGGACCTTCATATTAGCCACATGATTGATCTGAATAGTAACTTCACTTAAATTTAATGAAATGATCATGTGGCTAATATAAAAAGTCCACATGAAGAGTTCATATATAGCACCCTCACTATAGAATGTCGCCACGTTCTCACTCTCAACTGGGCATCGTTATTCTCATCAAGTCCAATAGCAAGCCTCAGTCAAGGCCCAAAAACAAATTAATAAAATAATTATAAACATTAGAAAAACATAATAGAAATAAAAAAATAAAATATAAATAAAAAAAGAAGAAGGAAATTTCTAACGTGGTGGGCTGCAACTTTGACTAAGAAGACGAGCCATCCGCCGCTCCTCCCAAACCCAAACCCAAACAAACCAACCCACCAGCTTTTACTTTTCTTTTTCTCCTCTCTTCCCCAAAACATAACTAAACTCTGTTTTCATTTCAAGCTCAAAGACAAAGTCCTCCATTGATATCTCTCTCTCTCTCTCTCTGTCTTTGTCTTTGTCTGCTCTCCAGCGTATGCTTTGCCAAACGAAATCTACAATTTCAATCTCACGCCCAAAGCAAAAGCAAAAGCAATAGCAAAAGCAAAAGCATCCGAATTTTCTAGACTTTGGGTCAACGACGTCAAACCCAGAGATGCTCCAGATTTTGATCGGTCAACGCCAGCTGCTTCCTCAATTATTAGACTTTGAATTCGAATTAGAATTAGGGATTCGTTTATGAAGAGGCTGAGGCTACTGAGCTGAGCTGAGCTCCTGGAATTTGTGAGGGAAATGGACGCAGTGATGTCCACCACCTCGGGCTCTGCTTCTGTTTGGCTATTTCTTCTGTTTGGTTTCCTTCAACTCCTTAAACTATCTGGCAACGTTGAAGGTCTCTTCTTCGTGTGTTGTGTGTGTTTGGGTTTTTGTTTGGTTATGGGAATTTGGATGAATGAATGACTGATTTGATTTCCTTGGAGACAGGTGACGCATTGAATGCGTTGAAGAGCAATTTAGTTGATCCTAACAATGTTCTCCAAAGTTGGGATCCCACTCTCGTCAACCCCTGTACATGGTTTCATGTCACTTGTAATAGCGAAAACAGCGTTACGCGAGTGTAAGCAGCTAAAAAACACTTCATTTCACTTGTTTCTTTCAGTTCATCCATTCAATTCATTTCCTTCTGTTTATTAAGCAAACCCAGAAAAAGAGAAATACCCAAAAAGGAGAAAAAAAAGACTAATGACATGCTTTTCTTGTTTTTAACATTTGCGCTCATTCAGTGATCTTGGCAATGCCAATCTCTCTGGTCAATTGGTGTCACAACTTGGTGTTCTTTACAACTTGCAGTACTTGTAAGTGTGTTTTTGAGTCTACTTGTTTGTCCTTGTATTATCTAAAGTTCCATCAATATGCATCCAAATTGAAATTGGAATCTTACCTTAAAAAGTGAAAAACTGATCCATCGATTCACTACTTCCATTGACAGGGAACTTTATAGTAATAACATAACTGGAAACATTCCAGCAGAGCTTGGAACTTTGACAAACTTGGTCAGCTTGGATCTTTACTTGAACAATTTACGTGGTACCATTCCCGACACACTTGCCAAGCTAGAAAAACTACGTTTCCTGTATGAACCCGCATCCTTTGTCT
Organism: Prunus avium; assembly: GCF_965620075.1. Taxonomy (NCBI): domain Eukaryota; kingdom Viridiplantae; phylum Streptophyta; class Magnoliopsida; order Rosales; family Rosaceae; genus Prunus; species Prunus avium. The sequence goes on along the minus strand of NC_142284.1, from coordinate 60,070,836 downwards.
ACATTCTTTGTTTTTTCTTAACAAATTGTCTTCATTCTTTAGTTGGTGGATTCATTTATTTATGTTCTGATTGATTATGCTTTCTCTGAATTCATCCCGTACAGTCTATTATGTGACTTGTCCACTAACAAATATGGTTTTCCTTTTGGATTTAGAGGATTTAGGTTGTGGTTTAAAGAAAATAAATATATCTTGTATTTGTTTGTTTTATTCGATATGCTAATGTAATGTTTTCAATTATTCCTTCAGTAACATTCATCCTTAGAGTACATGATAGCATCAAGACCAAAAGATTATTTCGGTTGACTATGATCTACCAATATTGTGCCACTTTAGTTAAGGCATCAAGGTGGAGTTTAAACAAATTAGCATAAGGAAAATAATATACAACAGGTCAACAATACGCAAAAGGACAAAAAACATAAACAAATAAGTAATTGGAACCCTTAAGGCAAGATGCCTGGTATCAAGATTCTAAAGAAGGTAATAGTTCACTCGGTAAAGCTAATATGGATGTGACTGGAACTTTAAATGCAAGAAGCATTAAGCTAAAAGCAGTGGTGTAAATATTCTAAAGAAGGTCCTAATAGGAAAGGAAGAAAATTATAAGTTCCCATAGCTTTTTGCTGTTCCGTTTTATACCTTGATGATTATGAAACCCCAGGTTCCCAGTTAATCATGGCACATAATAGCTTGAAGAGGCCCTGTCATGAATTTCTTTAGCTCTTTTTGAGTGTTTTGTTTCTTAGTTCTCTATCCCCGGAAATGTTGATGCAGAAGAAGTCTTAAAATAATGCCATCAACTATCTAAAAGAGACTGCTTGTGCTAGTAATTGAGTTCATGAAGTTTTAGTCTGAAGTATGATGATAAGCTTATATTTAGTAAGAGTATTCCAGTTTGTGTTTCTATCTGATCTCAATCTTTTAGATTGCAAATAGTAGTATAACATTGAGTTTTAATTGGAGTACTATAATTTCCAATTTAGTTTTCGAGCCATCCTTGTGATCTCTCTTCGGTTTATCATAAGAAAATTATCATGCTTTCTTTTTGGCTTCTCAACAACTTTCACTTTGCTGGGCATGCAGAAGTTAGGGAGATTTATTTATTTTTCCTGAATACTGAGTATGTTAAAAAGAGAATCTATTGATTTCCCAGAAATGCTGTGCTTTAATCCTTGGTATCTCAAGCAGTAACAATTACTAGATTCATATTATCTAACCAGTGAAGGATCCTGCAGAATGTGTAGTCTGTTTCGACACTATGTGCACGCATGACTTGCACATTCTTCTAGCGTTTGAATGTGACAAGAAACATGTGAAGAAAAAAAAACCATAAAACTTCGTTTCACAGTCTATTTATCATCTCCCCTTGGAAAAAATTGAGTAGTGATGTGTTAGAAATACAATATATGTTGTCATTGGAATTATTGGGGATATAACAGTTTCTGTTCCATGAAATAGGCGTCTCAACAACAACACCTTGACGGGGAATATTCCCGTGGCTTTGACTAAGATTCAATCGTTGCAAGTCCTGTGAGTTTTGTACCCTTTTCATCTCAATAAGAAGGAGAGAGAGAGAGAAGAGTTACTAGTTTCTCTACCATCAGAGAATGCAAATAACAAAGTTTTTTTAACATGGAATGCAGGGATCTTTCAAATAACAATCTGACTGGAGATATTCCAGTCAATGGTTCTTTTTCACTTTTTACTCCCATCAGGTTTGTAGAGGCTATTTTATTCTTTTTCTTTTGGAAGGCTTATGTAAATGATGTACTCACTGACATTATTCCTCATTTTGCAGTTACGCCAATAACCCTCATCTGAACCCTCTTCCAGCCTCTCCACCTTCTTCTGTTCCTTCAACCCCGCCAAGTTCTCCAGGTTTTACCAGTTATAGTATTCTTGTGATATTGACTGAATTTTTTTTTTTTCAGAGAGCATGATGTTTGAATGTTTTCCAGGAACGTTTTGGCCATCCCTTGTGTTTATAAATTTATTTTAATAATATGAGATGCTTGTTGCAATCACAGAAATGAAGAAGAAGAGAGAGAGTGTGTTATATAACATCTGACTTTGATAATTTTTCATTATATAACATCTAATGTTAATGATTTTTCATTTAGGTTCTGGCTCATGTCATGCAAATAAACCTTTTGCTTAACTCTGATGATTCTTATTAGGTAGCACTGCTACTGGGGCTATTGCTGGAGGGGTTGCTGCCGGTGCTGCTTTGCTATTTGCTGCACCTGCAATTGCACTTGCTTGGTGGCGACGAAGAAAACCACAGGATCATTTCTTTGATGTACCTGGTTAGTCAATTATAAAAGAATAATTTAACTTGATCAGGATCATGTTGTATTATGGGATGCATGTTTCACTGATCTATACACTTTGCAGCGGAGGAGGATCCAGAAGTTCATTTGGGACAGCTCAAAAGGTTTTCTTTGCGTGAGCTACAAGTTGCAACAGATACCTTTAGCAATAAAAATATTCTAGGTAGAGGTGGATTTGGTAAGGTTTATAAAGGACGTTTAGCTGATGGGACTCTGGTAGCTGTAAAAAGACTTAAAGAGGAGAGAACCCAAGGCGGGGAGCTACAGTTCCAAACAGAAGTTGAAATGATTAGCATGGCTGTCCACCGCAATCTGCTTCGTCTGCGTGGATTTTGCATGACACCAACAGAAAGGCTGCTTGTATATCCTTATATGGCTAATGGAAGTGTAGCATCATGTTTAAGAGGTAGTGTTTTAAATTCTTTGCTATGTTGATGAATCTATTTTTTTTCTTGACATTAAGAAATTATTTCAAATACATTGATTCAATAAATTATTTTTTCAGTTTTAAGTTACCTTTGTGATGTTGATCTTATTTCTGTCTAATTTGAGGATACCAAGATCAACAAATTCTTTTTTTTCTTTTTCTTTGGGGAGGTATGATGAGATCACACGACCTATTCTGTAATTCTGCTTTCATGATTATGTCTATGAATTATTGTAGATCGTCCAGAAGCACAGCCTCCACTTGATTGGAACATAAGAAAACGCATATCATTGGGATCTGCAAGAGGCCTTGCTTATTTGCATGATCACTGTGATCCGAAAATTATTCACCGTGATGTGAAAGCTGCAAACATATTGTTAGATGAGGAATTCGAAGCAGTTGTTGGAGACTTTGGATTGGCTAAACTCATGGATTACAAAGATACGCATGTTACCACAGCTGTACGTGGCACAATTGGTCATATAGCACCAGAGTATCTCTCAACTGGAAAGTCTTCAGAGAAAACTGATGTTTTTGGATATGGAGTCATGCTTCTTGAACTTATCACTGGGCAGAGGGCTTTCGATCTTGCTCGGCTTGCAAATGATGATGATGTGATGTTGCTTGATTGGGTATGCATTTACGTTTTTCTATTTCTGTATGTAGCTAATTCAATGCAGATTAGATAGTTCCCTGTGAAAGCTTCTGTAATTGTTTTAGGTAGTTCCCTGAAAATAATTGAAAGATAGTAATAGTTATTTAAACAGCTGGCCAGTTCCTGTTGGATTCATGTAGAAAATGTAGAACAGACTTGTCCTTTTTGGCTCAAATGTAGAAAACAGTTACAATGATGGACGGAAGAAGAAAAAATTATATTTACTTTAGGTGTAGGCAGAAAAAGCTTAGAAAATTAGTTCAATTTGATTAGCTTTTACTAATTGGAAGTACATTTTAGCTGTAAGTATTTATTTAGCTTTATTTACAACATTTAAGTTTTATCTATTAGAGATTAATTATAATGTTATTTTAGCACTTATATTGTTATTAATATAATTTGTATAATCACTGATATATATTATATTACTATTATTTGTTGTTATCGTTATAATTTTTGTTCTTGTTGGTTGGCCTTACTGTGATTGTTTGAAAGTGACAACTACTTTGGTCCATTATATTAGGTTATCTTACCAAACTACTTTGGTCCATTACACGCTTTCATGTTCAAACATTACAGGCACATTTGTTCTGTACCTGGTACCATATTTTTCTTTTCAACTTTTGGAACTACCTAACCTTTATTTTTTCAAAATAAAATAAAATAAAATATAGGTAAAAGGATTGTTGAAAGATCGGAGATTGGAAGCTCTTGTTGATGCTGATCTAAATGGTAACTATAACGACGACGAAGTGGAGCAGCTGATCCAAGTAGCTCTACTCTGCACGCAAGGCACCCCAGGGGAAAGGCCCAAGATGTCAGAGGTTGTCAGAATGCTTGAAGGGGATGGTTTGGCTGAAAGATGGGAGGAGTGGCAGAAAGAGGAGATGTTCCGCCAAGACTTCAACCCAATTCAGCATCCAAGTACGAATTGGATCATGGACTCTAGTTCTCAAATTCCACCCGATGAGTTGTCCGGTCCCAGGTGATACGCTCCTGAATTCCGTCCTCTGTATACGTGTAAGAAGCCTTCAGGAATTGACAAGGCCCATTTTGTATTTCAGCAATACCACATTTGTGTATATGTTTGTCTTTTCTCTTCTCTTATTTGGTTTTGTTTTCCATTTTATTATTCTCTAACGTCTTGTTTATATCACACAATGGAGCTGGTGCTGCTGTAATTTTATAGGGTTGTTAACTGGCATTATGAAATTATTGTGCTAGCAACACGGCAGGAACTAGTAAGGGCCATAAAAGCACCCATTCCTTATAATTTTTATGTACCCGGAAATTAGTCAAGATTGTCGAATAAATAAATCTTTATTTCCTGCATTGCAGAATAATTTTGTATTAAAATTAAGGTGTTCCATTACCATACATATTACCTTTTCATCATTCCTTTCTGGTTCATTCTTACTTGTGGCCAAGCTATGGTCTATGATTCGAATGTAATCCTTCAGCAATGCAAAATTCATGCAGGGTGAATGGAGAAACAATGTGTGCTATTCGTAGAAGTGTATAGTTTTTTCTGTTTTTTTTTTTTTTTTGGGGTTGTGGAGGGAGGGCTTAAATAGGTGTCTGGGAACTCATGAATCATGATCTATGATGTGTGTTATAACTTATAATGGCAATTCATCGAATCGAGGGTGGGTATTCTATTCCCATCTCTATCCCCATTAAGCATTTCACTTCCGTTTTCATACCCTCAATATTCAAATTGGGGATTGTCTATCCTTTCCTTCATTGGGGACCTGCCCTATTACACAACCAAGATGACACGGGGATTCTAACATAACACCTTGTGTATGCAAGTCTAGGCATTTTTCCAACTGTACTAGACCCCGTTGGGATGTCGGCTAGAAGATTTATAAACAATAAAACTAGGACAAGATTCATATAAATTACATAAATATATTAATTTAATATTATGCAATACAAAATTTGGTGGGCACAATCACTTTAATAATATATTTATATGAAAAATAAATTATATATATGTATTCTATAAGAGGCGAATTTGAGTCGGGAATTAGAATATCATCCCCATCCTTCCCCAAACACCATACTTGAAAAATTCTCCAAACCTATCCCCATATCTATTTTTTTATCATTCCAACCTGATCCATTTAGGGTCAAAGCTTTACAAAGACCCTTACCGATGGGAAAATTGTCATCCATTAATTTGGCTATAACTTCATAATTACAAGATTGGACATTGGGGATTGGCGAGAGCTAGCTTTCATAAACTGGAGGTGTTAACAGAAGTTTTGAGGAAAAGTAAGGCTTGCTCCCATTTAAAAAAACAAAAGAGAACCAAAGATGGAAACAGTGTTCGACATTCAAAGAATATCAACACTAACCGAAGATTAATTTTTGTTATTTAAAAAAACACTAACCGAAGATGCAAATAGTGTTCAAATTTTTTTTTTTTTTAATAATCAATTTTGGGTTTTGAGGGAGGATATATGTCACGACACTTTTTTGTTTTTTTGGTGTCAATACGACACCGTTTTACTTTCAAGATATTGTCTGCTTTGGGTCTAGAATTGGTTTTGCTAGGAAGTTATGCCCACACATATATGGCACTTCACATTTCCCTTTCTGAGCGATGTGGCGCTCACTGATCTTGCCCTTCTTGTCTTGCATCCTTTCTTCTTGCTCCTTGTTTTCTTATTGATATTTTAGTCCATTTTATCATTAAAAAATTGGATCCCACGTATACCACATCATCACTTAAAATTTACATAGGGTTGTGAAAATTGAAAGTGCCCACAAACTTACCTTAAGGGTACAATTGCAAGGCACCAAATGAAATTAACCCTAAGTCAAATTTTCAATATAATGTCCTTTTAAGTCATTATACAATCACCAAACCAAGTCCCCCTCCACAACCACAACCACAACCACAACCAAACACGAAAAAAAACACACAGACACTACACTTCTAGGAATGTAGAAGAACCACAGCACACATTGTTTTTTCATCCACTGTGCATCAACAATGCATTTGGCTGAGATGTTTTTTATTTATAAAGAAACCAACCATCATACCCAAATTAAACGAAGCCAGAATCAACCCTATAAACAAATATACTGTTCCAAAAAATATATATATCAACCCCAAAAAACAAATTCAGCCCCTATAGTGACAATACATTGAATCAAATCATTCTCATAAGTCATAACCAACAAACACAAAAAAAAAAATCAATCTACAAGGGATCAAAAGCATAAACTATAACGAAGATATAACTCCCTAATATTAATCAAACCAACATTGTAGCTACTACCACTACGAATATTGTCATATTGTACCATAAACACAAATTCTTCTAGCAAAAAAAAAAACACACACACACATACACAAACATTACACGTTCGAAACATTACTTCACAAGATTACAATTGTAATACTACATGAATATTCTCATCAAAAGCACATTTTACTTATACATAAATTATTATTATCAAAAGAAGAAAGAAAAAAAAAATACAAAACTACGAATTTGAATCATAGACTATAAAAGGAATGTTTGAACCAAATAAGAATGATGACATAAACAACACTACAAAAATTACAGCAGCACTAGCTCCATTGTGTGATATAAACAAGGTATTAGAGAAGAATAAAGTGGGGAAAAAAAAAAAAAAAAAAAGCAAATGAGAGAAGAGAAAAGACAAACATATGTCAAATTTCAAAAAGACGGACTAGCAATCCACAAAATAGCAACACTAATATTGTACCAAACTTAACCACCTACATAGCCTTGTAGGTGTGGAGTTTTATCACAAAAGATCTCCGTGCTATTAGTAGTGGATTAATCATTCATTATATGTTGTATTTTATTTAATCCAATCTCCTATGTGGTATTTTATATTCTTCAAAAACAATTTCACAAAGGTGTTATCTGCTGAACAAAAACTTGTCTGCATATATACAGAGGACGGAAGCAAGGAGTGCATCACCTGGGACCGGACAACTCATCGGGTGGAATTTGAGAACTAGAGTCCATGATCCAATATGTACTTGGATGTTGAACAGGGTTGAAGTCTTGGCGGACCATCTCCTCTTTCTGCCACTCCTCCCATCTTTCCGCCAAACCATCCCCTTCAAGCATTTTAACAACCTCTGACATCTTGGGCCTTTGCCCTGACGAGCCTTGCGTGCAGAATAGAGCTACATGGATCAGCTGCTCCACCTCGTCAATAATATAGTTACCCTTTAGATTAGCATCAACAAGTGCTTCCAATCTCCGATCTTTCAATAGTCCTTTGACCTGAATTTTATTTTATTTATAATTAAAAAAAAATGTTAGGATGTTTCGTAAGTTGAAGCGAAAAAAGGAGTAAAAGCTAGTTAAATTGAACTTATTTTCTAAGCTTGTTCTGCCAACACCTACAAGTGTTTTCTACATGAATCTAATCGGAACTTGTCAGCTGTTTAAACAAGTATTACTATTTTTTAAATCTTTCCACAGGGAAAACAAGATAACAGAAACTTTCACAGGGAACTACGTGATCAGATCTGCAAGGTATACTAATTTAGCTACATGCAGAAACAAAAAAACGTAAACGCATACCCAATCAAATAACAACACAAACGTAAACGCATACCCAATCAAATAACAATACTTCATCATTATATGCAAGCTGAGCAAGACGTAAAGCCGTCTTCCCAGTGACAAGTTCAAGAAGCATGACTCCATATCCAAAAACATCAGTTTTCTCTGATGACTTTCCAGTTGAGAGATACTCCGGCGCTATATGACCCATTGTGCCACGTACAGCTGTGGTAACGTGTGTATCCTTGGAAGCCATGAGTTTGGCCAATCCAAAGTCTCCAACAACTGCTTCGAATTCCTCATCTAACAATATGTTTGCAGCTTTCACATCACGGTGAATAATTTTCGGATCACAGTGATCATGTAAATAAGCAAGGCCTCTTGCAGATCCCAATGCGATGCGTTTTCTTTTTTCCCAATCAAGAGGAGGCTGTGATTCTGGACGATCTACATTAATGCATAGACATAATCATGAAAGCAGAATTACAGAGTAGTTCATGTGATGTCACCATAACTCCCCAAACCCAAAAACTTGTTCATCTTGGTATCCTCAAATTAGACGGAAATAAGATCAACATCAAGAATTCGAAATAATTGAAAACATAGAATGATCCACATAGTAAAGAATTTAAAAGACTACCTCTTAACCATGATGCTACACTTCCATTAGCCATATAAGGATATACAAGCAGCCTTTCTGTTTGTGTCATGCAAAATCCGCGCAGACGAAGCAGATTGCGGTGGACAGCCATGGTAATCAGTTCAACTTCTGTTTGGAACTGTAGCTCCCCCCTTCGGGTTTTCCTCGCTTTGAGTCTTTTTACAGCCACCAGAGTCCCATCAGCTAAACGTCCTTTATAAACCGTACCAAATCCACCTCTTCCTAGAATATTTGTATGGCTAAAGGTATCTGTTGCAAATTGTAGCTCACGCAAGGAAAACCTTCTGAGCTGTGTGAAATCGACTTCTGGATCCTCGTCCGCTGCAGAGTTTATACATAAGAAAAACATGCACCCCATGTGTTAGTGTGTGGAAGTTGAGGCTGGGAGGAGAATGTCCGGCCGGTTGGACTCGACTCGAGCTATTGAAGGTGCCACTCGGTCTCCGGATTTGTTACTGCTGGAACTCGCGGATGGAGCTTTGGGGCCGAGCCCAAAGAAGGAGAGATGTGCGGCTCATGTACCTCTCGGAACCGAAGCTGAACCGCCGACGTGTCGGTTTACCGAACGAACAGTTCGGTTTCCGAGGGAGACAGAGGCAGCGAGCGCAGAGTTTCCGAACTGTTCTCTCCTTCTTTTCTCCCAATCAGGCCCGAAGTAACGGCGCAAAGACAGAGAAAAAGAGAGAGCGGGACAGGGAGAAGAGGAGATGAAAGTCTTGGAAGTTTCTTGTGCTTTTCTCTTCTTTGCCCAAGACTTCATCTACAAAATTGGTCGTATCATAAATTTCAATTTTTGTGCGTGTCAGTGAACTGAGGTTGAAAATTTATTTGAATTTTGAAAAGCAGTATAGTAACAAAAGTGAAAATAAAAATCAAACGGGTCCTAAAATTTTTATTAATGCTATAGTTAAATTGTTTGACATGATATGGACACAAAAGGGATGAACTAATGAATTTGCAATACTTTGCCAATGGTTTTTAATTAAAACCATTACATAATTTTTTTAATTTATATTTAGGAAAAAATAATAATTTGTTTTTAATGAAACGAATAAAAGAAAAAATTAAGCATTGAATCCTTTCCGTGTTCTTTTCTTTAGCAGGGAACTTTATTTTCTAAATAAAGTTTATGGTACCCATCAATTCTATTTTTTATCCAACACTAATTTTAAACATAAATAACCTATTTTATCCTTATACATAATTACCATTAAACAAAAAGAACATTTAAAATAAAAACTATGCATTGAATTTACCCTTTCTTGGTTACCTAATCATGCTCTTTCTTTGAAAGAAAATCGCTCGTGTGAAAATCTTGACAGCAACAATCATGGAAAAATAAATTGAAATAAAAGTTTTTGACAAAGCATTCATATGTGGTCAAATAGGAGGATCATTATCATATATTTCTTTCAAATGAAATTGTGAAGGATAGGGACATTCTTGTCTTGTGAGCTGAGATTAAAATTTAAAAAAATAAAAAAAAATTATGGGAGAGGAGAAGATTGACAAACTTTATAATTAATTGTGAGCTGTGGTGTTATTTCTCAATCTGAAATATTGTGACCACCAGACCATACCCACCGAGACCCGTAACCAAATTGGTTAAAGTTCAAAGTCAAAGGAAAGGTTGATAAAGATATATATAGTGCGACTTTATTTTTTAAGCTTTCACTTTGCCCAATTTTTCAAACAAAAATCCTAGGCAATATTATTATTCAACGGTCATGATCTAATGTTTGTTTTGATTCAACCACTCATTTTGGTTCATAGAATGTGGGAACATGTAACGATACTGGCTGTGGCATTACATTTCAAATCACATGGGTGTGATGTGTAGATATTCAAAAGTAAAGATGCATTATTTAGATAGGCTCGTGCACAAGGAAATATGAATAATATCATAATTGTTATTAGAAGGTCTAATTCTGGAGTTGAGGGCAAGAGGTTGAAGAGACCTCGAGTAACACTGGCTTGTGAGAGAAACGGTAAATATGAGACAAATGGTGTAAGATCGGATGCAAATGGTGATATGAAAAAGCATTCGAGGAACACTGGTAACATGAAATGTGGATGCCCATTCTTATTAAAGGGTGTCAATATTGGTGGTAGGTATGATTGGAAGTTAGATGTGGTTTGTGAAATACGTAACCATGCTGCTTCGGAGTAACTTGAAGGTCATTTATTGCACTTTCTGAAGAGGAGAATACCTTGTTGAAAAGGAGAATACTATGTTGGTAGACATGTCGAAGAGTTTAGTGAAACTCGTATATTTTGATCACCCTGAAAGATAGGGATGCAATGAATATTTCAACTATCATGACGATATACAATACTAAGATCCGAAATATAACAAAAGCATTTACTGGATGAACATAGATTCAACAATCGCTTACTAAGTTGTCCGAACACAATTGATTTTGTTGATGATGATCACTATATCTAAGTATGAATTTATTTGTCTAAGAGCCCTCTCAAGATGGTAGGGCTCAACAACATCACAACACTTGAGCAGAACATCCATGACTTTTAGGTTTATGTGAGTTTTAATTTTGAGGGTATTTGTGTCTATTTAAGTGGATTTTATGCTATATCTGAAAGTTTTTATAAAAATTGACATTTATGAAAGTATGAGTTAAATGTTGGTTGAGTTAAATTTTGGCAACTTTTTATATATGTAAAAACTCGTATTATCATGCAGGGGCTAACAATGAACAATTATGTTAAAGACTTCACAGTATGAGCTTACAATCCTTCATAGTACTTAAATTTTAGTTTTTATATATAATGATTTTGCTAATTTTGACCCTACACACAATTCAACTAAAGGAACCTAACGGTAGTAGTAGAGGTAAATGTCTATGTTAGAACCTGTAAGGTCGCATTAGAATAAGCACAAACATCAGAGTACTGTAATTTAGCCAAAACTTTTTAAGGTTTTGAATTCTCGGAACAAAAGAACAAGATCCAGTCATATCATTGTAGCTCCAGGAAAGGAATATTTGCAGCACAACCTAGTCTAAGAACAAACTGATGGGAGCAGCTTCACTAGGAATGGAAACTCAAAAAAAGGACTAGAGGAACCTTCCTGTGTCTGACCGGAAAAAAAATTTCCTGTCTAAACGTCTGTCAGAGGGGCTAGCCTTGCTCATACGTTGGTAACTAACAACTTCCATATACAGAAATAGCTCATAACCGACATGGCAGGTCGACCAGCTTCACCTTTTTCCACCAGTGTTAACTCGTGGTTTGCTTTTAACCTCGGCTTCCTGAAAACAAAGAAATATATAAACGTCCAGTCTTGAGTATTTTCAGGCCATCATGAACAAAATTGTTGAAATGTATTGTCTGAATATACCTGTGGCAAATGGAGGAAAATGTAGTTCTTTGCGGTAGCTGGATTATGATTTTCTGCACCCTTGCTCCAATCATAGCAAACCTGCAAACACAAGTTCGGAAAAGATCTTCAATACAATATTTAAATTATGAGAAGAAAATATGTTGAGAGTTCGTTTGAGTCTTTTGCAATCAGTTTTCAAGTCATATTGGCTTGTACAGAAAGGATAACCAAGGTGTAATGCGAGCCATTTAATTACTCTAAGAGATTGTAACCATAGACCACCATTAGTCACTTGTGTACACAAAGAAACATCATTGTACAATGGCACACGACAAGAGAAAAAAGAAACAATAGTTAAAGGCGAGCAAGTGTCTAGAGCTAAGGTTTATTGGAGGTACAAATTGAGATTACAGAGAGGTTGATCATCATCGTAGTAACTAATATAAAAATACATCCACAAAAAGCATTGCCTGAAATTTTGGTACAACGACAATCTAAATATTCAAGGATGGTTTACTATAAAGTCATAATATAGTTGTGGCCATAATAGTGTACAGTTGAATGACCTCTCCTCATAAAGGTTTAGCTGACCATAGTCTGTTTCCCAAAATGTAATCTAACATAACTACTTCTACCACTTTAAACCAGTTGCAGAACATGAATTGTATACATGTACACAACTGCCAGTCATTTCTGACCCCAGATTTGAAAGAGGAAACCCAGAAAAGTTAGGATGGTATTTCCCTTTTTCTAAATTTACATTACACAATGACTCAGTCACATGAATCAATAATATTAACAGTCGAGAATGATCTTAAGTAGAGCATGATACTAATTTAGTGGAAATTTAAGCATAAAGTGTATAAGAGAACCCTCAGAATATTCCTATAGATCAATGAAGTCATGACGCAAGGTAGTGTGTGTGAGTGTGCTGTGAAAACACTGCTATAGATTAGTCTGCCTTGGTATGTGTTAGTGCTGTGAATTTATGTGCGCAGGTGGTGCAAGTGAGTACACACAGAGAGAGAGAGAGAGAGAGAGTCTTCATATTGGTTGTGCAATCATGAAGAAAGAGAATTACCGCATATGCAAATATGGAACCATCATTGTTGAACGTACTGCAAGGTATAGGTTGATTGCACCTTGACATTGCCTGAAAAATCAGAAAAAAGTTGTATTAGACACCTATACGCATATAACATAGGATCAGCCATTGACCGAACATATAAACAAGAGAGTTGGAGAAGCACATAATACAAAAGACAAAAGAAATAGAAAATAGATGTGGGAGAACCTTCAGTCTCTGTTTGCTATCCTTATCCCAAAAATTGAAAGAACCATCAGAACCAGCAGTAGTAAATGTGTGATGCACCTGAAACAAGGGACGCAAATTAGCTTTAAAATTACAAATAATAGTAACAGAACATGAAAACACAGATTTATCCAAAATTTCTTTGAACAACCTAACAAGAACCATAATGAATTGGCAATGAATGCTGGAAAAAAAGTTTTGGACTGATCATAGAAAATATCATAATTAGGCATTCCCAGTCATAATTCTGAAGTAAAACAAAGAACACTGATCCAAATGCACTTAAGGTTACCTCATGTAATAGAACAAAATAAACTGAAATATATTTAAAGGAAACTTTAAAATTCGTGCATATGCCAATAAATCCACTGATATAAAAAAATCTGAAACCTGAATGATAGATAGAATAATATACAAGTCCTGTAATCTTAAGGTGAGGACTGTACCAATATTACTAATACCATACTTCTCCAAAAACATCATAGTCTATGAATGACAAAGTTGAAAACAATCTCTGCGATTTTTTCTTAACTAGGATACTGAAACATGAGAACACTAAATTAACGAAGAGGTTTCATAAGTTCAAGGTAATCCATCAGAAGAAATACAAACATTATTAAGCCCCTCAGTACATTATCCAGAAATATATATATATGAAAAAGGAAAAATCATACTGGATGGAAGTTCAGAGAGTTGACTGAGTATATCTCGCTGCCCTCTCTATGGCACTTAAAGGTGAAGTTTTTATTTTGTTGTTGTTCATCCAGATGATGTACGCCAACCCTCCCTTCAATAGAGCCAACCTGGTTACATCATAATGACAGAATCATAATTAGTTAACTATTCAGAGAAGATAATAATTATGAAGCAAAGACTGAGTATGCATGATCTTGCATCATGTTCAACAATCACATAAGTCAAGAAAAAGAAAGTACAGTGGCAAATGGAAGAACTGATGACAAAGAGGCATATCAATTATGAACAAACATTTGTTTAGATTTCTCCTCTCTTTTTTTTTTTTTTCTCTTAATCTAATTGTGAGAAATTACAATAATCTCTATGTCAAAGTCCAAGATTTTTAAATAAACTGATCACCGCTCATATTCTTCATATTATTTATATCCCCTAGATAACAAAGGTTTTGCTTGTGTCTCCAGAAATTATCACATTAATCAATTGAATATAAACAAGAAAGCACACCATGAATTCATGTTCAGTGGAAATAATTATGCAAGAATATCATATTTTAGTTTGTCATTCTAAGCAAGCTATTTGAAAAATACTATATTTTCAGAGAGAACCCAAACAGAAAACTACAAGCACAAGAGAAAATAATTACCAAGAACCCTTGCTGATCAGGAAATGCAGCAACACACCTTGTTTGATACTTTAGGGGCGAAACAATTCTCTTGAATTCAGTCTGTTCATGATTGGAAATTATTAAATTTAGATGCAAAACAGAGAACGTTCATGGAGGTGATCAAATCACACAAATAATAAATCCCAGCACCAATGCAATTTATTGTGGAAAAGTGATTTACTGGAATTGAAAACTTAAAAAACTAGAGAAAAAAAAGCCTATATAAATGTTAATTCTGGAAACTAGGGAGTGAACAAAGTTACTACATAAATTAGTCTGATTTACTTTTTAATGTGTTTTTCTTGCATGAAATTTATAAAATAAATGTCATCTGATAATCCCTAAAAATAAAATTTACCTGTGGGTTCTGCAAGTTAAAAACAACCAGATTTCTGTCTGCAGTGCCAACAACCATTAGGGGGTATCGCACTGATAGAGCATAGCAGCGCTCAGGTAGTTGTTGGGTATGCACTGGATTTGGCTGCCTCACATCCCAATACCTAAAGATAGGCAGAAAAGATCGTACATAAAAAACAGAAAACTTGGTATCAAGGCAAGATGACAAAGCTTTAGCAATTTATGAAATAAGTGAAGGTAGCAAAACAGTACAACACATCAACAACTAGAAGACACTTAGTTCTCAGATGAATGAGAACATTTTGTAACAAAGAAGAAAATATATGAGCAAAAAGGGTGACAAACTGGCAAGAGCAAAGCACAACATTCTCAGCAGCACTACCTCCCATAACCTTAAATGAATTATTTTAGAAAGAATACCACACAAATTTCTGGTGTATAAATTTCAGATAGCTCAAAATACATAAGAACAAAGGCTATGTTTTACTTACTTCAAAGTCTTGTCCCAGCTTCCTGTGACTAAGAGGCTCATCTCAGGGATCCAAGCAATCTCTGTAATGGGTGCATCATGCATGGCAACAGTTACTGGCTGGCCACCCAAAGGCCACATCTTAACTTGCTTGTCACAACCTCCAGAGAACACAGTCGTTCCATCCTCTTTCCAAGTTGAGCACAAAACCTATATAGATGGATTATATTACAATGTGTATACTAAGTCATGAATCATATTACAAACTTCTGACCAGCTTACAAGAAAGAAAGAAAGACAAAGTTGCAAGTTTTATCGCAGAAATTCCTTAAAGGACACACGTTGATCCCATGTAGTCTCAAATTAAATGCACATGTTCTTTCATTACCCAAAAAGGACTCTCTATCTTTTTCAATAATATTGCATAAAAATACTAGTAAATTTACTCGTTTTGAAATCAGCACCATATAACAATTGCACATGCAATTTTCCTTGACGTCTTCATTGGAAACCTAAGATCTTGCAAACAGGTCTCACACCTACCATAATTAATATAATTATTCTGACCTTCTATAAGTAAGGAGTGCGATCTAGAATTTAAAGTCTGAACAGGTATTTCTAACTCGAACCATCGCTGTGATAGAAAGTTATAATTGACTTATTGTAAGCCAGCATGTGTATATATCCATAATTATACAAGAAGGTACAAAATCAAGCTTGAGAATCGAAAACAAAGCAAGTTGGCCTAAACAATGTGCAATCAGATATGTTACCGGATGGTCATGGGATATTGCTGCCTTGGGCTGACTGGCAAGATTTGTTCCGCTCTGGTGTATCTCCCAGCATCGCACCTAAACAAGGGAACACCACCAGTCATTACTAAATCCTAACAAGTGTGGTTGGGAATGAAAGAAAACGGAAAATAAAAAAAATTATAAATGCCCCATGTTTATCTTATTTCAGTTAACATGAATTTGCATAAGCAGATTGTACCAAAACAAAATTTATGTTAACCTCATAGCGTATTGCCTTATATTCTGGGTTGTCCATAAACCACAAGTTCAATAAGATGGTCACAGAAATTCAATCAAAATCTCTACAATAAATTTCTTAGCAAACAAACAGAACCTAAGGTTTTATGACTGATAAAAAAACCAAAAAAATAAAACGAAGAAAGGAAAAAGAACATGAACCTGGTTGTCCCAGGAGGTGGCGACCAGAATGTTGCTCTTGGGACTGAAACTTAGGCTTGATATGGATTCGTTTGGAGGTTGAGCGACCTAAAATTTACACAAAATCAAACTAAATTAACACAGAAAATAAATACATGAAAGCAAAGAAAAATCGACCGAATTTACCTCAAAGGACTTGTTTGGATTTGGATTTGGATTTGAATTTGCATTTGCATTTGCATTTGCAGCAGCCATGAAATTCGACATTGAAGTTGCACTCAAGTGACAATGGGTTGTTGTCTAGTTTCAAATTTCAAAAGATAAAGATAAAGAAAACAGTGAGCATTCAATCATACAAGTAAAATCCGGAAGAGAGAGAGAGAGAGAGAGAGAGAGAGAGTTACCTGAGCAAAGCAAAAGGAAGGAGAAGAAACTCAAGGAAAAGTACGAGGAGCTGATTTGATTGGTTGAAGAAAACGGAGAGGAGCAAATAAATAGAGGAGGGAGATGCGTGAGTTTTCTCTTCCCCGTCGTAGGTCTCACGCAGAGTTGCTCATTTCCCGCTCGTAGGTCTCACGCACAGTAAGATTAAGGGGTAATAAGGAATCATAACCTGCCTGTTTTGTTTGTGATAATTTTTTTACTTTTTAATAAAAGCCGTATTCAATTGAGATTTTAATGGATTGTTTTGAAGTTTAAAAGTACAGGTGTATTTAATTATAATTTTTAAGTAATCAATAAAAGTCTGGTGGTATTCAATTAGTATTTTTAAATAATCAATACAAATTCGGTGATATTCAATTAGGACTTTTAAAAGATAAGAAAAAGTACTATTGTATTAAAAAACTTACTGATTTTAATGTATTTCATTAAATGGTGTATTATGTGAGACTTTTGAGTGTGTGATATACATACCAACTCACATAACAAATCACACCCTCCTATGCCTGATTCTCATATAAGCTCTCATACTTTTTCCCCCACTATTTTTTCATGCTTTTTTTCGTTAAAAAAAGTCATAAGAGAGACAATAAAGGGCCCATATCACAGCACACTCCCCCTTTTTCTTTTTTTTGGTTACATCGGAGGAAAGAAACCCCACTGGGGTTCGATCCTGGGTGCCATGGGGGGAAGGGGGAATCCACCACCATTGTGGTGGGAACCCATTGGCCCCCTTTTTCCTCCTTTCCCTCTTCCTTTATTTTCTTTTTCTTTTTCTTTTTTTTTTCTTTCCTCCTCCCCTCCTCTAACCCCTCTTTCTCCTCTTTCCCACACTCTCATCCCTCCCTTGTACAGTAAACAACCACCATTTTTTTCCCCAAAAAAACAACCACCACTTTTCTTAAGACGGCAGAGTGATTATTATTGGTATTGTTAGGGGTAAACAACATCATCCCTTCAAACAACGAATCCATCTCATCTTCCTCCATATGATTTGGCTGCCCCTAAACCCAAAACTAAAATCTTCCAAATCCAATAAACCACCAAATTATGAATCAATCAAAATCTGACAAAAGAAAATACAGAAATGCTTGCTCTTAGTCTTACTTCCAATTTCAAAACTCAAAGCTTGCCTCTTTGATTGTTGATTGGTGTGGCTGGTTGGTTACAAGTACTAGTGCACTGCAGAAGAAGAGATTCTGAGAAGGATAAGACAGGCAACTTTTAAGGGTGGCGGCGAGCATACACCTTTGGTTAATGTGGTGAGCAATATAAAGTAAAATCCTATAATTGTAATATATTAAAATCATAAGTAAAATCCTAGTGAATAAAATCATAAGTAAAATCATGTAATTGCAATATATTAAAATCATATAATTACAAATCCGGTTGAAACTCATTACTTTAAAATCATGTCATTACAATATGTTAAAATCTCAATTGAATATACTCTCCTTAATAGACTTAACACAATAGTCTCGGATTGGAGAAGGGATTTGGAATGTCTTTTCTTTTGCAATCTGGACAGAAGGAGAAACGCTTACATGAAATGAGGATATCACTATTTTGCTATCTTGGTCAATCACATTATGCCACGCGTAATAATTTTTTCACACGACAATCTGGGATTCGTTGGGGGATAGCAAAACAGTGTTATCCCCGTTTCATACAAGTTTTTATGCCATTAAAGAGTATATGATATGATGCATATAAATTATTTTATAACATAGACAAGCACTTGAATAAAGAATATATTTTTATGGGCAGAAGAAGTGCTTCCTAAAGAAGTATTCCGAAACGGATCCTTACAACGCCTTACAGCTGTTCGCACATGTCATTCTCTTAGAGGGGAATGTTTGGGCCAAAAATGGAAACAAGACCATTAAGGGATTTTTAAAATCTAGGATGAGCTTTGGGCCACATGTTATACTAAAGAGAGAATTGGGTTTAAAAGAAAGGCCCAAGATCGTAGTCATCCCAATAACATTTGTCTTTCTGTTATCCAAGGTTTAAAGGGGGTTTTACCCGGGTAAAGACACTTTGCCCAAAATAAAAGCTTTAAAGTCGACTTCAACAACTGGGAAGAAATCAGGCAGCAAAAGAAAGATTGAACAACCACATTAATTGCGATTTGAGCCATGAATCTCTACTGAGCCAACTTGTCGAGGCCATACTGAAGCATTTCTCACCATCAACGGAAGGATCAAAGCACTCAAGTTTACCAGCTCTACCTGCAAAAGAAGGACTGACAACAGATCTCTTCACCAAGTGTGCAGATTCAAACACCAAGGAGGCTATATAGCAGAATGGCAAAACACATGGACACAACTTTTTGCTCAGAAAAAGACTTCAACTCGATCAACCTTTGATCTCGTTGAACTCAATTACTTTTCCTCCGTATTAAGAATTCAATGAAAGTTAGAATACACCATCCAAACACACCATAAAATTAGGATTAAAAGACTAGAATTTGTACACATATAATTGATGCTACTTTCCATAGGTGGTGCTACTTTCTTATGTATGATAGTCACCTTTTGAAAGATTAGGGGGCTCAAAATCAAATTGGAAGTTTAGAAGGCAAAGCGTAACAAGGTCTATCATTTTGGTCCATTGCGAAAACCAAACCTAAATAAGAAGAGAGCATTTTTGCTCACCACTTTAACCCAAGGTGTACCATCCCCACCCTACTCAACACTTGACACATGTCCATGACTATAACTATGGCTCCATAAATACAAAGCAAATAGTTAATTATGGTTAGGCCTATGAACACGTGTCAAGTGTGGTAAAGATACACCTTGAGTTAAAGTGATGAGCAAAAATATTTCCAAAAAAGAATATTATGTTTTGTGGAATTCTTTTTTGTAGTTGACTCTACTTTCTTTAATCTAAGCTAGGTCCTTTCCTCACAACAACATTTGTTCAACGCCCATTGGATATCATTACTTTTTTTTGTTGTTGGTTTGGTCCTGGTCGGAAGATTTCATCACTTTATTTTATTTACTTCAATCCTTTCATACCAGCCAGACAAATTCATTTTAATAAAAGGTATTTTCTTTGAATTCCGCAGCTCATGGTTGACGTTAAATCCTAAATTATAAGATATTTTGTGGAAAAAATCTAGTTTATATCCTAATTATAGTTGGGTTCACTTTAATAGACGATGCAGAGTAGAGTAGTCTTGAAGTGTTGTCGTGGTCAATTTTAGACATTTGTGGCATTCATGCATGATTAGTTGGTTTACAATTTCCTGGAACATATGCTCTGAAATTTCAATGGCATTAAGTATGTGTGGGATATATATTATACTCTATTTCATTATATGGATCTTCTTATTGATTTCTAACTGTTTGATGAAAGGCCTGAAAGTAGAGCTGACTTAGACACTCTGCAGATTAGTCCTCGGATAATTTCTTTTTTTCTTTTTATACAAGCGATACTAGGGAGGAGGGAATTGAACCTTAGACCTCAAGTGCAGATTTGCTACAAGCACCTTCCTAGTTAGTCCTCTGATTACTTCTCTAGTTTAAGCTTGAATATTGTCTCAACATTAACTTTGTATCCAAATGTCCTTGACTTTTTAACTCTAATTAACTGCAAAGTAATCTTCCTTTTTTTTTCCTTTTTTTTGTTTGTTCTATGAGTCGTAATCATGCACATGTTCTTGAACACAGGTTTTTGAAGGTCCAAAGTGCATGGAATCCCAGTGGTATAATCCAAAAAGAAAACAACATGTATGGTCTTATTAATAAAAGTTGGAATAAGTGTTCTTGTTTTCTTCTTTGCATTTTCTTCCCCTCTTACATAAAAAGACAACCCAATTTAAAAGGTTTCCTTTGCATCAAGGAAAGAACCTCAATGCACTTTCCATGCATTAACCAAGTCGATAAGGTCACTGGAGAAAATATTGAAAAAGGAAATTAGGTGGTGTGGAAAATAGAGGAGTGGTAATACTTAAAAATTGACAAATGACATACATGTTCTGGTTCAACAACTATTATCAAGAAAATAAATGTTGGATGTGGAAATGTGGTGTGAACCATTTGATCTTAAATGTTATCAGAAAAAATAGTGTGATACGGGATATCACTGTTTTGCTATCCCCTGCCAATCACGGTATGTCAAGTGAAAAAGTTATCACATATGGCATACTGTGATTGGGTGGGGATAGCACTATTTGTGGAAATATGGTGTGAACCATTTGATCTTACATGTTATCAAAATAACTTGTGAGAAATGGGATACCATGATTGGCCGGGAATAGCAAAACAGTGCTATCCCCATTCCACACAAGTGCTTATGCACATGTCATTGCTTATGAGGGGACTGTCTACTGCAGAATTTCATGCAGTGGTCACCTCCTTGACATAAAATATGGATCAAGCTTGAGCTTGACATATTCTTTAATTTATTATGGACAAAGTTTGATAGACTATGTTGCAGGTAAATGCACATTCTATATATATATATATTATGTGTCCTATATATGGACTGGTAACAATCTTGCTACAACTTGTCTCAAATCACAAAAAGAATCTGATACAAGTTTTTCACCGGAGCAATAATCCAAACTGAAAATGTACAAGTTTCCTGCTAGTACATTAGTGTCCCATGCAATCATATTGCAGCCTGTTATTGTTCAGGCCAGGTACTTTTCTGCTTGCACAGATAGTAATGTCATTGTTCTTCTGTTAATCTGTAACCTTATTTTCTTCTTCTTGGTTTGTAATTGTTATGCAGTTTCAAGACCCAAAAGGACCTACTTGGTATGAATTGCACTATTTCTCCATCGCCTCATTCGATTATCCCCGCACACACACATATATCATAATTTTTTCAATGTTTGATTTGATCTCTAACATGATCAAGTGTAATTAAAACCAGGTTGTCGTACAAAGGTACCCCGCAATGTAAACATGGAGAAATTGCGGAATGGCTATTTGTTTCCTGAGGTGATTTTATGACATTTCATTCATTTCTACTTTTGTTATTTTTCTTGGATATAACAATCTATTTACATTCCCTTTTCTTTCCTCAGTTTGGTTGAATATGCATTTGGTTTGACTTTAAACTTTCAGTATTATTTATACTCGATCGAAGCTTTATAATACTCTTTTAATCAAATTGTCCTGCAAAATATGATACTTTTATTGCCTCCACAGCTCAATTTTAGTGTTGATTTATATAGTCTAGCAAATTTATGTCTCTTTTACTTTGCTAATTCAGCACTTTGAGTGTCCTCTTGATCACCTGAGATCTCTTACCGCTCATCATTCTTTTGTCATTAATTCAGATTTCAAGGCTTGAGGTTCAACACATTGAGAAGTTCCCAAATGCAAAGTTGATAAGCCTTGGGATTGGTGATACAACAGAACCAGTACCACAAATCATCACATCAAGCATGGCTAATGTTAGTAATTTCAACTGAATTTTTACTTTCAATGTAGATATTATATTTCTATATTTTTCTAGTTTAGTGTTTGATTGTGTCCTAAATTGCACCAAGATTAAATAGCCTTAAGGTGGAATTCTGTTCTGTGCATGGACACAGACAAATTAGTAATTTTAAATTTGTGCAGAAATAATTTGATGTAAACTCACTGAGGGCTATGTTCTGTTCAGGCAGAGGGATATCGTACGGTCTGGTAAAAGTGCATAAGGTGTTATTGTGTTGAAATCCTAGTAAAAGGTGCACTAGAAACCAAATGTTATTAGGTGGTAAACATTTCTTTTGAGATATCAGTTTTTACTACTGTTATACGGTTAAAAGTATTCGTATCCTGTGTATAAATCACAAAATTTTCATCGAAGATTGAATTTCTGCCTTGGACAGTTTTATTGTCATCAAGAACATCTAATTGATTGAATGTCTGATGCCCTGTTTGTATGAGAAGATGCTAGTTTTCGGATATGAAACCTGGTTATGGAGATGATGCATTTCCGGATTTATGTGCTTACTGTTTACAGGGCTAGTTGTGAACACATCAGTAGTCTCTTGTTATATGAATACATCCTCAGCACAACACAATGTACACATCTCATTTAGGTTGCAATTGGATATGTCTATTTAAATGAGGGATTTTGGTTTTTCAACTATGTTCAAGTTGATCATATTAACTGTTAAGAGAAAAAAATTGGATGGACTTTTTGAAGGATTGGAATGTTTAATACTTTGGTGTTTTGCAGTATGCACACGCCCTTTCAACTGTGGACGGTTATACAGGATATGGCCCTGAGCAAGGCAACAAGGTACATAGTACATGCCATACTGCTTGGTTTAGCATTTATCATCTGGTGCATCAAATTAGTTACTATTTTTTGGGTACAGCGGTGCATCAAATTTATATAATTTAGAAAAATTCTCTTGCCAGATTGTGAATTTTGACTATTGATCACGTTAGTTTTTACTAGAATGTGTGGTCCACATTCACAGTCTCGCAACATAACTCTAGAGTAGAAAGTGTTACCATATACATGCGTGTGTGTGTGTGTTGCAGCCAGATGGTGTCCTCACTTGGTACTTTTTATGACATAAAACTTCTATCATTTCTACATAGGCATTGCGGAAGGCAATTGCAAAGGAATTCTATAAAGATCTGCCCATAAAAGACACAGAAGTTTTTGTATCAGATGGCGCACAGAGTGACATTACTCGGCTTCAGGTACTCAACCGTTTAAGTTTGGTGGATGCTAGTTATCTTTTCTATTTTTTGGTTTTTCAGTTTCAAGTGTCGCTCACTCTTTCCTGTCTTAAATTCTGAAAATTACTACAATGCTAGAAACAATGATTTCCCTTATGTGGTATTTACAGCTACTGCTGGGTTCCAACGTGACGATTGCTGTGCAGGATCCATCCTTTCCGGTGAATTCTTATAATTCTAAATACTACGAGTTTACGTCGCTTTTTTTTTACTGCATACCACTATACTAGTAGCTTATGTAACGAAATGTCACCAAATCTTCTTCAATGCCAAGTGATGGATGCTAAGCATGCTGCTCTGTAGTGTTCTGGAAACCCTGATATTGGGTAATCTTATGTTGCTAGACTTATGTTTCCAGACAAAAGCTTATTGAGAATGCCTCAGAATTATATGCAAAGTGACATTCAAGACAATTATGATATTTTTTTTCTTTTCAATTCATTAACACATTCTATTGGGGATTCATATTCTTTTCGATACGATTTTACAATAGAAAGTTTCCCAATGGATGCTACATTTTCCTCTTGAGTATGGATACAACCAAATCATGAACTTAACACAGCTCATGCATATTCTGATGTGGAATGGTACATATTCATGGCAGGCTTACATAGACTCAAGTGTCATAATAGGTCAGGCTGGTGTTGAAGATGAAGCTGGGAGGTATGGGAGAATTGAATACATGAAATGTGGACCCCACAATAACTTCTTTCCTGACTTGGCAACCACTTCAAGAGCAGACATTATCTTTTTTTGCTCTCCAAACAACCCCACGGGTCATGCAGCAACAAGGAAGCAATTAGAACAACTTGTAAATTTTGCAAGGGAGAATGGATCAATTATTATCTTTGACTCTGCTTATTCATCTTATATAAAAGATGGTAGCCCTCGATCAATTTATGAAATTCCTGGTGCTAGAGAGGTACATGAGTTTTTTTTTGTTTTTCTTTACTACTTTAGTGCATGCTTTGAGTTTATATAATCATGGTTTTGCAGGTTGCCATTGAAATTTCATCATTCTCAAAATTTGCTGGGTTCACCGGTGTCCGGCTAGGTTGGACAGTTGTTCCTGAGGAGGTCTTGTACTCAAATGGGTTCCCTGTTATACATGACTTCAATCGCATTGTGTGCACTTGCTTCAATGGGGCGTCCAATATTGCTCAAGCTGGTGGACTGGCATGTCTTTCCTCAGAGGGTTTCCTGGTAAGTTTTAAAGTCCAAAATAAACAGAACAAGTGAACCGATCTATATTCAGCTTTAATGTTGATTCTTTGTGTGCCTGTGAGTGTGCATGAAGATTTTGCATGTGTCCACTTCATTTCAATGTTTCCTACTTTCCATGCTCATTTCCATTTTCACTCAATCATGAGTATTTTCATAGTAACAATAGAAGAAGAACACTTACGTGGCTGCAAAGTCTTTCAAAGGACATAAATCTCCACAAATAATTGACATTTTCATAATATGCATTGTGTATACATACTTTCCAAACCCAAGAAAACCCCAAAGGCTTTTACTTCTTTATATACATAGGGGTGATTTTATGTTAGGACTCAAGATCTCACATTGAAAAAATAATATATCCCAGAATGGTTTAAGAGCTCTTGGGCACCCTTCCCTTACCAGTCGGTTTTTAGGGGCAAGTTCTACCTATGGATTCTTAACAGTTTAGTATTGAAATGTCTAGCATTTTTATAATGTTAATGGAAAATTGTGTTTCAGGCTGTGCGTTCTCTGGTTGACTACTACATGGAGAATGCAAAGATATTGGTTGAAACATTTGCTTCTGTGGGTCTAAAAGTATATGGCGGCACAAATGCTCCCTATATTTGGGTGCATTTTCCAGGCTCAAATTCTTGGGATGTATGCACCAAAGTTCTTGAGAAAGCACACATAATTACAATTCCAGGCTCTGGTTTTGGTCCATCTGGTGAGGAGTTCCTGAGAATTAGTGCTTTTGGCCACAGAGAGTCTATTCTGGAGGCCTCATCTAGGCTTAAATCCCTATTTCTATAAGAAGCACAGTTAGCATGGCTAAATCAGATGAGCTTGGGTTGGCCCAACTTTACAGTTTGATATCTCAGAACATCGTTGGCTTGTAATAAATATACTTTTGTCATTGGCTTTTCCTTTCTTTTTCACGTACACGACCAAAACAAAGATACCTTCTTCGTGATGACAAGTCGATATTTTAAATTATTCTAAATTTCTTTGAGGGGTATTCGAACACAGTGCCGTGCAAGGGGCAAACACAGTGCCGTGCCCAACTAATCTAACTAGTTCTGCAACCAAAAATTGCTCAGGATCCCTCCTGGCCAACATCCCATTCTCAGTAGAAATGCATCAATATCTGATGTACCACCATCAAACATAAAGAAAATACTAAAAATGTGTATTTAATGTAACCTAGAGATAATTGAGCTAACTACGAAATAAATTCAAAAACAACATGATAGAACGGAAAAGGAAATAGATTGAGACAACCGGCCTTATACTATGAATATGGAGAGAGTACGCTATATCCTGAACCTTATAATTTTGCTTACATCCAGTAAAGAGCTATCACAGTGAGTTGATGCTAATTTCACACTTTGAAAGGATAAAAAGGGTAAGAAAAACTTACAGCAATCATATCAACCAACACTTTCCGTGTTGAGCTGTACTCACAATATTAAGAGAAGTGCAATCATCAAATATCAAGGACCAGACAGCTAACCAGTTCAGTCGCCAGTGCACTCCTTGTGGCAATTACCTTCCAAAGATCTAGTTCTGATTCTGTTGGTCGTCCAGCATGTTCAATGGGGTCAACGAGTGATGAGGATGAAGCTGCTGAGATGGAAGCAACATGGTTCTGCACATACACCTGCAGAACAGCAATATTTTGATTGGCATCCTTTGTGATCACATGAAGCTTCCCCAGGAATCCAGCAAGCAAATAGGGAGACTCTGATTCAGTGAAGTCACGAATTGGAACATCTTCTGCAACAACTTTCCAATCATCAGCTAGGTAATCGTATACCTTGATCTTTGCATTATCAGGAGAACTAGAAGGATCCAGTGCATACAATTCACCATCAACAGTGGCACTCATTTTCGTCCCTGCCTGTCTTGCCGGCCAACCCTCCCCCAAGCCAATGGGCATTTCAACCCATGAATTCGCCTCAGGATCATAAACCTCTCCTCCAACATCAACAAAAAAGGGCCAGCAGTATAAACTCTGTGGAACATACAACCTTCCCCTGTATGAAGTCATTCCAGTAGCAATAGGCTTGAGCAGATCAGCCAAAAATGCAGTCGGTAAGACCTGAGCTTTCGTAAAGGGCATGCTTGGTATTTGGGACCACACACCTGTTTTTGGATCAAATACTTCAGCTGATTGAAGAGGGGTCAATCCACCATGACCCCTAGTAACCCCTCCAACAGCATAAAGTTTATCATCTAAGATGCCTGTCTTACAATAAGCTCTACCAATTGACATTGGACTTGATTCACTCCAAGAGTTTGTAACTGGGTTATATCGCCATGCACATCTCAGGGCTGAAGCCTTGGAAAATCCCCCTAGCACATAGAGGCAGCCATCAACAGCCCCAACAGAGCAACCACAAAATGGCATTCGATCCATTGCATCCTTCCTCCCAAGCCAACCCATGATGACATCTGTAATCCTGATACTTGAGCCTGCCATGTTCCACATTCTAAGGGCAGCTAAACCCTTCCTAGATTCATCTTCACGAGAAACATTTGGCATTGGTGGCAACCTTTGCCATCTTCTGGCCAGAGGATCAAGAGCATACCATATGAGCTTATCATTTGCGACCTTTGTTAATATATAAAGCCATTCCTCTGTTGTTCCCATCTCTTTTCTCAAAGAGAAAAGTTCAGCACTCAAAATAGTGGCTTTCCAGGTCCGTGACACCGACTTCAATTTCAAATAGTGGATCCTAGGTATTCTGGAAAGAATCTGAATAGATATCTCGTCAGGAAGGCAGGGAATCAATCTCGGGTTTTTCTCATAAAAGCTTGAAGACAACCTTGGCCTCTTGCATGGTGCACTCTGTAAAACCTCATAAGGTTCATTCCCTCTAGTCCTGGAATGGTTCAAGCTCAAAATAGTCCCCATGGGTATCTTCCTCCAACCTCGTTAGATTATAATCAAATTGAACCTCTTCAATCACAATTCTACCATCATATCTACAAAAAACTGAAAATCTAAATAAATAAGGGATCGTATGAGGAATTAAGAATCAATGTCCAACGTCAATTACCAAAAAGCAAATCACATTTTCATTTGAAAAAAAACAAAAACAAAAAGAGAAACGAGCAAGCAAGAGACTGCAATGCAAATCACTTGAAACAACCTTGTCCACCATATTGCCTCCTTCAATTCAAGATTTGACAAGCACCCAAATATTATAAAAGCCTCATAAAATCAATCAATGTTTCTAACAGCTAAATTATATAAGAAAAAAAGATAAATCGTCAGTCTTAAAATATTCAGATCAAAGAAGAAAAAAAAAGGTTCATAAGATATCATCAACTAAATGGGCATATCCGAACAAAAAAAAAAGCACTGGCCATAGCAATTGAAACAAGATGAACCCGGAGCTTCCTCAGCCTTGCTTTATCCTCCAAATACAGCAAACCCATTTCATCTTCACAGCTAAAAGTCTAAAATTTACAAAAGAAATTCACTTTCTTATTTGTTTGTCTCAATTTTCTTGATCATCAAACAGAAAAATTCGACACAACCCCTTAAAACTTCAATTTCATAAATGAATATTCAATCCTTCGACAAAATCAACCAAAATTGAGACAAGGAAATTGATCAGCAAAAAAAAGAGAAGAGAGCAAATCGAGACTGTTCACCTGAGAATTTGAGAAATTAAACGGCAACGAGAAGCTGTGTTCTTGTGCTTGCTGCGAAGCTTAATAGCGAGGCAGTACCAAGAGTCATTGGCTTTTTCACGCAATTCCTTCCTCAATCCCCTCCGTCCTGCTCACTTTATTTGTTTTTTCTTTTCTTTATTACAATTTTTGCTTGTTTGCGTGTGTCACCGAACTCATCTGATTCGCTGCAACGCAGTCCAGGTGTTCATCACATTTCTGAAGTAATTTTTTTGTTTTTACAGAATATAACACAACTACAAATAGGACTGGAATTTTTAACCCAAAAACCGCCTGAATCGGCTTGGTGAAGAACAGTTCGGCTCACGGTTTGATCCAACCGAACTGGCAGTAGCAAAAAGTTCCTAAATATATTTGAAGTTGGGGTCATGAGGTTTCGAACACCTCATGGACGTGCTTATTTTGACTCGTTAAAACCTTTGTAGAAAAAATTCGGTGGGATAAAAATCTAATCAAAGGGAAAGAGTACAGTGTGCATATGTAGGGGATGGGTGCAGTCCGGTCCGATTTGGTTTCCATCTCACACAAAAACCGATGCTATTCAATTAGTGCGGTTCAGTTTAGATTTGCTGAATTTTTTTTTATGAAATTGGTCGGTTCAGTTTAAACCGATTTCCGTGCTTTTTCTGGTTTTGGACCGGATTTTTTATTATATATTTTTCAACTTTTATTTTTTACAAATTCCAACTGAAAATTTATTTTTTAGGCTTAATTTTTAAGTTTGAATCGGTCTAGTTCAGTTCAATGTCAATTTGTTAATTTTTAAGTCAACACGGTTTTTTCCAATCATGTACGGCTCGGTGTTCCAATTTTCCGGTTTTTCGGTCTTGATGCCCACATTACGCATATCTTGTATGTAGAAAATTGTTGAATGCTCCCGTTGATAACGGCGTGGTTGAATTAATTTGAAGATGCAGTACAAATGATATTGGTCACATGTTTGTCTCCTATAGAGTGAGCTTCGATAATGCTTTGTATAAAAATTGCTTCCATACCATTGCAGAATGTATAAGTGTTGTCATTCATTTAATCTCTCTTGAGATTAGAGTAATACCAACAACATCTAGGCTATTTTCATAAAACATTTCACTATATTAAATGGTTAGAAAGATTCATAAAATAATTCATACACTCTCTTTAATAAGTAAGAATATAATCAAATACAATAATAAAATGAGCTCATATGTTACCTGTATGATGATAAAAGCATTACAAGTTATATGGCATAATAAGCTATTCATATAAATTTTTGTATGCTTTGAGAGAAATTCTATAGGTTCTTCAAGAATTCTAAATATTTTTGAACTTTTAACATTTGAATACTTTGCAAAAATATTAAACTTGAATTCGAATTCATAACTTAATCAAAGTATTCAATTTTGAAGCAATTGGATCATTTTCATTTCATGGAAAAGGTAAAGAGTAGTTCCCAATAGCTCAAGGCTCTCTACTCTCTTATTCATCTTTAGTGTCTACTAATTATAGGCATAGGAAATACATCATCATTTACCACCCATAAGTGGTGGTTACAAGGCATAATTACAAATGATAAATATTGTAGTGCATATAGGTTACAATCCTACCATGATAATTAGAGGAATTATAGTGGACTTATGATGGCTATTATGGAGGGCATTATAGTAGGCATCATAACCTATGAATTTACAACAAAAATCAATTTTGATGGTTCTTATTCAATATGTTTACAGAGAAATCTAACATGGTAGATGATAGTCTAGCTAATCTTGGACATCAATTTGATAATCCTTATATTTGGTTCTCAAACTTTCCTAGTTGTGTTTTGTAATTTAGAATAAAATTTAATTTATATGCTTTAAGGATCCGCAGGGATCCTCTTTGTCCCTTGTATTTTCAAAAACAAAAAATAGCTAGCCTTCCATACCATATGTATGAAAATAGTCAAGAATCCCGGCCCATTCTGTTTGGTAGCAGGTAGCATTTACCAAAAGGACGTGGTACACTTATATATCACAAAAAATTAAGATACATGGTCGAATACTTTTTTTGTCACCGAACTTTACACGAAAATTCAATTTGATCACTGAAAAAAAATTTTAGCAAAATTGATTATTGTGTTTCCCAAAATTTACAATTTATAGACATTCTATTATCTTCCATTAACTTTATTTAAGTGCAGTTTTTATTTTTATGTTTTTACGAGTTAGGGTATACTGTGCTATTAGGGTTTAACAAATTGGGGGAAATTTTGGGTTGAAATTAGAATTGTGAGGTATAAGGTCGTAGATTAGATGCTATATTGAAGCTCGAATCGATTGAGTGAAAAGTGTATTGTGACTTCAGATGGCAAGCAGACGTAATCAAGGTGATAAAGCACCAAAAATATATTGAGAAGTTGTTGATTTCATTTTAATTTGATTATACCTCACAATTTCAATTTCAACCCAAGATTTCTCTCAATATGTTAACCCCTAATAGCACAATATACCCTAACTCGTTGAGTTAGAGGAAGAAGTCTAAAGATGCTTCCTAAAAAATTTAAAATAAAAACTTAATGGATGATAACAAAATGTCTATAAATTATAAATTTTGAAAAACACAGTGACAAAAAAAAAAATTAATCATAAGATATATATATATATAGAGAGAGAGAGAGAGAGAGAGAGAGAGAGGTGGGGTATTATTGGATCGATGGAGTCAACTAGAGTCATTTTCATGAGATAAATATGAATATAGGCAATGTCTCTGAAGGGAAGGGACCATTAAATAGAGAAGAGACAGGATGGTTGAAGTCATTCAAAACACAGAGTGTAGTGGTGTACTAGAAATGAAACTGGCAATGCAACTGATGCCTGCCAAACCCTCCTGCTGTAAGCTAACTCATAAACACAGCATGTTTCAGACTTTTAGTACTTTCTCATATCATTTATATATATCTACTTTTATATATATGCTTCTTACATTACTCATCATATATATATATATATATATATATATATACACTCTACTGTTATTTAGCTTTACCAGCTGGTTAACCTAACCTTGACAAAACATTCAAATACGTTCTGTATCCTTTTACTATTTGCTTTAATATATAACTTACCACTTAGCTAATCCTGCCTATCCAATACTACCTTATCTCCTCTCTCTCTCTCTCTCTCTCTCTCTCTCTCTAGATAGCTAGCCATGAACATAAAAAACAGTTCTACTAGTACTAAGGAGAAGAAGGATAAGAAGATGATGATCATGAGGGGCTTCATGTGCCAGTCTCCGGCAGCGACTGCGGTTTGTATGAGTAGAGCCGATGCTCGCTCAGTTATGGTGCCTAGAAGATCATCTACTAGTAGTCTTAATAATAATTTTGATACTAATTTCAATCGCACAAACTACACAAGATCATTGCTCAACAGCAACAAATACTACTACTCCAGGCTCCTCACTTCTCCTCCTCCTCCTCATCATCATGTTGATGATCATGACAAAATATTGTTAGCAATAGTCAATTAATGTGTTAATTATGTAGTAAATTAATGTGTTAATTATGTAGTCAATTAATGTTTGGCACCTACAATATTTGGGGGGCTTGACTAGTTTGGTTGCCTAATTAGTTTGGTTGCCTAACTTGGTTGGTTGCCTAACTTGGGGGGCTTGACTAATGTCTTAGGAACTTGTATATATATGTGTTGATTGTAAGTAATGAAACATAAGTGAAAAATCAGAAAATATTCTACAACTCTCATTCTCTCTACACTTTCCACTCTCTACTCTCAATATTCTCTATGTTTTAGCATGGTATCAGAGCCTATGGCTAATCCTTAAGATCCTCTATCAAATTGAGAGTCGTTGGCGTTTTTTTCATGTTGCTGTAAATTCTCTTGTTTCTGTTAAATTTCCTCTCTTTATTTGTATGGGCAATAAGTCCCTTGGCCACGATGGCCTAATTTGTTTCCTATGGGCACTACGTTCCTTGATCACCATGATCTCTTTCCTCCGTGAGCCTCATCATCGCTCACCGAGCCATTTCCTTTCCTCCGCGAGCCTCGTCACCGCTCGCTGAGCCTTTTCCTACTCGGCCTTGTCTCTGTCATGCCGAGCTACACTACTGCCGTTGTTCCCTTTGCACAGCCACTCTGGTGTTTGCATCATCTCTCAAGCTCTAACGAGCTTCCTTATGTTTTTTCTTTGACTTTTCTGCTGGTCTCTATCTTCTTTGCTGCTATCTTGAGCTCTCTTTCTCCTTCTCGTTTTTTAGCACCCTTTCTTTGTCTCTTTTTTTGGTGGGTTCCTTTTTTGTTTGTTTGTTTCTTATCACATATTGCCTTTCTTCATCATTTCCTCTTGTGCCCACGTGATAGGTGTCTTACTTGTAACATTCCATTTTTTTAATACTACTATTCTCTTTTTTATGGTTTCTTTTCTCACCACCAATCTCATACTTCTTATTTTATTCCCTTTTATTTCCTTAAATTATTTCTTCCACTCTATTTCCATCCAATTTTTTGTCTGGTATATTTCTTCTCCCTTGTTGCCTTTCACTTTTCTCTGTGTTACCCACGGGTGTTTTCTCCTCATCTCTTCGTTCTCATGCACACCCACGCCAATAACTTGGCTTCCTTTTCCCTTTATTTTATTGGACTTGTTTTGCACCATATGCCTCTTCCGTTTCAACACCTCTTACACTTGTCAACATCACCTACCCTATCTATACAATATTTGTCCCTTTCTCTCTATGTGTGCATACACATGTCATCCACCTTCATTCATTTTTATTTCTTCTTTCTTTTTGGGTTGTTGCAGACTCTTCTCCATCTTTTATTCCTTTCCTCCAGTTGTCGGCTGCCCATCTCCATTCCACCTTTCCTTGCATTTGTTTCTGCCACGAGACTGCCATGTTTGAGTCTCTTTACTATTATTTCATTTTCTCTTCTTCCAAATCTCGACCCTCTACCAGTGTCAAATTTGAGGGGGAGATAGATGCAACTTTATTTGGGTGCTGCAACTTTATTGTCATTACCGGTGTTGCTTTCTCCAAATCTCGACTCTCATACGTCGTCGGATTTGAGGGGGAGTGACACTGCTGCTCATCTATTCCGCTGCCTGCAATTCAGTTACCTATCTGCCATGACTGATTCTTCTACATCTGAGCTTCAGTCAGCTTCTGTTTCTCAAGTGCCACTGCTTTTATGGTTCTGACAACCCCTTCTCTTCAGGGGGAGAGGAGGAGTGAAGAGAAGTTGTGTCTGCAATAATGGAAGTATTTGTGACGCTGCTAGTATTGTTGTTGCTGCTTACACCATCCTTTGATGGTGCCAGCTCTTGCCTTTTGTGTCCCTTTGCTGTTAACAGTGTTGTTGCTCCTACCTGTTATGAGAGTTGTTGGGGACAGTGTTGCTGGGGATAGTTATATTGCTCTTGCTGGTGCCAGTGTCTTAGATTTCTCTCACTTGTGCCAGTACCACTGATCATATGGCTTCATCGACCCCTTCTCTTCAGGGGGAGATGAGGAGTGAAGAGAAGTTGCCTCTGCTGTTGCTACTGCCACAGTTGTCTGCCCTGCCTTGTCTTGCTGGTGCCAGTGCCTTATATTGCTCTTGCTGGTACCAGTGTTGCTCTTGCTGCTGCCAATGTTGTTGTCTCTTGTTGAGGACAATGTTGTTGTTGCTTCTACCGTGTTCTTGCCTTTGCTGGTGTGTTTCCGCTGTGTCACGCCCGTTGACCTTGCCTTTGCTCTTGACTTTCTTTACCTTGCCTTACCCTATTTTTTAGGGTTTGGTTGCCTTTGCCTTTGCTTGGGTTGGGTTTCCTTGCCCTTACCTTTGTCATGCCTTACCTTATCTTTAGGGTTTTGTTGCCTTATCTGGGCTTTCTTTGCCATGCCTTGCCACCTTGCCTTTGCTTGGCCTTTATTTGCCTTACCTTGCCTTACCCTTTCTTTTTAGGGTTTGGTTTTACCTTGACGTGCCTTTCCCTATTTTAGGGTTTGGTTTCTGTGTCCTTGCCGTGTTCACAGGGTTTCTGTGTCCTTGCCGTGTTCACAGGGTTTCTGTGTCCTTTACCTTACCTTTGCCGTGTTCACAGGGTTTCTGTGTCCCTTGCCGTGTTCACAGGGTTTCTGTGTCCTTGCCGTGTTCACAGGGTTTCTGTGTCCTTTACCTTACCTTTGCCGTGTTCACAGGGTTTCTGTGTTCTTTGTTTTGCCTTTGCCTTGTTCGCATGGTTTATGTGATCTACCGACCAACCGGCTGCACTTGGATTTGGTGTTGCCACCGACAGACCGAAATGATTAACTTCGATGTGGCCTTTGCTCCACGTGTGGCCCACCATGTAGTGGTCCCACGTGAGGGGGCATGTTGAAGTGGATCGACATTCTATTAAGAAGAAGCTTGATGCGGAAATATTAATAACGACAGTCTCTCTTTTGGCAAGTTGGTCATTGATGATATCTATGCACCAACTTGAGGGGGAGTGTTAGCAATAGTCAATTAATGTGTTAATTATGTAGTAAATTAATGTGTTAATTATGTAGTCAATTAATGTTTGGCACCTACAATATTTGGGGGGCTTGACTAGTTTGGTTGCCTAATTAGTTTGGTTGCCTAACTTGGTTGGTTGCCTAACTTGGGGGGCTTGACTAATGTCTTAGGAACTTGTATATATATGTGTTGATTGTAAGTAATGAAACATAAGTGAAAAATCAGAAAATATTCTACAACTCTCATTCTCTCTACACTTTCCACTCTCTACTCTCAATATTCTCTATGTTTTAGCAAATATCGCCCTTATTAATTATGCCGTCCACCAGCAAACAAGTGGGAGCTGATCATCATCATGATCTTCTTCCTCTTACCCATCAGCAGCCAATGTCCTCAAAGTCGATCGAAAAAAGACCGTCCTCTCATTCAGATTCAGTCCGGCCTTCATCCGCCGACGACAATGTCTTCCAGGTAAAGATTAATTTCTTTTATTTACCAAGCTCATCAAATTTTCCAACCATGAATATGAATACTATTCGAAATGCTCTTCTTGTTATATGGTGAGAAGGGACAACATTGTGTTATATATGTTGGTTGTTGCAGGTGGTTGTTATGAGAGTTTCTATTCACTGTCAAGGATGTGCTGGTAAAGTGAAGAAACATCTTTCTAAAATGGAAGGTACGTATGCCTTTGCTTGCTACATCAATATGTCAACATTAATTCAAAGGACTTTTTCTCCTTCCTTCTTTCATTTTCTTGTGTTTCTTTTTTCCTTGGATTTGTTGACATTAATTGCATTATAAAAGGTTTACTAATATGTGCTAATACGATAAAAATAAGAGATATTTAGTTATATACCTATTTTTAGCACTAGTGATATAGATAAATTCTACACCATTTAATTTATATAAACAAACCTGAAAAAACCCAAAAAATGATTGCATGCCTTATTGAATTTAATTGTGATTACTTTGATGCCCTATTGAGTGTTTTGGGTTTTTTTTCAATGAGGTTTTGAGGTTGGGTTTGTTTTAAAAAATTGATGGCAGCTTTGTAATTTTTAGGAAGTTCGAAGCTTCTTTGTTATGTTGTAAATGAGCTTTTGATGTGTTTCTAAAATTCATTTCATGTAGTTTTTTAATAATTTAGACAAAAATTTCTTTATAAAAATGCAATTAGCATGCGCGCTAAGTGGTGGTTTAAGGGGTAGTTTTTACATTAAGCAAATGATTAACACTTTTGGGAAATTTTTTTTTAATAATTCTTTTTATACCAGGAGTTACATCATTCAGTATCGACCTAGAGACAAAGATGGTAACAGTTAGAGGACACGTGTCACCATCTGCGGTGATGGAAAGCATTTCAAAAGTGAAAAAAGCAGAGTTAGTGCCCTCTTGAATCCATTCATTCCAAGGTCACCCCATATGGAAGTAAAAGTGGATCCAATTTTAATATTTGCCATTACCTCCGTTGTGGGTAAAACATTACAAAACGTGGTCCTCCATAAAAAAAATAAAAGAGGTCATGGGGGTGTGTTTTTGTGTTGGTGTGTTTGATCATCATGTGAGCTGTAGCCGTATTGATGGTGATGTGTTTTCCTTTTCCTACCGCCAATTCAAAGTGATGTTGATGTATCATAGTTAGAATTTACAATACAAGGACAATTTCTAATTTTTACCCCTCTTCATGATATAAAGGATTTGAATATCACGGGAATAGCACAGTTTTGCTATCCTCCCGTCATGTAAAAAAGTTATTGCACACGACCGAACGAGATTGGTAAGTGATATAGAAGTTTTTCTCCCTCTTCATTTATGTTTGACATAAAATACAATGTGCTACTGGGCCCAAACTGACCAGTTCCTTTTTGGTATTGGTTAATTGAGTCGTTCTATGGTGAGAAGTCCTATTTCTTAGAGCATCTCCAAGGGAGATGTCAAATACCAAACATCAAATTTAAATTTGATGGCTGATGTGGCAATTTGATATCTTACACAGCTTTATACTCCACCCGATATGTCAAATTAAATTACTGTTTTATTGCATTTTAGTGTTGATTTATTTTTAATTAAAAAGAAAAGAAAAGAAATATATATATTCATTTGACATCTTGCTTTTGGGATGTCAAAAATAACATCTCAACCTCCAGCCTTCATTCCACATCAGCTTTGACACATCGGTTGGAGTGATGTGAGATATTATTTTTAGCTATTAAATGTCTATGTGGCACTTTTAACACATCGATTGGAGATGCTCTTACCTATTTTTTACTGTCTTCTTCAGGCCCAACACCTTTATTTGGTTCTTAGGTTTTAAAATAGCCTCTCTTTTTATTTATTTATTGAAATCTCTTTAATTAATTAATTAATTTATACAAACAATACATGGGAGAATTGAACATAGCTATGTTGTTAACTACTTGAGTTACATGAACTCGCATTTTCTATTTCTACTTCATCAAAATAAACCTAATAACATTCTAAATTTGCATAAGAGAATTACATGTTTTGTCAAATGTTAATTTATGAGAAAAATAATAATACTAAGTTCTGTTTGCTTTTCCTCAATTTGAGTATTATTCAATTCGGTTTCTTTTCACAATTTGAATCGGTTGGTATAAAATATAGGACCCTAAAATATACGTAAATTATTGGTTGGACTAGTTCGGTATAGTCAGTCTTGATTTTTTGGCACCAATGTCCACATTTATCTAGAGGCCTTGAAGCCAAGGGGAATCAAACACCTATCTCCAAATGCAACACCACTACACTAATCAGCCTTCTTGTGCTTTTTACATATAGTGAACATACTTACAAGTTTCCTAGCTTCGCAGTCTTTGTAAATGTTAGGGTTAAAACTTAAAACCCTAAGTCATTCTTATATTTTATCCTAGCATCCTCTCTCTCCTTCTCTTTTTTCTTCTTCTCTCTTCCTCTCGCTCTTCTTCTTTCAAGCCCAACCAGACTAACATGCGTCATTTTTTTCTTTCTTTCTCCATTCGTAGATTCAACATCATCATTTCTCTATATGTCGTCTTCTTCTTCATTTGTTGTCATCAGTTCAGAAATTGAAATCGACCTAACATCGAACTGTCTTTTCGGTGAACTGAGAACTACAGTTTTTCGATGGGGTGGTTTGGCTTCAGTGACAGGATGTGCTCCATCGAAAGCATCAATTCGATTGGTGGTTCGGGCCTCTTGTATCGATTTACTTTGGGTAGTTGGAAACAATGCATCCGCATACAAGTTCGGACACATTATTGCCACATACAAGTTCAGACTAAAGATTCTCGAGTCATTCTATAGTAAGGGCTTTATATATGGCCCTTAGATAATGCCATATCTCTTAATTATTGGATCAAATTGATTAGCTGTTGAATCAACTTAGTTAGCATGATCTAATGGTTAAGAAATAAAGTCTCACCTAAAGGCTATATATAAGGCCCTTATTATAGAATTCTTGATAGCTTCCCTACGCAAAACTTATTTTTGGTGAACCCATGGTCCAATGCTTTTTTTGGGGTTCTATTTTGTACTATCTAATAAAGGTAGATATTTAATATAATATAAAACAACAACAAAAAACAAGCAAAACGATGTATCGTGCTCTTCCATCGCGGCCTAAGCAGTCTTATTCTAAATATCTACATAAAATATAATATAAAGCAATGAGTAAATTCATCTTTATAGATATTTTATGTCGGTATACATCCACAACTTCGCACCTAACGTGCCTAATTGAAAAACTGAAATCAAAATCCAATATAACACCCAAAATTTAATGAAAATGAATCTCATTAATATATGACAATCTATTTGTCTAAATTTCATTTGGCAAATAAAAAGAACAACCTCAACCTCAACTGTAATATCGTGCATACTAACATGCAACGCATACACAGGATAACATATGTACATCATTTATGTAAATTAGCTATCTGACTTGGGACGTAGGATACCAATGGATTGATTGTGTGTGTTCCTTGGGCTAGTACAGCAATAACAACCATAGTAGCATGTAACTGGGTGTGGGAGCAAATGTTTTCGTCTCCAATCATTGGACGTCAGCAAATGATAGATGACTTCAACCATCATTCAAGGTACTTCAAAAAACCTACTTCTAAACCTAGCTCCAAAACCCGAGAAAAATACCCGAAGCTCTCTCCCTCTCCACTCTCCACTCAGAAAAGAGAGAAGGAAGATCAAAGGGCGAAGGATCTAGAAACGAATATTCTTTCGCGAGATTATTTGCACAAACACTGGGTATGATTGATTGGGAATACCTAACCCAACAAGTTAACTTTAATAACCTTTCCTCTTTTTGGAAAGGCTATAATGAGGAGTTTAGAGTGAGGAGCTTATTTGAGGAGTTCAATCCCACCATCAACAAATGTGAGAAAATCAATGAACTTAAACATTTTAAATGGTTTGATGGTGGGATAGAACCCCTCACTCTAAACTCCTCATTGTAGAAGCTCCCTCTTCTTTTAACCATGAAGGGCTTATGTGGACTTTCATCCCAAGTATGGGTCGAGTCCAAATAAGCGCAGAACAAGGATTCAATGTTTAGGGGGGCAGGGGGCAAAAACTTAAATTTATCATTTTTTCTTTATTACCTATTTCCATATCCTATAGATATAATAAAGGGATTAAAAAAACAAATGAGAAAGCCAAGTCCACTCCTACAAAAAAAACTCTCTTGTAACGGGGATAGTACTGTTTTGCTATCTTCAGCCAATAATGCAATGACACGTGGAAAAATTATCTCATGTGTCATTACTCTATTAGTCAGGAATAGCAGAAAGTGTTATCTCCAAATGCAACACCACTACACTAATCAGCCTCCTTGTGCTTTTTACATATAGTGAACATACTTACAAGTTTCCTAGCTTTGCAGTCTTTGTAAATGTTAGGGTTAAAACTTAAAACCCTAAGTCATTCTTACATTTTATCCTAGCATCCTCTCTCTCCTTCTCTTTTTTCTTCTTCTCTCTTTCTCTCGCTCTTCTTCTCTCAAGCCCAACCAGACTAACATGCGTCTTTTTTTTTTCCTCCATTCGTAGATTCAACATCATCATTTCTCTATATGTCGTCTTCTTCTTCATTTGTTGTCATCAGTTCAGAAATTGAAATCAACCCAACATCGAACTGTCTATTCGGTGAACCGAGAACTATAGTTTTTCGATAGGGTGGTTTAGCTTCAGTTACAGGATGTGCTCCATCGAAAGCGTCAATTCGATTGGTAGTTCGGGCCTCTTGGATCAATTTACTTTGGGTGCCCAGCTCTAGTTGGAAACAATGCATCCACATACAAGTTCGGACACCGTGTTGTCACATACAAGTTCATACCATAGATTCTCGAGTCATTCTATAGTAAGGGCTTTATATATGGCCCTTAAGTAAGACCCTATCTCTTAACTGTTGGATCAAATTGATTAGCCGTTGAATCAACTTAGTTAGCATGATCTAATGGTTAAGAAATAAGATCTCACTTAAGGCTCTCACTATAGAATTCTTAATAGCTTCCCCACACAAAACTTATTTTTGGTGAACCCATGGTCCAACGCTTTTTTTGGGGTTCTATTTTGTACTATCTAATAAAGGTAGGCTCCACATATAAGTATTCGAGCCCAATTTACAAAAAAACTCATTTGATTTTCAAACGGGCCAATTATACCAACTAGGCTTCAAAACACCTAAAAACTACACCGTACAAAAACCCAAGCCTCGACTCCATTTTTATAAAAAAAATCTCAAGTATAAATAAATAAATAAAAAAGGACAAAACAACAAAAAAAACCAAGCAAAACGATG
The DNA here is from genome assembly GCF_965620075.1 of Prunus avium. NCBI lineage: Eukaryota > Viridiplantae > Streptophyta > Magnoliopsida > Rosales > Rosaceae > Prunus > Prunus avium. The sequence continues at coordinate 60,029,872 of NC_142284.1, read as the reverse complement.
TATCGTGCTCTTCCATCGCGGCCTAAGCAGTCTTATTCTAAATATATACATAAAATATAATATAAAGCAATGAGTAAATTCATCTTTATAGATATTTTATGTCGGTAAACATCCACAACTTCGTACCTAACATGCCTAATTGAAAAAACTAAAATCAAAATCCAATATAACACCCAAAATTTAATGAAAAAGAATCTCATTTAATATATGACAATCCATTTGTCTAAATTTCATTTGGCAAATAAAAAGAACAACCTCAACTGTAATATCGTGCATACTAACATGCAACGCATACACAGGATAACATATATATGTACATTATTTATGTAAATTAGCTATCTGACTTGGGACGTAGGATACCAATGGATTGTGTGTGTTCCTTGGGCTAGTACAACAATAACAACATAGTAGCATGTAACTGGGTGTGGGAGCAAATATTTTCGTCTCCAATCACAACACGCGCGGGTGGAAAAGAAGATTATCCTTTAAATTAATTAATTAAACCAATTTATTTGGTTAATTAATTAATAAGGATAATATCTTAATTATAAGATATTATAAGATATTATCTTTATTTAATAAGATAATATCATTAATTTTGATATTATCCTAATAAGGGGATAAAGTCATCATCAAATTAGGAGATTTGGATCCCGATCAGATTCCTTATGGGCTCAACCTCTACAATTTGGGTAAAGAATAAACTCCTTCTAATAAGAGTTTATTCTCCACGAAACCCTAGCCCCGAGGCTCCTATAAATAGATGACTTCATTCATCATTCAAGGTACTTCAAAAAACCTACTTCTAAACCTAGCTCCAAAACCCGAGAAAAATACCCGAAGCTCTCTCCCTCTCCACTCGGAAGAGAGAGAAGGAAGATCAAAGGGCGAAGGATTTAGAAGCGAGTATTCTTTCGCCAGATTATTTGCACAAACACTAGGTATGATTGATTGGGAATACCTAACCCAACAAGTTGACTTTAATAGCCTTTCTTCTTTTTGGAAAGGCTATAATGAGGAGTTTAGAGTGAGGAGCTTATTTGAGGAGTTCAATCCCACCATCAACAAATGTGAGAAAATCAATAGACTTAAGCATTTTAAATAGTTTGATGGTGGGATTGAATCCCTCAAATAAGCTCCTCACTCTAAACTCCTCATTGTAGAAGCCCCCTCTTCTTTTAGCCATGAAGGGCTTATGTGGACTTTCAGCCCAAGTATGGGTCGAGTCCAAATAAGCGCAGAACAAGGATTCAATGTTTAGGGGGCAGGGGCGAAAACTTAAATTTATCATTTTTCCTTATTACCTCTTTCCATATCCTATAGATATAATAAAGGGATTAAAAAAACAAATGAGAAAGCCAAGTCCACTCCTGCAAAAAAACTCTCTTGTAACGGGATAGTACTATTTTGCTATATTCGACCAATAATGCAATGACACGTGAAAAAATTATCCCATGTGTCATTACTCTATTGGTCGGAAATAGCAAAAAGTGTTATCCCCATTGCATGAAAGTCTCTCTCCCACTTATGGCTAGGGCTCCCTCCGCGCCTGCCGACAAAAGAAAGAGCGTCTTGAAATGATGTTGTTTGTCCCTGATCAACCCCGCATGTCTTTGGGAGTAAATTTGTCCGGAAATCGTGTTACTTCTTAAATATTTAATTAAAACGAAATTATTTAAAACAAGACAATCTAATCTTTTGCAATTAAAAAGAAGAACCTCAAGTGTAATATCGTGCAAGCCAACACAAAGAAAACACATGCACATCATCTATCTGTATAGACCTTCTCTTTCCACTGCAGCAATGGCTATGGCTTTATCTTCTCATCGTCACACCAACAACATGCACTTTAATAGTGAATTAGGAAATTCAACGCATTTAGATTCATTGAACCTGGACGCAGTTCCAGTCCCCCCGCTTTGGTCAGAGGTTTGAAGTGTTTGCAACTCTAGATAATATATTTTTGTGTATTTGTATACATGGTCGTCTCACACAATTAACAAGAAAGGAGCATGTTGTCTATGTCTGCATTTATTTATTATTTATATTATTCATTAAAAATATATTATTTTATTAGTTTATTCTGTTTAATCATTGTTGCGTTGGCTTTGGCCGTGCTCCTCTCGCACACGCTGACGTGTCGCCAGCGATATTTTTCAGGTGGAAACACCGCCAATCTAATTTCTACATCAAATCCTCCATTGTAAGATAATACAGTAATCCCCACTGGTTGGTTCATTATTAGATTCTTCTTTTGCCTTAATGGCTTTGGCATAGCTACACTCCTGTGACCCTATCAAAAATGAGGTTGTAGCTCAAGTGGTTAAGAGCAGTTACTCGGCTCCTTATAAGATTATGTGTTCGAATCCTCATTCTCTGATAACAGTATATGTTTTTGTTGTTGACAAATGAGCGATAAGATTAAGGGATTAAGCGAGTTTCTTTACACATGTGAGCTCGGTTGTTTGACTAACTGAGTAACCATACCCTCTCAACCATAAATGGGAGAAGGAACCTTACCTCATATGAGGGTGAGGGTAAAGATAAAACCACTGTTTTTGAAGCTATGAATAACATTGAACCTTACCTCATGTCGGCAATCAATGTCTCTGTATTTAGGGTATGACTGACGAAATAGGTAATTTGTAGAGTTTATTGGAGAATTTATGTATGTGTTTGTATATCATTCTATGAATCTGAAAATAAATTATTAGCTTCAGGTTTATAGTTGACCTAAAGGTTTAGCATTTGCGTACTCCGAAGAATGAAAGGGAATAAGATAAAGACATATATTGTCCTCTTTTACATATAACCTTTCTAAAAATTTCCTTTTCATTCATGCTTTCCGAAGATTTCATCTCAATCCTTTGACTAAAGTCTGTTGCTCATCAACCTTTTCCTAATCTCTAGCTTTAACTTGTGCCATACATGAAAATTTTTATGAAGATTGAAGAAAACTATAGCAAACAGCTTCTAGTCCAATGAAAAAGTGCACTTGATGATCAATAGTCTCTGGTCCGAATCTCATGCGACCTTAGAAGTGTGTGAGAAAAAATCATCCTCCGTTCCCTAACTTTGACAACAAAAAGAAAGAAAGAAAACCTATAATACAGGAGTGAGGGCACTGAGGCACCGCTTGCAGGATGAGATGATGCTTTCCGTATTATTTGTGTAGAATACTATTATCTCACAAACATACTAGATGCATACTACTAATGCATCATTGACAAACAAACTTAGGGTCCCCTATAATTATTGTTATTTAAAACTCACTCAATCCATAATAATTACATTTTGGCTTCATTCTTTTGTTTTTATTTCATATATGTCTTTTGCTCACATATGAAATAGCGTTTTTTCTTGTCTTTCCCTCCTGGCATGGACGTGTGAATGTTAACAATCTAAACAAAAAGATGGATGACAAGAAAAGAGCTATAAAATGCTTTAAATGTTCTATTATTGTCGTCAAAAGAATTTAAAAAAAATGTAATTTACTATTTTGTCTTTGGCCGTATTACTACATAAACATTACTAAAATTTATTCTTTGTCTCGATTCGATGAAATTCTTTCGTAGTAGTATCAAAGAGTATGGCTATAAAACTATTGTCGTTGTTTTATTAGAGTAAACCCACGCAGTGATGCAACATATTATACCTCGCAGTGATGCAAAATATACAAAAATTATGCAATAGGCTTGTAGCTCAAGTGATTAAGAGCATTTATTCATGTACACATGATCATAGTTTGATTCCCTCCTTCCCCAATATCGCTTGCATAAAAATAAAAATAAAAAGACAAAAACTATTGATGAGATTCATAATCATAGAGTCGGATGCACATACATATTTCCAACATGCATCTCATCTTTTGGAGCACGCACTGTGTTGTAGTTCAATAATATGAAATGCCTATTTTCTTTTGATACAGGCATAATAGGGGATGAGGAAGTGACGAATGATCTTAGCCATTGAACTATAAGCTCTTTTACAAATGCATATTTCTTTAAAGTCTTTTTTCGGTGAACTTGGCCGGGAAAGGGGTTAAATTTCATGATGCTATAATAGTTAAATAATTTCTTATTTGGCTAGGTTAAATGCACGGTATAGATTATTGAACTACAGTCTAAATAGGAATCCCTTTCTGGAGGGGCATTGTGTTTGTATGTAAATAAACTTGTGTATGAATTTGGCTTTCTCTAATACTAATGTTTAAATATATTTAAATAAGATAAATGCTAACATCACGAGTCATTGTCAGCCGTTGATTAGTGCGGCTGTTATAATCGATTCCGAATCCATGTTAGGTCCTAGTACATGGCATGGACCCAACAAGAGAGGCTATCCGACCAATGGATGGCATGGACCCAACAAGAGAGGCACTATGTGACGACCGATGAAAGTGAAGAGGAAAAACGATTGCAATTTTAATATTTGATTACAATATTCTATAACATAGGAGGACACGTAAATTAGCAAGACTTGTACATCGCCCCAGCCAAGTCTGAATTTGGCTTGTTTGCTCAATAAGCCTTTAAATCTTGAGACAGATCAATCACCTTGGTCTCTCTCTCACTTCGAGACTTATCAGAAGAGATTCAGAGTCCACGCTTTCATGATTCTCCATTTATCCACATTCAAGTTTAAAGGTACCAACTTTCTCTCTCTCCATTGATATTTTGCTTATTACTTGTTATCTTTTATTTCTTTTTTGAGACTTTCAATTGAAACCCTTTTCGTAACAGTGAAGTTATTAACTGAAAAAACAAAAATAATTGAAAATTGTGGGTAATTTGACTTTATTTATATATTTATATCTGTAATTATCAACTGGAAAAACAATCTGGGAGTGGTGGAAGAGAACCACCATCACCATGAATGGCTGTCGTCTAAAGTTCAGAAAAGCCTGCTAGCACGTGTGAAAGGGAAGATGGAATTTGTATGTAACTTTGTATTGTATGGTTGTGATATCAACGTGTGGGTTAAGCTCAGCTTGTTTTGTTGACCATACATTCAACGAAGACCATTATTAAACACATAATAAAGTTAGGTTTGATATGGAGCAATAGTTGTTAAAACCACATACAATAGACAGAAGTATCCAAATCCAAGTAAAGAGCAAACTTACATTTCGAATGAATTTTTTGTTTGATCATCCTTCGCTTCGTGTTGTTCGAATATCGACATATATGAATTGTAACAGTCTAAACAAATGGATCCTCACATTCCAGAATCGAACTATGCCATTTGAACTGGAAAGAGAATCCCCATACACCAACCATTGTTGATCTCAAATCCCTTTCAAGCACTCTAATCTGAATCTTAGTGCTCTTAAGTAGTTCCGGCCCTCTTAATTTTGGTTTTTCTCTTAAAATTAATAGAGGAGTTTCATTATTATTCTTTTTTGGGTTTTTTTGTGTTTCTTTTTGGATTTGTTTTTCTGATTTCATTGGCTAGCTTTTTTCGATTTGCTTTTTTGAGTTCAATGGCTTGCTTGGAAACCCCTCAAATGATTTCCATCAAGAAAAGAAGACTAAAAACAGGGAAGCTATACTTTCAGGTGGACAAACCAGATTGGTTTAGAATTTTTAATTCAAGTGCAAAATCATAGACTTTTAGGCTTTAGCTAGCAAAAAGGCCACTTTGTATGGCTGATGCAGAGGATAAACTTAGTAATGGGATCTCAAAGTCAACATAGCTGGATGATTGGATGCGAGTATAGTCTATGCCAACTATCGGATTAACAGCGCAACCTGTTAGTGTATATATGTTTAAGTCAATGGTTATAAAAAAAATTCCAAGTTTTCTTTGTATTTTTTGTTTTTGTTTTGTTTAATGTCGACTTGAGAATACTTGGCCATTGGGGTTACTTGTAAACTATAATATCATGCTTGAATATCATATCTTGATATTCCTTTCAGCTCTTCGGATTTGACTTGCATTCCTTTTCAAAGCTCTATAAATATAAGCATGCAAGAGCTTTCCATAGCTAAATATAATCACTTTCTAAAGGTAGAAACTCTGAGAGTTCCTGTTTGGTTTTGCCTGGTAACTATCTTTATCAGCAGATAAATGCTTTCTTTTTCATACTATCTGCGGATGCTAGAACGCGCGGTTTAGATTTACAATCTGACAATATAATCAGTTTGCTAGAACATATACGTTCTGGCTTGCACGACTTGACTTAATGAATCTTATCGTTATGTTCATTGACATTTCTATGCTCTAAATTTTTGTTTGAACTGTAACAGGGGAGCTTTGTTGTACAAGTGGAGCACAATGAGTAAGCGAATCAGCGACGACGATGAGGTGGGAAAGGAGGCGGACATCAGAAGCGGACATTCGTCGAATCGGCAATTTAATCCGACATTGCAGCAGGAGCAGCCATATCCTCATCAGCATCAGGTTCATAAAGTTGGAGTGCCGGCAAAGCAAAACCTGTTCAAGGAATTCCGTGCGACCGTGAAAGAAACTTTCTTTTCAGATGAGCCCTTGCGTCCTTTCAAAGACCAAACAAAGAGGAGGAAGCTTGTGCTTGGCCTTGAAGCCCTTTTCCCCATACTTCGGTGGGCCAGGGACTACAACCTTACCAAGTTCAGAGGAGACCTCATCGCTGGACTTACCATTGCAAGCCTCTGCATTCCTCAGGATCTTGGATATGCAAAGCTTGCCAATCTGCCTGGTCAGAATGGCTTATGTGAGTGCTTTTAATCCCTTCCCATGTTCAATTTTCTATATTATGTTAGTTATATTTGATAGATTTAGAGCATCCGACCCGCAAGTCAGAATTGGTAATGGATGAAGAGGCTCAGAAGCTATGTACTATTTACGCAAGGCTTTAAATTTCCGATGTGATTATTTGTTGACACAAAATAATACGCCTGTCATGTGTCACACAGACAGTAGTTTCGTGCCGCCTCTTGTTTACGCGTTCATGGGCAGCTCAAGGGACATTGCGATCGGGCCAGTGGCCGTGGTGTCTCTGTTGCTTGGGACTATGGTGCGGGATGAGGTTGATCCTATTAAGAATGCCCATGACTATCTACGGCTTACTTTAACTGCTACATTCTTTGCTGGAGTCACACAACTCACTTTAGGATTTTTCAGGTATATATGAACTGATATATATCACAATGATTTTATATACATGTAGGGTATAAAAATTAAAAAATTATTAATTTATTAATCTATGGCATTTTCCAGGTTGGGTTTCTTGATTGATTTTCTGTCTCATGCTTCCATTGTTGGGTTTATGGGTGGAGCTGCCATTACCATTGCCCTTCAACAGTTTAAAGGATTACTTGGCATCAAGACTTTTACCAAGAAGACTGATATTGTTTCTGTCATGCGTTCAGTATTTACCGCTGCACATCATGGGGTACTCATAATTTAATTACCATGTCAATGATTATTATTTATTTGATGAACATCATATTAATTTTTCCGCTCTGTTTTAATCTTACAGTGGAACTGGCAGACTATACTAATTGGAGTCTCATTCTTGGCTTTTCTTCTGTTGACCAAGTACATTGTAAGTCTATTTAAAAAAAAAATATATATATATATATATATATATATATATATATATATATATATATATTCACTAATTAATCATGGATTAATTAATTTATTCGAGCATGCGAATACTGATGCTGCTGCTGATGCTGCTGATGCAGGGTCAAAAGAAGAAGAAATTGTTTTGGGTGCCTGCAATTGCACCTTTGATCTCCGTTATTGTCTCCACCTTTTTTGTTTATATCACCCGTGCAGACAAGGAAGGTGTTGCAATTGTGAGTAGCTTTTCCTGTTTTTAATGTACATTTAAGTTTTCTCAGTTGTCACATAAACATATATTAATCCTTTTGTTATTTCAGGTGAGTAAAATAAGGAAGGGCATAAACCCAGCTTCTGCTGATTTAATTTATTTCACTGGAGACAACGTTATCAAAGGCTTCAGGATTGGTGTTGTGGCGGGCATGATAGCCTTGACGGTAAGCTTGCAGCAATCAAATTAACTTTGATGCAACAAGTAATTATATTGTGGTACTAGAGTATATGGTCACGCGGTATAACTTGCTCATGGGTCCATCGAACAACTTTGTAGGAAGCTATTGCAATTGGAAGAACATTTGCTGGGATGAAGGACTATCAGCTGGATGGAAACAAAGAAATGGTGGCATTGGGAACCATGAACATTATTGGTTCCTTGACATCCTGCTATGTTGCCACCGGCTCCTTCTCCCGCTCTGCCGTCAATTACATGGCCGGCTGCCACACTGCGGTCTCAAACATCATCATGTCTCTGGTGGTCCTTCTCACTCTGGAACTCATTACGCCCCTCTTCAAATACACGCCCAACGCCATTCTTGCTTCCATCATCATTTCCGCAGTGGTTGGCCTGATCGATTTCGAGGCCATGAAGCTCATCTGGAAGATCGACAAACTTGACTTTGTCGCTTGCATGGGAGCCTTCTTCGGAGTCGTTTTCATTTCCGTGGAGATCGGTCTTTTGATCGCCGTCTCCATTTCCTTTGCCAAAATTCTCTTGCAAGTCACAAGGCCACGGACCGCGCTGCTTGGGAAGCTCCCCAGGACTAATGTTTACAGAAACATTCTACAGTATCCCAATGCCACACAAATTCCTGGCATTCTCATTATTAGAGTTGACTCTGCAATTTATTTCTCCAACTCCAACTATATCAAAGAGAGGTATGTATGGTACGGATGCATAGACTAATTTGCATGCGCATTTACGTTGGCAGACTATGAATTTGGATCGTCGATCATATTAGTTCTCGCCTAAATCTTGATCCAGATTCATATAATTTAGCAACATAAGTCTAACAAGAGTACTAATTGACACTAACTAACTAATTTGTTGCAGAATATTGAGATGGGTCACAGACGAAGAAGAACAGCTAAAGCAAAAGTGTCTACCCAAAATTGAGTACCTTATTGTGGAAATGTCACGTAAGTGAATTCTAATTTTTTCCACAACTCAACCTTATAATATTAAGCTCCATTTTTGGTGTATTATTAATTCATTGCTTTTCATCTTTCTCAGCTGTCACTGACATTGACACCAGTGGCATTCATGCCTTGGAAGAGTTATACAGAAGTCTTCAGAAGAGAGAGATTGAGGTAAATCCATTTCCTACAATGTACTGCAATTTAGAAGTGGCTTCGGTATGAAGTTAGACATGCTAGCTGAAAATTAACTAATTCGACAATATTGCTAAGTTAAGGTTCGTTTGCTGCGCTGGATTATATGAGCGCATAGAATTTACAATTCTAGTGAGGTCCTTAGTGGCCTAAAAACAACCTGGATTTGATTATGTCTAATCTTGCTAGACCCAAATGTACTAGGATTATCAATCCCACGAAAGAGGTGGAAAGTTGAGTGGGATTATGTATATTCCTACTAGGATACTTAAATTATGAGTTGATTATGCAAATTTAATTTTGGTTATTTTACAGCTTGTTTTAGCAAATCCGGGGACAGTGGTGATGGACAAGATCCATGCATCGGAATTTGTTGAATTGATTGGAAAGGGCAAGATTTTTCTTTCAGTTGCAGATGCAATCCTTACATTTGCTCCCCATCACGAAGAACCATGATTAATTTGATCCACAAGCTAGGGTTGAAGGTTCTCCAACAAACGACTACAGAGTTAATATACTTGTGACTTTTCTTTTTGTTCTGATCCCCTCTCCTTTTCTGCCTAGTCTTTTGTTTTGTTTTGTTTTTGTATTTTTTTCTTTCTCATCAAGTCGATATCAAATTCCCATGCAATGTATATGCAATTTTTGTTTTTATATTTATAAATGTCAGTTTTTTTTTTTTTTTTTCTATTCATTATTTTGGAACAAAGTCTCGAGAAACAGAAAAATAAAAATCTCCAAACCTCTTCTAGGGCAAAAGAGAAAAGATCCATTCAGAAAAAAGATGAATAAAAATTATTGTAATGCCTCGGTATGAAAATATTTATTTTCATAAGGAACACAAAAGTTATGTCTTCGTGACTGCCATTACAACCTTGCTCTTTGAGGACACAACCATATATATACGTCGCTAGAAAGTAAGTGACTCTAAAACTTCCTCTCCTCCTTTAGGCTATGGGCGAAGGTTTGGTAACCCTTCAGCTGATGTGTAACCCTTCAGCTGAAATCCTTGGAGCTAAAAGTCAGAGTTTTGAATTTTATTTTATATGTTTTAATTTCTGGTTGTAATGAGAGCCGTTGGATAATAGTCCAAGTGGCCTAGGATATAATTGTCAGATTAAGACAAGTGTAATCATCTCATAGGGTGATAGGATCAAAGGCTAGGATTTAATCCCTGTAAAGCAGATTAGAGAAGCTTCTTACTTCTCTCTTCTCATACGTATACATATGAACAATGAAAGAATATGAATAGTTATCTCCAGCTTTCTTTTCAGAGCAACGTTCTCTTCTACATTTGTTTGCTGTGATTTCTTCCTTCCTCCCAAACATCCAAAATACTCAAAACCAAGTACTGAAACTATGAATTTTAACATGGCCTCAGAGCCAGGTTCGATTGCTTGAGCTGGGCGTGAATCTGTGAACAGGGAGTCGGAATTGATTCGAGCTGGGTCTGAGCTCCTTCGACGATCACACCTGTGATTTCTTGAATCCAATGTCTAATATGACAGGATCGGGCATTACTGAGCTTTGCACACCAGTTTTCAATGGAGAAAACTATGAGTTCTGGAGCATTAGGATGAAAACCATTCTAAAATCTCATGGATTGTGGGATCTGGTTGAACATGGTTTCGATGCTTCAGATCCAAAGAAGAAGAAGGAGATAGAAGAGACTAAGGTTGCTGAGAAGTCTACGATGGCTGAGCTTATGATGAAGGATGCTCGTGCACTTGGGTTGATCCAAAGTGCTGTCTCAGATCAACTCTTCCCCAGAATTGTGAACAAGGAGACCTCAAAGGGTGCTTGGGATATTCTGAAGCAGGAATTCGGAGGAGATAAACAAGTACGAAATGTAAAATTGCAAGGATTGCATAGAGAATTTGAATATACTCGCATGAAAGATAGTGAATCCCTATCTGTATACCTTGCTAGATTGTTTGATATATTGAATCAAATGAAGAGTTATGGTGAGGACCTATCTAGAGAGAGAGTTGTGCAGAAATTACTGTTTAGTTTGCCAAAATCATATGATTCTATATGCTCTGTGATTGAACATTCTAAGGATCTTGAGACTCTTGAAATTCAAGAGGTGGTTGCTTCTCTGAAGAGCTTTGAGCTCAGATTGGATCGACACACAGAGAACTCTACATAAAGGGCTTTTACTAGTCTGAATATTGAGGGAAAAAATTCTAAGAGTGGAGTTTCTTCTGGAGATCAAAAACCTCAGAAGAATTGGAAATCCAACGATGGGAACAAAACGGCTTGTAAACACTATGAGAAATTGCATTTTGGCAAATGTTGGTTTGAAGGGAAGCCTAAATGCAAAGGGTGTGGGAAATTTGGACATATGCTCAGAGAGTGTCATGGAAATAAAAATGTACATAAATTGAACTATGCAAATCAAGTTGAAGAAACTGGAACCTTGTTCTATGCATGCAATGCTGTGACAGATCTGAAGGTAAATCACTCTTGGTACATTGACAGTGGTTGTAGTAACCACATGACAGGTGATGAGAGGTTGTTAGTCAATATTCAAAGAAATTTGACTTCTAAAGTAAAGATGGGTACTGGAGAAATAGTTCCGGTTGCAGGAAAAGGGACTCTTGTGATAGAAACCAAGTTGGGTAGGAAGAACATTCAAGAGGTGATGCTTGTACCGGGTCTTGAAGAAAATCTGCTTAGTGTTGGACAAATGATGGAGCATGGGTACTATCTTGTGTTTGGAGGGGATGTGGTGAACATTTATGATGATCGGTCACTAGACAATCTGATTGTTCGAGTTCAAATGACAAATAACAAATGTTTTCCTCTTACAATGATGTCTGCAAGTGATTTGGCCTTAAAGGCAAGTGTTACACACTGCTTGCAGACATGGCACAAGAGATTGGGGCACTTAAATGAAAGGAGCATAGAAATTCTTGAGAGTCAAGACATGGTTCATGGCTTACCTCACTTGGGGCAGACTTCAGTAGTGTGTGAAGGCTGCATGCTAGGAAAGCAACACAGAGATTCCTTTCCATTGGAGTCCACTTGGAGAGCTACATGTCCTTTGGAATTGGTTCACGCTGACATTTGTGGACCAATGCAGACTGAATCCATTTCGGGAAACAAGTATTTTCTGTTATTTACAGATGATTGCACTAGAATGTCATGGGTGTATTTCATCAAAAACAAGTCAAGTGCATTTGAATGTTTTAAAAAGTTCAAGGCTATGACTGAGTTGCAAAGTGGATATAAGATAAAGGCTTGAGAAGTGATAGGGGTGGAGAGTTTTTATCAAGCGAATTTAACAAGTATTGTGAAGAGTTTGGAATTCAAAGGCAGCTAACCGTGGCATACTCTCCTCAGCAAAATGGAGTAGCCGAGAGAAAGAATAGAACAGTGGTGGAAATGGCGAAATCCATGCTGCATGAGAAGGGTATTCCCTATGAGTTCTGGGCAGAGGCTGTAAATACTGCAGTTTATCTACTAAATAGATGTCCCTCTAAGTCTCTCAAGAAGGTAACACCATTTGAAGCTTATACTGGCAGAAAACCAGGTATTGCACACTTGAAGATTTTTGGATCTCCTTGCCATGTGCACATTCCTTTAGCACTCAGACATAAACTTGAAGAAAACAGCCACAAGTGTATCTTTGTGGGTTACGGAATCTGTGAAAAAGGGTACAGATTATTTGATCCAAAATCTAGAAAGATTATTCTGTCCAGAGATGTGCATTTTGATGAAGATGCTTCATGGAAGTGGGAGAACACTGATAAAAGTGAAATGAGAGTTCCAATGGTAGCTGAGAGTCAAATGGCAGATTGTGGTGAAAGACATAAGCAAGTTGAAGTCTGTGATCCAAGTCAAATCTTGGATACATCAATTCAAGCAGACGGAGGTATGACACTACAAGATGAGGAAACGCTTGAAGGCTCGCAAGCTATTGACCACACACCAAAGAAATGGAAAAGTATCAACGAGATCATGGCTCAGTGTAATATGTGCATAATGGAACCTGAGAATTTTGAAGAGGCTGATCTAGATGAGTCATGGAGAAAGGCAATGGAAGCTGAGTTGGAAATGATAGAGAAGAATAATACCTGGCAACTTGTTGAGAGACCGTTTAATAAACCTGTCATTGGTGTCAAGTGGGTCTATAAGACCAAACTTAATCTAGATGATACTGTGTAGAAAAATAAGGCTCGATTGGTGGCTAAAGGCTACTCACAAAAGCCTGGGATTGATTACAATGAAAACTTTGCCCCAGTGGCAAGGTTAGACACCATTAGAACCTTGATTGCTCTAGCTGCACATAAGAAATGGAACTTGTATCAGCTGGATGTTAAGTCTGCGTTCCTCAATGGAGTATTAAAAAAAAGAAGTGTATGTTGAACAACCACAAGGTTTTGTGAAAGAAAAATGAAGAAATAAAGGTGTACAAACTACACAAGGCACTGTATGGATTTAAACAAGCACCGATGGCATGGTATGATGAAATTGATGCATATTTCAACAGTGCTGGTTTCAAGAAAAGTTCAAGTGAAGCAACTTTGTATGTTAAAACAGGTGAGAATTCAGGTATTATTATTGTCTCCCTATATGTAGATGATATTGTATATATTGGTAATAGTCCACAAATGCTTGAAGAGTTTAGAAAAGACATTATGAAGCACTATGAGATGACAGATTTGGGATTGTTACACCACTTTCTTGGAATGGGAATATTACAAACCGAGAAGAGTATTTTTATACATCAAAAGAAGTATGCACAGAAGTTGATTAAGAAGTTTGGATTAAAAGATTGCAAAGCGGTAGCTACTCCACTTGCAATGAATGAGAAATTGAGCAAGATTGATGGAAGTGAAGCTGCAAATGAATGAGAATACATACATATTGTGGGAAGCTTGCTCTATTTGACAGCAACTAGACCTGATGTGATGTTTGCAGCAAGTCTCTTGGCTAGGTTCATGCATAATCCTACCAAGAAACACCTGGGGATAGCAAAGAGAGTGCTGAGATACATTCAAGGAACACTTGATTTTGGAATTGAATTTATAAAAGGGAAGACAACTACTCTAATCGATTACTGTGATAGTGACTCGGTAGGAAGTGAAGATGATATGAGGAGCACTTCAGGGTATGCGTTTACTCTAGGATCTGGGTGTGTTTTCATGGGCATCGATTAAGCAAAACACAGTGGCATTGTCCACTGCGGAAGCAGAATATGTCAGTGCTGCTAAGGCTACTTCCCAAGCAAAATGGTTGAGGTTCTTACTTGAGGACTTTGGAGAAGAACAAGTTGAAGGAACTCAAATCATGTGTGATAACACATCAGCTATAGCAATGGCAAAGAATCCAGTTCTCCACCAGAAAACCAGACATATCAGTCGAAAGTTCCACTTCATTAGAGAAGCTATTCAAGCAAAGGAGATTGAACTTATCTACTGCAAAACAGAAGATCAGATTGCAGATATATTAACCAAGGTTCTGTCTAAGGATCGATTTGTGTATCTAAGAAAACTACTTGGTGTCAAATCAGCCAAAGGGTTAGAAGGGAGTGTTGATGTGTAACCCTTCAGCTGAAATCCTTGGAGCTAAAAGTCAGAGTTTTGAATTTTATTTTATATGTTTTAATTTCTGGTTGTAATGAGAGCCGTTGGATCATAGTCCAAGTGGCCTAGGATATAATTGTCTGATTAAGACAAGTGTAATCATCTCATAGGGTGATAGGATCAAAGGCTAGGATTTAATCCCTGTAAAGCAGATTAGAGAAGCTTCTTACTTCTCTCTTCTCATACGTATACATATGAACAGTGAAAGAATATGAATAGTTATCTCCAACTTTCTTTTCAGAGCAACGTTCTCTTCTACATTTGTTTGCTGTGATTTCTTCCTTCCTCCCAAACATCCAAAATACTCAAAACCAATTACTGAAACAATGAATTTTAACATACCATTATCCTGTACACTAAGTCAAACTAGCTCTAAGACGAGTACGGTCCATTCCTACCTCCCCCTATCTCTACTTCTGCTTACGACTGCTAGAATTAGGATACGCAAGGCATGCTAGATTAATTTATCAAGAAAGATGAGCTTGCAGTGATTAAATTCTTTCCTCCTGCCAAGTTGTGAAAGAAATTGTATCTTAATTAAGGTTGTCAAGTGGCTCCAAAAGGCTCGAGCTCGTATAGGGCTTGGCTCGAATTTGGCTTGTCTGAGCATGGCTCGATTGTAATATAAACAAATAAGCTAAGCTTGAGCTTTAGTATGTTCTGCTTGCAAAACTCATGAGTAGCTTGTTTATCTTATGTGTGCTCATAGTGCACCTTTTTGTTCCCATGGAACCTTCTCTTCTAAAGGAAATTGGCCATTGATACGGATCCAAAACGTTCATTTCTTTCTATTCGTTATTCTCTTTATTACTAAGCCATGAATCATGATTAAATTGTTAATCGTGAAATTAGTTTGATGGTGAATTCTAATAGGGCTTTAAAGTACAATGGGCTAAAAATGATAAAGCCTAAATATCTATTGGGCCTATGGATTGAGTGTTGTTATGAGCCCAAAGGAAGACCCAGCATCACCATTTTCGACTCTAGGGGTTTTCTCCTTTCATATGTGTGTGGTTGTGTATATAAGATAGACTTTAGCCATGATCACCATAGGGTTTGAGTCTCAATCTTGAAGTTGTGTTGATGTGAGAGAAATCTCCACTCCACCTTGCTAAAACTGGATGAAGGATATCTGAGTTTACAAGGTTCATTAAGCCACTAACAATTAAAAAATTGCAAAGAAAGCAACGGAAGCAATAATATTAGAGCCTAATTAAATCTTAAACATTTCCATGGATCTTTAGACTCATATTAGAATTTATAGTTCCACAACCGGTGTGGTGCTTGCCAAAGAACTTCCGATGCCAACGTCAAATAATATTTCAAGAAATATTATGTATGAAAATTAGTTGTGCAGAGATTGATTCAGAGTTTTGAACCAAGACTTGCGTTATCCGTTAATGACTTATATTTTTCTACTTTTACTGAATCAATTTATTAAATGAAATTTTGATAAAGAATAAAGCAAGTACATAATCCGCAGAAAAATGTTACAGAATCAATAAATTGAATGAAATTTTAATGGAGACAAAACATACAAAAGGGGTCAAAAGGTCCCGTTTACATCAAATAAAAAACAATCGATCAGAGAAGCTCAATGAATTCTATAGAAGCAAGAATGACTTTGGCACTTCAAAAACAACCCTTAAATCCCCTTACACTTCTCATGTTTGAGAGCTGAGAAGGGTGAGAAGTAATTTTTGGAGTGCTAAAATCATATCTAGTGCAAAAGCAAAACTAGTCCATGTTAGAAATATTATGAGCCCTCCTCATTCTGCTTGCCCACGACCCTTCCTTCTGGGCCATACGGCAGTTGGACTTCCTCTTCAACTCAAGAACTTGTTGTCGCCATCTATTTTGTGCTGCACCATGGTTTCTTATATTATCCATCTTGAAACCAACCCTAGTAGTACCAACACAATTTTTCAAACCTAATTCGTAATCGTATTCTTCGCGCAACACCGGATCCGATAGCGTCTTGTAAGCCTGATTCAGTAGAACAAATTCCTTGGTGGAAGAAATGGAAGGATCATGGCAAACGTCTGGATGATATCGAAGAGCCATGCTTCTATAAGCTTTCTTTATCTCATCTTTGCTTGTATTAATATTGGGATTTAGACTAAGCATTTTGTAGAAATCGGTGCTCTCATTTTCTCCATCCTTCACCTTATAAGTAGATGATGACTTGTAATTAGTGGCTGATCTGCATGTAATTAAAGACAGCTTAATAGTGGGTTTGCGTTCATGGTGGTGGTCGTGTCTATGGCTGCGAGAAAGAAAAGGTTTAGGTAAAGCTACACTGTTTAGGCTTGAAGTCAGCGAAAAGTTCATGGCGTTGAATCCAAGTTATGATTCTAGCAATGGATTTTGGGAATGCATGGGAGAGAGTAAGGTGGGTTGAGCTTAATATATAGTGGGAGCAGATACCTTGTATCCTAATTTATAATATCATAGTTTAAACATTTTTACATGGGAAATGTTCTCGAACACTATTATTATTGTCAAATAGCACTATTTTTTTTCTTCATATAAGTGATAGTCTAAATTATTCTAAATTAATCTAATTTATTATGTGGAAATGGATTTGAATTTTGGTGAAGGCGTTGGGCGCACTGCCCTGACTAAGTGGCTTAACTCATGTTTGATTCAAAATAGTACTACTATCATAGCATGTGAACAACATTGACAATATCGACATAATATTACTCTTTTATTAATGTCATGTCAAAATAATGTGATACTCACCAACAAGGTTTAATTCAGTACAAAAGAGCATGAGAAATAATATTATAGTGTATTCTACAATAATATTAATATTATCCCCTATTTTAGAACTTATTGAGATAAGAGCACGAGGAATAAAATAAAAAATAAAAAAAATACTCGGAAAAAGAAAGCGGTTGAATATGCAGTACGGATACACAATTAGCGGTAACTCCAAAACAAAACGCGTTTTTTCCCCTAATAACCATCGAGCTATGCTTCTGTTTGGTCAGCGTTGAATCATAAACTGTCTTCTTGCCATTGGGTTTTTTTTCTTCCAACTTTTTCTTTCGGTAAAAAGAAAAAAGTCAATAGCGCGTTTGACCAAAAGAAATTAGAGCTCGGCCGAAAGAAATATACCTCTTCTTTATAGGCACGATGCTTGAATTCTCATAATCCCAAACAAATAATAATGTTTGTTGTGAGGGGGACGCGTTTGGAATGGTGCTTCTGGTTTTTTGTGTGGATAGATTTCTAAGACGATATCTAATCTTTTATGTACTAAATTCCATGGCTTTTCTTTTTCAAATACCCTTCGAACTAGGAATCATATAGCCAATAGACTTGTTACATTTGTGAATGTCTCCGGCACGAGACCTCTTGATTTGAGAAAGACATTGAAAAATCATTTAAAGAATAATAAATAAAAAATAGTAATATTAAAAATTTATGGAAATGGCTTTGTTTTGTTGCTAAATTCTATAGTGAGTGCCGTATATGGAGATTCACATCCATAGTCCGTATATGTCACATTCATTCACTCTAAAACGACTCTCGTTTTGTTATTAGGTTTGAAAGGTGGCCGAAAACTATTCTAAATCCATACAAAATCTCCAGGCCCAATTTCCTCCAAAAACTCGTGGCCATCCTTTGACGCACTTGTTAGGCAGGTAAATGTTCAAGAGAAACTCCAGGCCCAAATTGATTTATTCCATTTTTATGGCAAATAATTGATTCATTACCTTCTTTTATTTGGTGAAGATTATAACGGAAAAAAAAAATGAATTTTTCATTTTTAACTGAAGGAAGAAAGTCAATTTGATTTCATGGTCGATCTTTGAATTTCTGTGTTAATTCAATAGCTCTTGGAACGCTCCAATTTTGGGACTGATTGGTTTTGATTATGAGCACCAAAATAGATGTAGCTCTTCTACGCAGTGTTCAGAATGAAACAGATATACCATCGAATGCATTGCACAATGCGTTGCGTGGTTTACAAATTGAAACATGCTCATTGCTCACAGCTCAAGAATTCTTTTAAGTTCAAACTTCAAATCAAAATGGAGCACAAAAATATACGAAGAAATAGAGTAATAAATTAGGAAAAAGATGTCCAACCAAACCATCAATACAGGTTTCAAGTGACCCCAAAACAGATGTCAAATCTAACTTCAGTCACACCTCAAAAACAGCTAAAGTGAGAACTCCCCAATGGTAAAATGAACATCACAACTCTCTTATATCATCCCTCTCAGCTCTCAAAAACAAGGGAATGATGCAACTACAAGACCAACGAGCAGGGATCCAACTGAACTGGCAAGCATAAGAGAACCCGCGGCGGCCCCTGGCGGAGAAGCAGGTGCTTGCTCGTTCCCTCCAGCAGACGATTCAGGTGTAGCAGCAACAGATGTTGGAGAAGATCCCGGCGAGAGACCTGCAACACCAGACAGAAAACCTTATCAGGTAATCCCAAGTTAGACCGGTGGTGTAGGGAATAGTGTCGGAGTGATGTACAATGCTGTCTAGAATCAGATTCAGCGAAATGAGGAAACCAGAGAATAAGGACAATGACAGTCATGACAAACAAAACATATTTAGTTCGATTCATCTTGCAAGCCGAAAATCGAAAAACAGAAATTTAAACACTGACAATGCCAGTTTGAGTGTGAGAAACAAATAAATGGTAATAACTGATTTGGCACATCACAGTTTCTGTCTAACAAATTGAGAAAGTAACATTGAAATCCAAACTCAATATATTTTCTGTATTAAACTTGAAGTTCATAGTAACATTGAAGATCAAGTTTATACTAAACACCCCTCTGCAAGTGAATTGATCAATTTAAAGATTATTTCCCTCATTTTCTTTTCTTACACACAAGTTTAAGACATGGTTTTCTTCCGCACAGAGCACAGCCGTGTATAGATCAGGGAAATCCCAGAAGAATAAAAAAAAAAAAAAAAAAATTAAACCCAATAGTCTGGAATTAATTATAAAAAAAATAAAAATATAAAGAAAAAAGCAGATCAATCTGAAAGCTATATTAAGATAAAAATAAGAACATACCAGGAGCAGCTGCAGGAGTGATAGATACTGAAAAACGACAAAACCAACAAAATAAAAAACAAATGAATAAAATTAAATATTAGCCATTAAATCTCATAAAACTGGTTAAAAACAGAAGAAAAAAATATGGAAAAATCCAGAAGAGAAAACTGACATCCACAGTTGGTGGCAGAAGGAGCAGAGACTTTGCAGGCAGCGGGGAGGGAGGCGGCCTTGGTGATGTTCAAAACGACGCCGAGTTGAGCGCTGCTCTTGAAGGCCTCGCAGAGGCAGGCAGCGTCAGCTTTGAGGACCATCTTGAGGCCGCTGCAGCAAGTCCCAGCGGGCTTTGTATCGGTGCTCCCATTGGACACAAAGGACAAGCAGTCCGCCATGTTCAAGATCAGGCTCGAGCAGTCCACCGCCGGCGCCGGAGCCGCGTGGTGCGTCGACCCACACTCCCCAAACGCCGCCATGGCCACCGCCATCACCACAAGCACACTCCAAACCCTCATTGCTCCCATTTTCCTTTAACTTTCTTTCCTTTTCTTTTCTTTTCTTTTCTTTTCTCAAGAGGAGAGAGAGAAAAAAATTAGAATGTGGGATTTGAGGTGGGATGGGCTGTGGAGGACATATTATTGTGTTTTATATAAGGGAAGGGGAGGAGGTATTTAAGTGGCGAAGTGGGAACGAATGATGGCACTCTCAAAAGAAATGAGGCTTTTGCCCTTTCTCTCTCATCAAAGTAAAGTATACGGTGCATTCAGTGAAAAATGACATTGACTCGTAGATAAAAATAAAGTATCAAACTTAAGGTGGAGGTTGGTATCGCTTGTACTTAAAAGTAACGTATCAAACGGCAACGAGGAAAAGTTTGTAATTCAAGTGATTAAACTCATTTTTTTCATTCTCAATATGAGTTAGGTCAGTTGGTCAAGACAGTAATCCTATCCTTTTGCATCCAAATTTAAATGGGGTTTGGGCAGAATGGGTTAGTCGGTGCAATGAAGTGGGGTTGTGTACGTGTCATGCATCGCGTGCTATATCCCTTTGTGTCATGCCACTCCACACACTCTTTTTCTTTTCCATGGCTTTGTTGGGCCACAAAGGGAGTTCAAATCCGAAGTAAATCTTCTGGAAGGAAAAAAAGGAAGAGAAATATAAATTTTCAAAAATTGATAATTATCAGGTCCAGAATGAATGCCCTGCATCTAAACTTTTTCCAACCGCATTTAAGTAAATTATCCCTAATGTATTCACGTTTAAAATTAAATAAAAAAGGTGTTTTGTTCTACAATAAGGGCAAAAAAAGTATGTGATTGATTGGATTATTGTAAACTAATCGTCATTTGATCCAATCATGTAAACATTGAATTTAAGAATTCAATAAAACCTACCAAAGTCTTCAAAACAACGCCAAATGGGATTGATTCGATTCGGCTAATTTTAACATATTAAATTTGATTTTAAACACTCTAAATAAATTAAAAAATCACTTCTGAAAATCATTTTAAAAAATAAATACAACTCTACAAATTATATTTTAGTTGTCTTGGTCAAATACAAATTGTAATAGTTTAGTTTTTGTTTGGGATTTTGGCCTTCATGAAACCCATAAATACGAATTGTGTTTTAGTTAACTACAGATCACTTTTAAGAGTCGTTTCTTTTCAACTTATTCCTCCAATACTAGAACGATTTTTCATAAATAAAAAGAAGCACTAAAAAAACTACACAAAAATATAAAATATTTATTTCATTTCAAAAATAGAAATAATATTGCACATTTGGGATGACAACATTGTTACGTCCGGGATTTGCAGAAAAAAAGGGTCTTCACTCATTCCGCGTTTCTTTTCGCTTTTTCTACTTTTCTTTTTACTTTTAGTGTGAACACTCTTTTTCATGTGTGAAAGAAGTGGCAAATTGCATTTAGTTGGTTCAGCTGTAGCTGGGTGGGTAAGTGAGCTCTTGGATTGTTCTGGAAGAGTGACTTATGTGGCTCACCACAAGGGAGTACGCAATTGCAAATGAAGTCGGCAAATACGGACTCTAACAACTCAAATGCTATGTTGCGGTATGTTGCCTACGCATTTGTCACATGAAAAAGAGTCGATCACTCTAATAAATTAGACAATGTAACTTCTTTTTTTGGGTTATAGAGTTTCGAATCTAGTTTTTGCTGATGATCGTCTCATCTTTGCGAAAGCCTCAACTACTGATGCTAGGAATATCATAAAAACTTTACAGTATTTCGGCAGGGCTTGACGGGAGAAAATAAATTTTCATAAGTCGACCCTTTATTTCTCCCCTAAAGTTACTTCAGCTGTCAAGATCAACCAATGGCCTGTTTAGAAGTTGCTTTGGAAGGGCTAAAAACATTTTATGACAACCAAAACTGCTTATAACCAAGTTTAGCAGAAAAATTAAAAGTGCTTATAGGTCTAAAAGTGCTTTTAGAAAGCACTTTGATTTTTAACAAGAATATCTACATTCTTTTAATAAAAGAGCTTATAAACAAAAATATTTCCTAAAGAAACAACCCCAAGTGTTCTTTTAATAATATGAAAAGGTGCCAAGAAAAGAGACCCCCAAGAAAACAATTAAATTTCTGTCTGATTACTCTAACTTGCAAGGAAAAGATCCAACTTCCAAAATTGAGCAAAAGAAGGGTAAAAAACCCACCTTTATGCGCTCAGTTGTATCTCACTCGGAATGAAAACGATACAATAAACCGATCATGTTTCTTCTATTTTTGAACTAGGGCATAGAAGATGTAATTACTCAATCTTTGGCCAATATGCCCAATATTCAAAAATATTGAAACCTAATCGTGGTACCAAACTTTATTCCGATCACTTGGATATTCTAAAGTTTTTAACACCTCATCACTTCAGATAAGCATTCTGTTCTTATTGTGCATCTGTATTTTGTCGTGCGCTCGACACTTCAGGCAATTTGCTCCGCCAAACTAAGAATCTTGACATGCTTTTTCTTCCTCAACTCATGCGGGACGGGTCCAAATACTCTAGTCCCAATCGGCTGCCGCCCTTGCTTGTCAACAAGCACCACAGCATTGTCATCAAACTTGACCTCACTCCCATCACAACGGCCTCGTTGCATGGCAGCACGAACAACCACGCCATACACAACCTGTCCTTTCTTCACTTTCCCATTGGGATGTGCCTCCTTTACTGATGCAACAATTGTGTCTCCCAATCTTGCCCCTTTCTTGTTTGCCTTCAAAGCTTGTATGCACATCACCTTTTTCGCCCCTGAGTTGTCCACCACTTTGAGAATAGTCCTCATCTGTATGAAGGTCCTTTGCTGCTGTAAAAGTGGACAAAAACAACAAATCAAGCTCATGTCAATACAAAGTAATAAACAGTTTACAATTTGAGGTATTTAGCCAAAAAGAAGATAAACACGAGAAATAGTAAGAACAACTTGGAATTAATTAACAGTGCCACAGCTAATCCATTGCACTCAGAAATAGCACCAAGATTCTCCATTTAAGCCTGTCAAAACAAGCTTTTTTGGTCGACTGTTCTAAACAATGCTATAAAGGGTATCACTGCAAGGCTACAAGAAACTATCAATTCTCTAGAACCAAAAATATTCAAGATTTTAAACATCCAGCAAAAACATTTTGTATGAAAACCAAACAGGGTTTTTTATTCTAATCATAAGATTAGACCTTCACTTCAATCCAAACCATCCTACTAAAAATTCAATGAATATATTTCCTAGTCACAGTTGCAATCTTCCAAGAAATATTAGATGAACACACTGTTGGAATTTGGATTAAGCCCAGCACTCAAATGAAAAAGCACAAAGCAATACTCTCTGAGTTCTACTTCTATTCAATATGAGGAATCTTTTACTCTCCCCAAACTTCTCATTTTACACATTTTGCACTTAAGAGTTTTATAGATTCCTGTTCTCTAACACTACACACTACCACATGTCTCTCTCACCAACTACTTCAATAGAGTGGTAGGATAACTTTTTCCTTGCTCTAGTGTGTCACACACGGCACTTACAAATCAAAGGAGAGGCTACAGCTTTACTTTAGTCAACAACCATCATGGCTGCTAATAATCCAAAAATATATTCAAAACATAAAACACTACCATTAAGTATTAACTTCAACACACACTGACCTGAGACAAGAAAGTGCTGCATGTCATCTCATGTGATGTGCTCAATAAGCCAGACGAGTTGTTGCCAAGCCCCCCCAACAATGAGCGACCCACTAGGTTTGTTTCCAGAAGATTGAAAAGATTGCAGTAAGTAAATGGGTAAGGGAATAATTGCATAACAGATACTAAAAGAGCTTATATTTAATCCAGGAAACTAGCACAATTAAAATATGAAAACTCAAGAGAACTACAAAAATGATGAAACAACAAATGTGTGGCATCTTTTCAGATCCACTCAACTATTTTACATTAGTTATCCAGCAAGGAGCAAGCAGTCAATACCAGACAAACTACTGATCCAGGAAACGTGAAAGTTTCTACAGCTTTTCCTAACGCTAATTCAATGAAAGTAGAATCCAATAATAGAGCAAGTGACACAAATAGTACAAATAGATTACTCGAAAACCCCTATGCAAAATCACATACCGCGCGAACACTTTGAAGCTAAACCTGCAGCCATTCCTTATCAGTAGCTTTTACTTTCAACCAAATTGACAAGCTTCTTTTATGCTCTGCCCAGCTGTGCAGAAAATGTTGTCAGAGAAAATTCATTAAAAATTGAAGTCTCCTCGGAGATTTAGGTATTTAATCGAACTTACTACCCCTATACGGCAAATCTCCAAAAACTAGGATACGGGTATGGGCCGATACGGAGATCAAAATAGTATAAATTCTTAACTCCGCTTCTTCTACTACTTTCTCCATTTCCCTCAAAAGAGCATTTGTAACTTTAGAGCAACAAACAATTCCATACCAGTGTTTTTAAAGGAATGCCTTCGTGCGTCGGAGCGAGGCGGCAGGAAATCGTCAGAGGCGGTCGGCTGTTTCACGAGTTGTTAGCGCGGGGAAGGCGTAAGGAGGCGTTGCAAGGCGTGGCCAGGCGGAGCGAGGCGTGGCCAGGCGGAGCGAGGCGTGGCCAGGCGGAGCGAGGCGTGGCCAGGCGGAGCGAGGCGTGCCAGATCTGGACACTTCTGAACCTGAAGAAATTTTGCGAGTATGCAAATTGGCTGCGACTCTGCGAGGAAGACGACTCGCGTGTTTTCTTTTTAGGTTTATTGTAATGAAACGACGTCGTTTCGATTGCAGTGTTTTATAAAAAATTCTAAATGAAACGACGTCGTTTCACTTGGAGTGTTTTGATTTTTAAAAAACGCAAGTTTCTGTGTTTTTTTTCTTTACCTTTATTGTAATAAACTTAGGCAAGAAGAATTAATATCTTTATTACCTTTTCTAAATCCAGCCAGCTGTACCTTTATTCTACTTACCATTGTTTTTTTCCTTTTCTAAATTAATATATTAACATATGGACTTATCTATATCTATATATATAAAGCAAAAGACAGAGAATGGCGAAACATTCAAAAATTTCGAATATACCCTTGGTTAATTCAAATATTAAGAATTGAAATTATTAATTAAATGAGGATAATATGGTAAATTCACTTTTTTTCATATTAAAAAAAATAAAAACAAAATCAGATAATAGATCCTACTTTTATGGAACATAACTATCCATGTTATCTTTTCTTAATGCTAAAAATAAAATAAAAATAAAAAAGAAAACCAATTGGCACATGTGTGCTAGTATATATAAAGCAAAAGGCAAAGAAACAAAATAGGATTGAAGGAGGAAAAAACCTAGCAAAAGGTCTAGCGAAAATGACTAAGAGGAGTTCATAATCATCTAAAAACAGCACAAAAATCTCGCACCCTCAAACTCATTTTGGGTTATGTACTTTTCTGGGCAGAGGATTTTGTGTACTTTGTCTAACTGATTTTCAGTTCAAAAGGTTCAAACTATGTAATTGGTTGTCTATTTTAGGTTATGTAATTTTCTAGACAAGTAAATTTTGTGTACTTTGTCTAACATGTTTTGAGTTTGAAGGGCTCAAACTTTGTAATTTGAATGCTTATATGGATGTTCATTTTGCAAATAGCCTATATGGTCAAGACTGGAATGGCTTTTGATTATTTATGTTTATGCTTAGTGGAATATTAAGTTATGTGTTTCTCCCAAATATTCAAATAACCTCAATTCAAGAAAATTTGAGAACATATGTAATGGACACTCATTCTACAATTGAAAAAAGAACTATTTACTATTACATTCAAAGAAACAAACTCCATGACAATTAAAACTTCCCACTCATCACAATTGTTATAAACAAATCCCACGAAAAAAATCAAAGAAACCCACATTTTTCAATTGTCTTTGTCTATGACCTCATTCCAAAATATTTTTTTCCCGAACCATTTCTTTCAATTTCTCTTGCAGTTCTTTCTTTTCTGCTTCCACAGATCTCAATTGGTCCTTATTTGTTGTACATTCCTTCTCCATTGCTCTAAATCTTCTAATAAAATTAGGGTCAACTTGTTTTCCTTTTGGACAAGTTTCATTATCCACCCACTCGAAAAAATGCATACCTCTTCTATTATTATGCAAATCAAATCTTAACCAATTTCAGACCTCACCAAGCAATTGTAAATGGAAAAGAATAACTTTTGCAACCCAAATAATAAATTACCCAATTTTTATTATAAGCATTCAACATTCTTCCTAGGTTCAAAGATGTCCACGAAGTCCGACAAATTATCTTTGTCCCAGATGCGCGGTACCGACTCATGCCCACTTAAGAGCGTTGAAATATCTGACATTGCAGAATTAGGGTTCTAATTTGGGGTTTTGGAGGGAGCTTCTAGCAGAAATTGGAGGGAATGTCTTTCAGCATGTGGCTTGGTTGTTTTAGAGGAGGGTAATGACCTAAAAATATGATTTTGTCACTCGATTTCACGGAATAGTTCACAGACTTTAACGATAGGACCATCTTGATACCAAATGAAGAGTTAAAGGAGTACTGAAATGAAAAATTTAGTTGATGGACCAAAATGATACTAGAGCAATAGTTAAGGGACCATTTCAATCGAAAACCCAATAAAAGATTAACCAAAAACTCAGGCAAAACTTTTTTTATTTTTTGTCAAATGTTAGGGAGATTGCATTTGTAAATTACACCATAAGTGCATCACAAATACAAAAGCCTCAAGGGCTAGAACAAATGCCCGTGAAGGGCTACTTCAAATATGGAGAGATCTAATCACAACATCAAACTTAGTACACCTCCACTTAAAGCCATATAGGTCTACAGTCAGTCGAGCTTAATCACCTCAAATTTGTAATAACCAAGTACATCACCCATAAAGTAACTTACAAACCCAAATTCCTCAAAGAAAATCATAACCACGCATCAAACTCAACAAAGTTGATGCACTTATTGGACCAAAACAAAAACTGAAAACCAACAACATCCAACACCAACCCATGATTATGGCTTGAAAGAAGTGAGACTCGAAAAGAAGACCCATAAAGCAGCCTCCGTCGATGTCGCCGCTATCACAGCCAAACCAAGTACCTACAATAAGAACACACAAACAAACAAAAAAATGTATTTGTTTTATTA
This sequence comes from Prunus avium, assembly GCF_965620075.1. Lineage (NCBI taxonomy): Eukaryota > Viridiplantae > Streptophyta > Magnoliopsida > Rosales > Rosaceae > Prunus > Prunus avium. The sequence continues at coordinate 60,002,433 of NC_142284.1, read as the reverse complement.
TTATATTATTTAATTTTATCTTTTATAAATAGTAGATGAGAGAAAGGAAATTATATTTTATTATAAAATATAGATAGGACCGAATATACCTATTGATTTTGAAGTAATTAAGCATCATTGCCTGATTGGAGGGAATATGTAAGTGTTACATAATTTTATGGCGGTTGAAATGGGTTATATAAAAGTTATTTTCGAGAGTGATTCTCTCCAGATTGTTACAACTTTTGGCTGGCTCAGGTTACTGGGGAGAAGTTTTACTCACATGTCTGCCATATTGTTATTGAGATGACTCCTTTTAAAGTTTGTATCCTTTATACTATTTATTCCAATTGATATAATAAATTCGCATATTTATCCACAAAAAAAGGCTGCCTACTCGATTGCATACACCCATGGAGATGCTCTTACCTACTAGATTCATCAATTCATGTGGCATGACCACATCAACTGTCGCATAAAGTAGTTAGTTAGTATGATCAAGTGTATCGCAATAACATTACTTGTTCTAAAAAATATATTTAAAAAAAATAAAAATAAGCATCAAGACTCGAGATAATGAAGATATAGGTCATGTAAATTATATTGGTCAAATTCACCAAAAACATACCCCTTCTTTTTTGATGAAAAAACATACCCCTTCTTGATTTGTCCAGTAATCATACCCAATAATAACGTGCAAAGTGGTTTGTTTTTTATGGAAAAAATTTGAAAGGTCACTGTCCTAGTCAACTAATTTAATTCAGAACTGTACCAATAGATACTTTAGAATATCAAATTCTGAATTTAAAATTATGGCATGTGAATTGTGAATTCAAAATCACCATCCGTGGTCCGACTCATAACTTCATGAATGGGCGTGTGGTAGCCAAGCAAAAGTTTGAGTTTGAATCGCGGCCAGGCAAGGCAAAGCAGCATTTATTATTACCTTCAATTCAAGTTAGAAGAGAATTGACTGATGAGAGAGATGAGCTGCGCATGTGGAGGTGGGGACTTCGGAGTTTGAAAAGTCTTTGCATGCATGCATGCATTTGGAGGGCCACCACCACACCACCACCCGCATCCCAACATAATTTCCTAGCAGCATGGCATGCATTACGCATATGATAGGGCTCTTGCTCTTTAAATGAAAAAGCCTTTTGCCATAATAAAAGAAGAAAGAAAACAACCTGCCGTGAATCTTGCAATTAAATCATTAGGGGTTACCTTTTTCATCTTCTTTGCCTGGTAGGCTAGGCAGGCAGGCAGGCATGGAGCTGCGGTATCATTGTGAGATTGATCATGAGATGTATTGGACCCATTTTCACTTATTAAGTCAAACAACGGCCAAGCAAGAGGTGCTTTTGCTTTGATTTGTACGTCCAATCCAAAGTCCAAATCGAAAGAAAGCTTTAAGACTTGAGAGAAGAAATTCAAATTTTTTACAAGACAACCTAGAAGTTTGAGACTCTAGATTTTTGTTAGAGGTTCGAGTTGAGATCTGATGTCCCCAAATCTCCGGGTCCTTATTTAAAATTTTGATACGTGTCTCTACCTTTAATAGTACACAAACATCGTTAACTCGTAGAGAAGATATGTATAATACCAAAAAGAAAATAAAAGGGGAAATATTATCTGGCCTCTCTCTTGCTAGCTTCAAGTACTACTATAACACGATTAAGTATGGCATTGACAGTTCAAAACTATAACAGTTAATGATAAGAGTATGGCTTAGTTTGGTATTGCTGTGCTTTTTAAAAAAACTGCTTCTGCTGTGCTGCGAGAATAAACAGCTGTGAAGTGAAGCAGCTAAGTGTTTGGTAATCTATATTTATAAAAGTGCTGTGAATATAAAAAACAGTGTTGTTGTGTTTGGTAAACTTTTTTGTAAAAGTGATGTGATTGTGTATAATGACGAAAAGGGTATGATAAAAAAAATTTATTTATTTATGTTTCTTTTTCAAAAGAGAAAAAATTTCAATACATCTTTTTTCTTTATTTTTTCTCTCTCCCTTTTCTCTCAACCATTCTTCTCCTTTCTTTCTTTTTTTTGACGGAGACCATTCTTCTCCCTTCTCTGCAAGTCTTTTTTTTTTTAGTCAAAAGTGTAAGCTTTTCCATCTCACACCTTTCTCTCTTTCTCTCCATCCATCCATCTCTTAAATTTCATCAAGATCTGGGGGCTTGGGATGTCGGCAACCTTGAGTTGGTATTTGGGTTTGGCGATGACACTTGGGACGTGGATGCTACATCCCCACCCCTCTCTCTTTGCTCTATGAATGTGTGGGATTGTAATATTGGGTTGTGTTTTGGTGGGGAAGACAAGGAAGTTGGGGGTTTGGTTTTCTTTTGCTGGAGGAGATAACTGGTGGGTAATCTGGATGTTGGATTTTTTGTGGCTATGGAGATGATAAAGTGCGGAGCTAAGGTTGGGGTTTTTTGGGTTGGAGGGGAAGAAGTTCTGGGTCTGTAAAATAGGGAGGTGGGTTGGTGGGGTTTTGGGTTGAGATGGTAGCTTTGACGGATTGAGGAAAGGGAGCAGGTTGCAGAGAGAGGATGAATCGAGCAATCCAGAAAATCCAAGAGAAACGACACTTGGGAGGCTCGAACTCGGGATGATGAGGATATAACATGTAATTGTTTGAAACAAATAAGGGCAATATGGGCAATTTGAAAGTTTCATTAAACCCTCCGCATGCTTCTCCGCGCAGCAGTTTTCAGAAGCAGAGTCTGAGCTGCTTCTACTTTTTGGCTTTGAATGGCAGCAGATTATAAAATAAGCAGCTTGGATTGGTTTTACCAAACACTTAAACCTCCAAAACTTTTTTTCAAAGCTGCTTATTTTTTAAGCGCAGCAACCCCAAACCAAGCCTATGTATGGTACTGGGTAGATAGAACGACTGCATTGCATGAATAATCACATCCTATAATAAGTTTCAATAATTTTTATAACACGGAGGTCAATCATGCCATTGCAACCATATTAATTTTTACAATATGGAAGTAAAACCATGTAATATGAGATGGGCTTTCGAACAAGGACATAAGGCCTTGAAGCCGAAAATTTAATCTAATTCCGACATTCAATCTATATTTACCATGCATCTAAGGTCCTAAATTCAATTTCCCCCTCTTATAATATTGATTGTGTAAAAGAAAATTTAAAAATAATTATTTTTCAATTCATAGGCCATGTTTACTTGGGTCAACCTAGTCAAGTTTCTTTTCAAAGCGCTTTCAGATTCCTCGTGTAAGTTTATGGTCTTCTTTCAATGCACTCTTCAAACGACCTTGGCTGAAACTACTTGACCAAAGGAGGTGAGATTTCTTTCTTTTTAACTGCTTTTCTTTCATCATCCATTGACTTTGCAGTCTGCACATAGTAACGTCTGAGTGTTTGGGCTGAAAATTAAGGTAAAATGGATGAGGTTTTCCACCCAATTCATTCCCTTTCTTTCCATGCATTAGTATCAAACTAGACATAAATAATACTATCCGCTCTTCTCGCTAAACCAAATCTCAGACCGTTCCGGTCGAAACTCCTCTCATAAGCTTTATTGTCATCGCTCTTGATAATGACGATGTTATAAACTATTCTAATGTCCGAGGAGGAGGCGGGCCCAATGTCTCGACAATATCCAACCACTTACTAACTAAAGGCCAAAAAGCACTCTTGAGCCAATTATCCATAAAAATGACCCGGCACATTTACTTTTAGTTAGTCCAGGTTGCAGAAGATTTACCAGTTCATGATGCCTAAACAAAGACAGACTGAAATGAGGCCCTTCTTCATGAGCACACAAGCATAAAGCCTATCATCTACAATTAAGAAACCGAAAACTTGCAATTCAGTACTGTATAGGACCTATGTGGGCATTCCTCAATACGTAGAAGGTTGAGATTTGTGTAATTTCAATAATCAAATGCATGAAAATACATTCCAACTCCACTTTATATGCAAACAAGCCACAATCATATTCTGCATTAGATTTTCATTTCAAAAAGAAATTCAAAAGCTTCCATATTAGCTACCTACTGGCATAATCTTAGCCTGGCAGTCCGATAGAAGAGAACACATCATCATAGATTCATAGCTACAGTTATGTAAACATCATAGCTCATTTAATAATGGCTTACTTGGGCAAGTTCCTTGGTGCCTTCAACATAATACAGCTGCCAAATAAAATTTGAATCTAAGGCCTAACTAGACAGGTTCTAAAAGGAGCAGCTACAAGAGGAAGACTTTGCTGACATCATTAGCAATTGACAGGGTAGGTCTTCACACTCAACCAAATTACAAGTAACTGGAATTTCTTTTTATCTTTCCCTTCTCATACTCCTCCTCAATTGAACCAAATGATACAAAAAATATATACATTGTATACTTACTGTAAGGTACTGGATTTCTTTTGTACATATGACAGGATAACGGTCACATCATCAAGCTTGCCTCCACTATATCCCACATACCCAGATGCCTCGGCTGCATCTGCAAATGGGCTCCTTCTAGATGTAGATTGCCCCACTTCTTGTGCACTAGTTGCCAAGAACTTTGTTATATCCTGAATGAGATGCATAACGTAAACAACCAACATAAAATGCACACAAAAACCGCTACAATAAGGATACCTATTCTGCTAGCATGCATGGTTTTTATAGCTCAAGCTGGAGTTGTTATCGTCTATTCTATAATTTTTGCGATTACATAGATTATACTTGTTTTCATTTTAAAGAGTACTCTGTTTGACTTGCCCGGATTGTTTGGTAGACAAGGAGTGCATTGCAATCGTATCTTTCTGACAAAATCAGAAGTATTAAGTATGAAAGCCATTAAAACAAAAGTACTGGCATCACCACTATCAAGCCATATGGTTTCCCCAAATGCCCTTTCTACAATATCTATGGCCCCTTTAAGGCTTTAAGAAAATGCATGGTAGTTCTTTTCTTTCATTTACATTTTCAAAGAAGCTTATGAAATAATAGATAAGAAGCAGTTGAGACTATTTGCACCTCAAGTTTCAATGTGGTTTGCATAGACTTCGATACAATTGAGATGATCTCTTGCTCATACAAGTTGTCAAAGAGGCCATCTGTTGCAGTGACAATCACATCTCCATCATCCAAATCTATTCGGTATCTCTGAGAACAGATTATTTTGTTAGCATGATCTCTCTCAAGATGTAAGACACGCAAGTTGCAAGAAGAGTCGGTAAACTATAAATTTTTCTCACCATCTTTTCAGGACAAAGGAGGTAAAAAGTTCAAAATTAGTTCTTGCGATTGAGCAGAAGCTAACATTTTGGAAAGTTGGTTGGGCATGTAATGATTTTAATACAACGTACCTCTATAAGTTTTGAGGGATCATCACCTCTTTCAATCTGTACTGGAAAATTGAACTCGTGAACCATTGGTGATGATCTTTTAAAGACAGCACCATTTCTAATTACAATAAATCCCGAGTTGCCAATGTTGGCCACATGGAGAGCCTGCAAAATAAAAATGTTAAAGCATAATATGCAGCCTCTAAAATAAAGTGTTTCAAGCATTACATCTTACAGGAAGTACTCAAGAACCAAACCATGGTTGAGAAAAAAACCACCCAAAAATGCAATGAAAAGAAAACAATTTCTTATCAAGAGAAATACAGGCATGCCCACAAACTGAAATCTTTCATATACATTTGGAAATATTTTAGGAATGATAGAATAACTTGGTGTAAAATAAAATAAAAAATACATACCTAAAGGAAAAGTGCGTGACATTTTTAATACATAACACAAAATAAAAATCTGTAACCTTTGTAGCCCTGGGCATGTATAAAAGTAAAACAGCACATTCTTAAAGTATTGGAAAACTATTTCCCATTACTGAAATTTAGCACATCCATTTAGGATTTGCGTGATTCTCCACTTTAGTTCCTCTTTTGGGTACTTTCTTTATAGTAGACCCGGAAATAATAATTTTCAGGAAAGGTCCATACCTGACCATCAAAATAAGCGACCAAAACAGTAGATAGTCCAGGTGCTTTTGTTTTTGCAGCAGCTCTAATAAGGACTTCTTCCGGTTCAGTCAATGGTATACCTTTGCAATCAGATACGAACCTTTCACAAGTCTCCATGAGTTCATGAGCACATAGTCCAGGATTAACCCCTGATTCGAGCAAGAGCAAAATAGACTTAATCATTCAAATTTTAGTACATTGCTAATCTGCAAGAAAATAGACCTCTTCTTTATGAGTAAATACAAGGGAACAAAATTATAAATAAATAAAAAAAGAAGAACAGACTTTGACTTATTATGAAATAACAAATTAAAAATTCCGCCATGATACCTTCTAGTGACCACTGACCAACTCCATCAGCCACACCTAGCCAGTTTTGGCAAGCAACAAAGTAAGCATCCTCCCCACCTGTCAATGCCTGGCATTTATTAATTCTTGAATTACTTACACTTGTACTAAATTCAAGCCAAGGGTCAAGTAAGTATTGCATGTGTGCATGTGTATGTTTGTGTGTAGACAAAATTTACTTCAAGCCAACCAACCATCGAACTTCATTGTGTCTGTGCACCTGTCTTTGGAAGTGTGTGTCTACCTACGGACAATTAAATGCATTTGTAGATGCCATATTAATTATAATGTCCACTCCAAATCTCACATAAGACATGAATATGCATATTTTATATGCACAGCAAGTTAGTGTTATCCGTCCTCATGATGTCAATGATTAATTAGATTATGCCATTGGACGAAAACTAGATTCGAAGAAGTTAATAATAAGACTAAAATTAACTCTATGGGGATGGTTAAAGTGGTTGACCAAGAGTTACCACTCACCTTAGTCAAAATGGGTCAAAGGGTAAAAGTCCTGCATTCTCAACTTGTGCCATGTATTAGAGTTTCTTGACGCTGAAAGAAACTACCATATATATATATATATATCAAAAGGGGGAAGTGGCACTAGTATGAGAGAATGAGTGGTCATTTGACAAAGTTGACAACGTAGATTCTTTTCTTTAAGGATGCATGTGGTCCATAGGTGGGGTTGATTGTTGCTTTAATAACTGTGAAACATTGTTTTTCTTTTGACCACTCTGTGAAACACTGAAATTTTGTAAAAACAGAACATATTGAATACAACACCAACTCATTTGTCAGCATTACTTACCATTCTATGCATGAATACACCATGGTCCATAACCATAAAATGATATTTGGAAGTTCAACAGGATAAATGTTTGTATTTCCACTACGAATTTTAGCTTAATAGTTGCTATGTTTTTCCTTCATATCGGGCAACAAAAGAACTTTAATAGGACAAGGAATTATATTAACTGAAAGTTTAGTTTTTGTAAAAGGAGAACATATTGAATACAACTCTAAGTTGTCATCATTACGTACCATTCTAAATTGCCCAAAAGTTATAAAAAGTATGTCCAATAAAGACATTACATCTAAAAGTCAAGAAGATACCTTTGAGGGATGCGGTAATAAGGCAGCACTAGAAAATAGTTGAAGAACCGCTGCAGATATGTCCTCCCTGTTGCAAATGGACAAGATCTTAGGATCCGTTTAGGAACAATCCTTTCTTTTTTTGCTTTTTGTTCTTTGAAGAAAAAATAGAGATATAAGATGTAAACATGGAGGACAGCGCCAGGTAGGAGTTGCTTACGATTATGGTGGAGTTTAGCTAAAAGAAATTCTGGGAACAAGAAAAGATGTAGCACTTACATTACATGTAAGATTTAGTAACAAGAAAGTTTTAAGCCTTATTGTAAGATTTGGGTCAACGTGAATAGTCTGAGATTCCAAATAGGATAATTCTTTTCTTACCAAGCCATAGCTATTGCATCACTTCGCCCCCTCTGAAAACAACTCAACCCATCCGAGTTCAGAATTTGACCAGAAATACAATCATTATCTTCCATGTGTTTAAGAAAGTGTGTGTCAGCTCTCCTCTTGCGCTTTATTGGAGAAAACCCTCAGCATTAGACACACAATAAAGTCTATGAAAACAAATCATAAAAAGACTTATCATTGCAGGTTCTTCCCAAAATTTAATACCATTACCAAGAACTGACTTGGTATGATAGATCAACTCATAATATCCTTGGGAAATATCCCTTAGGCACACTAAGAAGTGCAGGTACACAAATAGCGTACAGACAGCAGCACCATGTTTTTTTGTTTGTTTAATATCTGCTAGTGATTTCTATCGTCCCTTCACTTTCCAATAAAACAGAATAAATGTTTTCAAAGAAACAGACATCAAAAACAGAATAAATATGTGAAGACTATTTTTATTAGAGATGTAACGAGGAGAACTAGCATACCCATCAGAAGTTCCTTGAACCGTATGTACTTCCACTTTCCTAGGACTTGATACTCCTGAAACATCTCCTCTTTGTGATTTACCCTCTGTGAATTCATCTTCTACATTTCTGGAAGGGGGATTCTCAGCTAACTATGTACAAAACAAACGAAAGCTTTTGAGTCCTTAATATGACAGAACTGTGTCACACGTCAAACTGAAAAAACCAACTATACGCCTACTGAGTGAGCTGCCAACTTGAACTCATGATCAGGCCATAAATTAAGAAAACATGTAAAACTTGTGTGCATGCAGAGCTCTTGCGTGTGTACATGACTACGCAAACTCAAGGCTTATGTGTGTGTGTGTGTGTGTGTGTGTATACATATATAAAAACATTACATTTAAAAATTCAGAAGATACCTTTGGGAGATGAGGTAATACAACAGCACTAGAAGATAGTTGAAGAACCGCTGCAGATCTGTCCTCCCTGTGTATTGGAAAGAACTATTGTAAGGAATGGACAACCAGATAAACCTATCTCAGTAATTTCTATGCAGAGATTTTAGGACCCATTTCATAACGCTTCTTTTATTTTGATAAAAATAATAGAGACAGAATAGAGATGTGAGATGTGATGACGGAGGATAGCAGAAGGTGGGTGTTGCTTATGATTAAAGAAATTCTGGTAACAAGAAAAGATTTAGGAAAAAGAAAGTTTTAAGGCTTAAGACAGCAAGTGCCAGCTGTACTATACTGTTTGGTGAAACCTATCAAAATTAGACAAACAGTAAAGTCCAGGAAAACAAAGCATTAAACAAGGCTCTTCCCAAAAAGTAATCCTTTCACCATTACCAAGAACCGACTTGGTACTATAGATAAACTCATGATATCCTTGGGAAATATCCTTTGGGGACACTTAAGAAGTGCGGGTACACCTACAGTATACAGACAGCAGCTCCATATTTAACTCCTCTAGTGATTTCTATCTGCCTTTCATTTTCCAATAAAACAGAATCAACTTCTTAAAGGAAACAGAACTTCAAAAACAAAATAACAAGATGAAGATTATTCATATTAGAAGTGCAAGCGGGAGAAAAACTAGCATACCCATCAGGAGTGCCTTCAAATGTGTGCAATTCCACTACCCTAGTAGTTGATACTCCTGAAACATCTCTTCTATGTGCTTTTCCCTCTGTGAATTTGTCTTCCGAATTTGTGGAAGGGGCATTCTCAGCTAACTATGTACAACACAAAACAAAAGCATTTGAGTTCCTTAATATGAAAAATCTATGTCACATGTCAAACGGAAAGTAGCAACTATATGCCTACTTCAGCTGAAGGTCAGGCTATAAATTAAGAAAATTTATAGAACGTGTGTGCTCTGCAGTTCTTACATGTGTGCATGAATGCGCAAACTCAAGGCTTTTGGTATCTTAATCAAAAAATCTTTTTGGGTCTTAGAAAACATAACAGGTCCCCCCACTGTTAAGTTATCATATGTCCACCACTAATACTAAGAGTAAATATAAGACCACCATTTTTCTTATAAGAAATAAAACTTACAAAAATGCCCACCATTTTTCTTCTTCTTCTTCTTATTGTTGTTAATGTGTTAAGTTTAACAAAAACCAATCCCATAAGAACTCCCCCATAGGATGCAGTAAAATAGCCTGTTTATGTGCACAAATTCTTCTTCCTCATAAAAACTGCAGTCAAATGGTCAAAGCTGCCCTTCCTTCCCTTCCCAAGCTTGACCTCCATTGCCAATCTTGAAATAACATTCTTGTTACAAATCTCTGAAAGGGCTTAACTGCTAATGCATCGACCCTCATATTTACATCCTACAACAGGGAGGAATAGCATTCCAGTTCATCAGGCTATAGCTAAATCTATCATCCAACTGAACAGGAACTTCCACCTTAACCTCTTTAATTGATCCACTGGTACCAATGAGAATATTAATAAGCAAAATATAAGAATCTAAGCTCAGGTACAATATTCCACCATTTGTGACATTCCATCTCTTACACCATATTCGATCCCAAACCACACTAGATGTATCAAAACAAAACAAAAAGGAACTAAGTACACGTTTATTATTCATGTCGATTACTAGCCTCTATCCCATATCATTAAATTCTTTTCCAGACTCTATTGTTTCTCTGTATCTTTAAATTATAGACTTAATGTGTATTTGGGCAGTGGCCCCAGAGAACTTTTCTATAAAATTTAATTAGCCTTAATCACTTTAACTTCTGTCTCCAGATTCTTACCCAGTAAGTTAAATGAATTGTTTCCAAATGATGCACACTTTGATGCCACAGCTTTTTTACTTTAGCCATAAAACTTGCAAGGCGAGGTGTTTTCTTGAGACCAGCACCAAATGAAACACGCTCACAGAAGAGTGGGAAAACAAAGAGAAATAACAACAGAGTAAAATACAAAAGTCACCTTTTATGATAAGTTGTAAGATTTATTTAAAGACGCTAAAGGGGCACAGCTCAAACATATAACAGAAACTGTTAGAAGTATCAAAAGCTAAAAAAAATTTAGCAAGCCCATTAGAAACGGAAAATGCAAGAGCAAGGGTTCATATTTTGTTGCTACAGAAATATGAATCCTTGCTCTTGCACATATATAGCATCTATCAACCAATTACCCAATCTCTTGGCAATGTCAAAATACTCACATAAAACATCCATCTAATACCCAATCAAGCATCCCTGCAACTTAGACATATATAGATATATGCGTGTAGTCTATATTTTGACTTTGATAGCATGAAGCCTTGGCAAAGCCCATTTGATTTACACTGATTACGCAAGAAATAAAGGTACCCATAGCGAAATAACTGCCAATTCAAAATTTCTAAAAAATGAGGCAGCAGACAGTCAAGAAGAGTGACTAACCACTTTTGAGCCTTCTTTAGTTTCATCTGCTGCGGTGGTTGTGGCGGCATGCCCTGTTTCCTCACCACCAGTCACATTGTTGTTGGTACTGGTGGCTGAAACCGCATTAGGATCTGTATGAACGACAGCGTTCTCCTTGGCGGCACCGGCACTTGCCGGAAAAGGACGAATTTCGGGTTCAATTTCGGATTCATGCACATTGCTCCCCAAAAATTCTTTGCTCAATTCTGAATTTTGCACATGAAGACTATTAGTATTATTAGTTTCAGTAACAACCTGACACTCACAATCCTCTTTGCCAATTTCCGTTTCAGTGGGAACAGCAACAGCTTTCTCGCTCTCGTCCCCAAAGCAGAAGAGGACGCTTCCATCAAACCACTCTGTCACAAGAATTACAACCCAATAAGAAAATAAATAAATAAATATGTATTTGTTAATACTCTGTTGTTTGTTTCCTGAGAAAATTGGCAGCATACATACCGCTTGTGGAAATCAGATGTAATTGCGAGGATGAATGCGGAAGAAGCGTAGGCCTGGGCTTAGGAAATCCTGCAATTGGAGTGTGAATTCTACCAAGTTTTTCATGGAAGAAGGGCTTTGGAGATGGAGTGGGGGCTGGAGAGAAGGCAGAGAAGCTCAAACACCGACTTCTGACCAGGCATAGAAAAGGATCAGCCATTTTCTGATTTATTTAAGCATTTAGATTTATTTATTTATAATGGCAAGGGCAAGGTAACCTTCTGGATTGTTTTTTGGTATTGATTTTGTTTTTTTGTTTTTAATTTTATCAGAATATTGATTCTGTTATCACTCCAGTGCCACTATGACTTAAGATTGAGTGTCAAGAAAAGGAGGCGGTGGAAAACGGTCATTCTCCCGGCGCACGTGGCACGGATGTTTAAGGGCCTAGTGCCAGACAATGACACATCATTTCTTCAAGAATATTCTCCCGTATAATAGTTAATTTAATTTGCAATTACCTAGTGTAATAGTTAATTAAATTTGCAATGGCTAGTTGGTGTAGTTAAGAGCATTTATCTTTGTATTTGAAATTTGATTTTTCTCTCCCACTATTACTTGTATTTTACTAAAAAAAGAAGTTCATAAATATTATCTGAACTTTTAGACTTGTGCGTCATTAATACTTAAACTTTTAATTTTTATTATTAACCACCTGAATTTTGTAAAGTGTTAAAATTTAGCATTCACGTCTAAAATTGTTAAAAATTTAGATGGTAATAACACAGGAGCCTAGAAGTGATAAAGAGATTGTGTAAAGGTTGTACCAACTTTTAAAGGCTTTCCTTTGCACAAATCATTTTTGTAATTCAAATTCCAAATGCTCAGCCTTAGATCTTAGATTTATAGGATATGACTTTCATCTTGTCAAAGGAATGAAGACGACTTGGCATCAACGTATTTTCCCGTAAAATCATATTTGACTGTTTTATTTCATAATATCATAGGTTGCATTTAATTTACTTTTCATAATTTAAAAAAATTGTTTTATGCGGAACATGACCGCTAGGATGACAACTGTTGATGTTAAAAAATGCAACCAACTTAGAAGTTAGCTTGCCTTTGGTCGGGGCATCCTATGACTGGTGGAGAGTTCATCCACAAGAGAAGAGAGCAAATGTGAAGTCTTAAACACCAATGTAGTACCAGCTGATGATTTTCCGATACTTAAGTTAGTATGAGTGTTAGGTAGGTAAAATGAAAAATGCTTTGTATAATTATTTCGATGTGGGACTGTTGGCGTCATTTAAGAGGCTAACATGTGTCCCTAGGCTTGAGCAGCACGGCAAGTGCCTTTGTTGAACTGGAGCGGCAAGTAGACCTGCCGAAATTGATTTTGATATGAACTTGTTCATCCATACATCACATGTTCAACCTAGATAAAGAAGACCTGAGGAGCTCCATGAGGTATTGCTGTCACTTAGATTTAGGTAATTTGACGAATCAGATGCATACGTATTGAGTTTTTGTTGAAATTAGCTTAGACATGTTCCCAAATCGAATCCACATATTTTTGATAAAATTCCAACTTTAAATTTCATCTAAATAATTAATGTAACCTCCATATAGACTTGCCTTGAATTTTTAATTTTTAAATAATTTATTTTCTTGAAAACTTTTCACTTCTATGATGATAGTTAAATTTTTGTCACCCCTATTTTTTTCACATAAAATTTATAAATTCTTTGTTTATGACGTATATCAATTTAAACTTTTTTTTTTTAATCTTCGTCCAAATTCTAAGTTTATTATCTTCATCCAAACACACGACTAAAATACTTCTTTAGGTATACACATTTGTAGTTAAAAAAATTAATTAAAATAATTAAAAGTGAATGGGAAAAGCAAAGAAATTTTAAAAAAGGGAAAAAAAATCAGAATTGGCTAACAATTTGTAAGGAAAAAAAAGAAGATAAATCCTTTCCCAGATAAATCATCCTGTTCATGTATTGAAAGAAAACAAAGATGATATAATTGTATGATTTTGCAAGAACCTTTATCATTGATATTTTGGAGGCGTGGCCTGTGGAGGGGGAAGGACAAAGACAAAGTAATGGTCCACGTGGTTGGATGCAATACAAGGATGCGGATGGAGGTCTGGTGGTAGTAGTTTCCCATTGGTCCGAAATCTATCCAAGACACATCCTCAGATATCATTAGATCTGCCCCCTCCAACTCACTTCTCATAAAAACCACACAAAAGTCTTCTCAGCCTATACCAACTCTCTGCTCTAAAATTGTTCTAAAAATTGTAGATAGATAGAGTGCAAGAGATAGAGAGAGAGAGTGAGAGATCTAGAGAGAGAAACAGAGGGAAATGGCAGCAACAACTGGTGCAGTGCTTAATGGGTTGAACTCACCCTTCTTGTGCGGAGGCAAGAGAAGCCAGGCCTTGTTGTCTGCTGGTTTTGGAACCACCAGAGTTGGAGGAGGCCCTGCTGCCCCTAAGAGGTTCATTGTGGTTGCTGCTGCTGCACCTAAGAAGTCTTGGATCCCAGCCGTTAAAGCCAGCAACAACTTCATCGATCCTGAGTGGCTCGATGGCTCGTGAGTTTCATTTCAACCATCAACCATCAACCATGTTACTATATACATACATTTTCGTAGTTTAGAATATCGATTTGTCAAAAAAAGAAGAGAAAAAGAGAGTATAATATATGATATTGTATGCATGCAGGCTTCCAGGTGACTACGGTTTCGACCCGCTAGGACTAGGCAAGGACCCAGGGTTCCTAAAGTGGTACAGAGAGGCTGAGCTCATCCACGGAAGGTGGGCAATGGCAGCCGTGGTTGGCATCTTTGTAGGCCAGGCCTGGAGTGGTGTCCCATGGTTCCAAGCCGGGGCCGACCCCAGCGCTATAGCACCCTTCTCCTTTGGCTCACTGCTTGGCACTCAGCTCTTGCTCATGGGTTGGGTGGAAAGCAAAAGATGGGTGGACTTCTACAACCCTGAGTCCCAGTCCATTGAGTGGGCCACACCGTGGTCCAAGACTTCGGAGAACTTTGCCAACGCCACCGGAGAGCAAGGCTACCCTGGGGGCAAGTTCTTCGACCCCTTGGGCTTCGCCGGCTCCATCCAGAACGGAGTCTACATTCCAGACAGCGAAAAGTTGGAGAGACTGAAATTGGCCGAGATTAAGCATGCAAGGCTTGCTATGGTGGCTATGCTAATTTTCTATTTTGAGGCTGGACAGGGGAAGACACCCCTTGGAGCTCTTGGCTTGTAAATCATTTGGTATTTTATGTAGATATAATTTAATTTAATTTGATGAGTATCACCTAAAATCGGCATCTCTTACCTGGCAGAAAGGCCTCCCTCCCTCTTAAACAATAGGTAAGGAAACCAGCACAATATGCATTTTCTCAGTCTAATTTAGGAGAGATAATATTCCATATTCAGACAACTTCATACCTTGTCTTCCAAATCATTACAAAAACTAAGCATAGAAATCCTTTTCTGATTAACTCACCTAAAACACGTAAATCTAATCAAACTGCCACAAGGCGTAAACTGCCGAGAGGATTAAAAAGGAAAAAGAGAAAAGGAAAAGAACAAAAACACAAAGATCAACCGATTTTAGTGATGAAATAACAAAAACATTCGAGATCAGTCACTACCAGTACCAGTAGCCATCAAAAACTCTCCCTCACACACCACTTCACCTCCCACATAGGCCTTGCCTTCCATCTTTGCTATTCCAAAGCGTTTCTGCAGCTTGACTAGTGTCATTCTCATCACTAATGTGTCGCCAGCAATCACTGGTTTCCGAAATCGCACTTTGTCAATACCAGCAAAAAAGAAAGTGTCACGAGAGCCTCCCACTTCCGGTTGCAACATAACCAAGCCACCGACCTGTGCCATTGCCTAGATCCAACAAGCACAGACATATGTCATTACTAATCCCAACAGAATTAGGCAATTGTTAAAGGGAAATTTGGTCATCTTCAGCAATATCCATTATCTTGTTAAGAACACAGGATGTAATTCTAGCAAAAGTATTTCCTAAAGCAGTTATAACTGGGCTTACAACTTTTCTTAAGAATCAAATGCATGATATGAATGGGAGTAAGGCTTCCATTACATAATGAATTATAATGTCTTTAACATGACTTTGTCCAATGGCCTTCTGAAGTTTGATCCTCACACAATATGAATAATTTTCTTGTCTTGTCTTAAACAAGCAGAGGCTAAGGTGCTAATGAGGGAAGTTTCTATAACGACTTGCACTATTAGAAACTTAAACTTAGAAACCTTTAAAACCTGACTTGGTACAATATATTTCTCTTGGAGAGTTCATAACCCGGTTTGTCCAAACCTAAAAATAAAAAAATAAAAAGCTTTTTTTAGCATGAGTCATACAGTCCACTCCCAATACAGAAGAATCAAGAATGATATTCATCATTCTGAAAAGTTTTCACTACAAATGACACTTCACTTATAATCATGAGCGCCATCCAGCAACCCCACACAATCTTACATTTTACAGAATTCACTGTCCCAAAAACGAAAAACCTGGATACAATTATGATCCAATCATTTTCCAAACAAAATTGTCTTTTTTTTTTAATTTGTAAAAAAATGTCTGATCATAGATATATGCTACCTGCTTAACTGCAAAGAAAAATCAAGTTGGTTCTACCATTCTACCTACTAAGTAAGAAGTCTATAAAATGATAATTTTCTATTCAAATCAAAACTGACGTTTTGCAGATGGTGTCAGAATAGTACAAGAAATTGAAAATTCCATTGCGAAGACAAATGGAAAACCGTCCAGAGATCTTTCTTAACCACATCCTTTATCAACCTTTAGAAACCGTCAAAGAGAAACTGCTCGGTCCAGGGGAGTTGTCACTACCACACTCAAAAATTACACTCCAAATCTCACCCTTCAAAAGACTGTTCTGACCAAGCTGCCCTCTCCTCATTGATAGGACACCCATGGAAACTTTCTAGCTTATAACCTGACTCCCATTCTCCAGCTAAATACTTATCAAGACACCCATGGAAAAACCAACAGGAAGAAGTAGAAGAGGGAAAGAAAGGAAAGGAAATCAAGTCTGTAAGAGACGTCATGGCCTATTCATAAGGCCAGTCCAAACATCAATTCAAGTCCAAATTCATCAACAACTCCAATCAACATCAAGGCCGTTAATTAGACCTGAAATTAAAAAATTTAATCCCACATCCTTATGAGAAGCATTTCAACCCCTTCTAATCCACCCCAGAGAAAGGCCAAAACTTTAAAGAAGAAAGAAGCTAAAGTTGCGGACAACACAACTGATATGATTCCCACCTCTGCCTCAGTTGCCATTTTGAGCTTAAAACTTCTAGGACCTTGGATATAGATTATGCACGTAACTGAATCAGAGCTTCAAACTTCAGGTCCAGTCGGTTCGAACAAGTTAATATAAGCTAAAAGGTACATTTTGCTAAATAAACTGATTCTAGTCCGAAATAATTAATCTAGCATAACTTGTAACCAACTTAACATTTTTGTTCAATAAAAGTCAAATTTAAACCTGATATTACAGATTACAAGTATAGAAAAGACATGATAGGTTAGGAATTGCTGCAAAGGTAGCATCATCAGCAAAAAAATATTCCAGGGTTAAATGCAGCAAGAAATTAACTGGTACCATGAAAATAAGTTTCATATTTTGTAATTAAGGAATGTAGCACCTTCTAATTTGTAGCTTTAGAGAATAATGGATGTAAGCAACAGGGGACATCTTTTAGTATGGTAAGGGAAAATGGTTATTACCTCAACCATGAGAACACCAGGCATGATTGGCCTCTCAGGAAAATGCCCAGGAAAGAAATTATCATTTATTGTTACATTCTTGATTGCAACAGCAGAAACTCCAGGATTGTATTCAATCACTCTATCCACTAAGAGAAATGGAAACCTAAACCACAAGAAAAAACAAAACTGCACATTAAAATTCAAATATAAATTGGGTTTCTTCAAGAAAATTAAATGAAGTTTAAAAATAAAATTAATTAATTTAAAAAAAACTTATTGAATAATGTATCTCACAATGCTTCCTTATTATTTCGAGATCTACAGAAAACATAAATAATCAACTTAAACATAGGGCAGAAAAAAGATAAAAACAATGGCTTTGACTCCACTGAAAACAGTAAACACAAGATTATAAAATTCTATTATCAAGTTCAAGAAAAATCTGCAAGGTGGGTTTGCCTGCATGTTTGCTTGTTTTTTTCTTTTTCCCTGACTGATCTAAACAACACAAGAAAACCAAATTTGACACTAAATGCTGCAGATAAGGTAACTCACCGGTGAGGCAAAATTTCACGAATCTGATTGATATCCATGACAGTAGGAAATGCTTCATATCCTGCAGAAATGCAAGTTATATTGTGAATGAACAACTGAACCAGAAAGAGAGAAGAACAACTGAAACCCATCAAATCAAAGAAGAATTCATACTCAATTCAATAGGGGTCTCCTTGTCGGGAGCTTTTGCAGCATCTGTGGAGCAACAGGTAGTGAAACGACTTGAATTTCTTCTAGTTTTCAGATGAGTTGTTGATAGGGGCAGAGATCTAGGAAGCCCAAGGCCAAGAGAGACCCGTGAGAGAGATAAAGCAGTCGTTGGCTTATGAAAGATCGGTGGCTGCGAACTGGGAGCAGGAGAAAACAGAGTGGTGGAGGAAGCTGCGGTCGACATTTCTGTGTTGTTGGTGGAAACAAAAAGAGAAGCGAAGTAAGGTTAGGGGCAATGCCTGTGTTTGTTTGTGCAATTATCAACTACGGGCATTTAAAAAGGTCGGAGGACGACAGTAACGAGGCAGGTACTCTTCAGGTTGTGAGATTGTGCAAAACGTCAAGCGGTTTGTTTCGACTTTCAATGGCGGAGATAACAAAGTTGTTCATTTGTTGTTGCTGCTAGTATCCATTGGAAATTGAAAGAATAACATCTGAGGAATGTGCACTATGACTCTGTAAAATGTTAGCGCGGTTAACTTCTTGGTTACCACATGTCCATCCAATAGTTATAGTAGTAAGGTCATTTGGTATAATTTGTTATAAGGGTTCCAATGTGAGTGATTTCAGATAAGCCAATGATCACTTTTATGGAGAATCGCATCTCTATATAATCACTTGACTCGTTTGAGAGTGCTTCTAGAAGGGTTAAAAGAGCTTATGACAATGTTTGGCAGAAAAGTTTAAAAGTGTTTTTAGATCATAGAAGTGCTTTATGAAGAATCACCTGCCATGTGTTTCTTCATGAGGGAAAAGCACTTTGAATTTTTTTTTTATAATGAAAATTTCAATATCTTTTATAATAAGAGTGCTTTTGTTAGAAGCGCTTATAAGCAGAAATGTTTTTTAAAGAAGTATGGAGAAATATGGAGAAGCACATTCAAGGTGTTTCTCCCTATGAAAATTGAAAAGTAATAAATAAAGGGAGCTAATTTTCCTACATCTCTTTTGTCCACTTTCCCTCTTTTGTATGTTATAGCTAAAAGTATTTGAAAAAATAAAAAGGAGTAAGTGAACAAAAAGGGAGTAGAAAAATCAACACCCTAAATAAAATAAAAATAAACATAATAGAAGGATATGTCGTTAAAGAAATGTACATTCTTGGAAGATTGGTCATTGTACCAGCAAATATTTACACACCAATGATAGAAGGCCACGTGGAAAAGAGGAAGTCCATAAGGATCAAATTGCCCATGGCCAATAAAAAACTTACATGTAACGGGGATAGTATTGTTTTGTTATCCTGGCCAATAACACAATAACACATGAAAAAATTATCCTATATGTCGTTACGTTATTAGTCAGAGATAGCAAAAAGTGCTATTATCATTACATGAGAGTTTCTCTCCATGTCCAAGGGCGGGAGAAAGTCATATGCATATTGGCATGCATTAATTAGTTGGCAAATGTCACTTCTTATGCCAACCATGACTATTTTTTTAGGCAGCAGGCCTCCCGTAAATTAGCCAAAATCCTCAAAACCTCCTTATTTATTACGGCATCGGTAAAGAAGGAGATTACACTCATCCAATTCAAATAAATATCCCTACATTCCCTAGTCAAATGACTAGTTGACTTGACGTGCAAGCCAACATGTCTTAACACGCCCAATCAACGTTCAACACGTTGCCTGTAACAGGAAAAGAAATCCCGCTTTTCTCAAAGCTCTCATTATACTTTGGCATAAGAGACTCTTTGGCTCACAACACACTAGTGTGCTCAAGGGCTGATTTGGTCTTTCGTCTCTTAGTTTTAAGCACAAAGGTCTTTCCAATAATTAGAGAAATTCATCCCCCACATTCATCAATTTGAAGAAGGAAAGGCAAGGAACATTTTAAATATTTTGGATTTAATTAAAACTTTATGCACACATTAAGGTCGAATTCTTGCGAAGGCTCTAACCCGTGGGGAAAATTGTCATCCCTACTCGAACTTGACCTTATTGAGAAATCGACTGAATCGAGTTGATTTATTGATGGACCGACTTAGTTGGTGAAATTGTTGTACAGTTCGACATTGATGCTCATAATTCAGGGTGAGCAGTTTCCGGCAAACGGCTTGAGTTGGTTGGGTTGCCGAGCCTTTGTTTTTTTTGTTTTTTTGTTTTATTTTTGTTTTTGTTTTTGTTTTTTTGGAACAAGTTATATTTTATCTAACCCATGAAATAAGTATAGACAACCTGTTATTTTACTAAGTAAGATTCCCTTATTTTAAAATAAAATTTATGGAGATGTCATGTTTTTGCCACGTGAATGTGAATGTGAATGCGTATGTATAGGCTAAAAATAAAAGAGCTTAAAAAACAGACTCTGCTCCTGCTGGTCCAACACGCCTGCGCCCCTTCCCACCTTCCCCCATGCATCGGATTGCTTGACTCTTCTCCCTCTCTTCACAGTGGACAGAGACAGAGAGGGAGAGAGAAATTATGCAATTGAAGCCCTTCAACTCCTTGAGCATCGCGTTCATGATGGGTGGCGCATTCTTGATCCTTTTCCTCTGTAGCTTCCTCGAATTCCCTTCTATATCAACCTCAATCCAGCCCATGAAAGATCCCAATCTCTCTCTATCTCTAACCAAGTCCACGCCTGACCCATTTACCAATTTGATCAGTGCCTTCAAGAAATGGGACTCTCAAGTGGGTTGTGCCCATTTCAGAGGCAAGCATCATGAGGCGTTACTTCAAAGCCAAAATCAAAATGGTTCTTCTTCTTCTCTGCAACAAGTTCAACTTGGCATTGAATCTGAGTGTAGGGACCCCAAGGTTGAGCATATCAGCGTCATGGTCAAAGGGTGGACTTGGATTCCTGATAATTTGGATAATTTGTATTCGTGCCCGTGTGGGTTGAGCTGTTTGTGGACTAAATCTTCCGTTCTTGCTGACAAGCCTGATGCCTTATTGTTTGAGACTACTACGCCTCCGCTTCAGGTACCTCCCTTTTTTTTAGGCTCCTACTGTCATTTTTGTTGTTGAAGATTTCAGCTTTAAGGGTTTTTCCACAAGTTGCAAATACACAGATCTGTGTGTCTCCTATTTGATTACATTTGTTTATTTATTTATTTCTAATTCATCATGGTTAGCTAGTTTTCCTTCAGATCATGAGAAAATTTTCCCCTTAAGGAAGTTGCCTCTTTGAGGCATATTATCAAACATTATGGAGGCAACTCTTAATGAACAAACCAGCAATCAAAGAGCAAGCACCAGAGTCCCTTTTTTCTGTGTCGGGGTTATGGGAGGGAAGTGCCAAGGGTTAGAGTCAAAGCAAATCAATAGCTATATGTGTATTCAGGTGCTTGTAATCCATGCCTTTACGTTACTACTTCCCTAATCTCGCAGAAAAGAATAATTGCATACAAATAATCCAATGTTAAGAGGCATCCCAAATACCTGCTTGAGCTTTGGAACTAGCTTTTGCCCCCTTTTACTGTTGCTGCCAACTCTGTCCCCAATTACAGGCGCATTTTGCGTTCAGTTCCTACAATGATACATCTAACTTGTTAGTTAACTCCCCACAGTTCTTTTGGCATATATTAAGTTGAAAAAATAAGGATTGCATAAATTGAGGCTCACCTTTCTTGATAAAATTGTTTCCTTATCTCACTGAAACAACTAACAAGAAAAAATGATGCATCAAACTCATAATTTCAAGGGAAGCTCACGCCTTACCTCACCTTGGCAGACTCATAGTATTTCTCTTTACATATTTTTTGAGTTTTGAATTGTATGCTACTCCAGATTTGAGTTATATTTGCTACTTAGCATGCAAATGACTTTGAATTGATCTTTCTTGTTAACATATATGAAAAATATGTGTCCACATTTCAGCTAACTAACTTAGCTAAGGTGGTCGAGACCCTAGGGTTTCAATAAGTCTTAATTGTAACAACCCAAAAAGTGAAAAGAGGAAATAAGGGGAAGAATATGTGACTTGTGTATTATGTTTACCTTATTAGTTCATAGAAAGTACAAGAGAGAAAGTGGAATTCAGAATTTGAGAGAAATTTAAGTGGAAATAAGAAAATGATGGTAGTGGTGTTGACATGTATTGATAGGGGTGTTTGTGGTGGGGTGGAGGTGATTCTGGCACCAAGGGCTTAAGATATGGGTGGTACCTCTGGTAAGGTACTACTGGTTTTCCCACAAACAAGAGAGAGTTAATGGCTATGATTGTTATTTATAATTGGCATCATAGTTATCATAATCTCCATTTAAGAGAAAAGTTGCAATAAGCCCATGGTTTTAATATACTGGAATCTTACATGTACATACCTCTTTTGATCATTGTATGGACTACACCTTAGTTTTTATTGATTTCCCTGGACAAACTATCAGTAGATGTCTGTTTTTATTCCCATTTGTAATGATATCTCCTTGCAAAAGAAAATAAAAATTCCCTTTGTACTAATAATCAATATCTGCTCAACATTAGCTGCACTTTTCTTAACATATCCTCAAGTTAGGAAGTTGTTTGTTAATTCCTGGTGGCAAAGCAAGGAAAATGAAGTGATGAGGCTGTATGGACGACAGTGTGTGGGTGAGCCATGGTTGTTGAACTTAGTGTGGGTGGATGTGCTTTAGCCATCTGTTGTAACAATTTCTAGGACTTCCAAATTCAAAATCTATTTGAAGGGGATCCTCATGATAGTATTGGTTATTAACTAAGGAGTTAATCAACTTAACTTCACAAGATAGGTAATGGAGCTGTCCTCTTTGACTACTAGGTTGTGTTAAACTTAGTCCTCCTTTTATATACTTGCAGATACATTATGTAAAATCCTTCAAGTGCTTGTGGCAACAGTTCTTAATGACAATCTCCAATCACTTGTGACTGTACAATAAAGATAACAGCAGCTTCTTAACTTTTAGCACATGAAGGGTCTTTGAGTCCGTAAACCTTTTACCACTGTTCTCCTTGTTTAATGTACTAGGAAAAGTCGGTTTCTCCTCTTTGCTGCTGAAGACTAGGTATTCTGCATACAATAGAAGGCTAGGAACGATGAGAATGTACCTTAGGGACAGGTCAAACAGAGGGCTTGTTTGTGGCACTGGAGAATCTTCTCTCTTGTTTCTTGTGTCGCTGAACCTCTCTGCAACTCTAATAGGGGATTGCAGGCCAAACCTTATCCATGTGAAAAAAGGGATACTGCAGCAAATAAGGAGTTCTTAGTTAAGCATGTTTGGGTTAGAGTAGATGAGTAATATTTTATGAAACTAAAGGATTGCCTTGTTTCTTTTTCTTATCATCAATTCTTCAATATTTCAAGTCACTATATACTTGTATGTGTCCTGCTATGGACATTTGCTCAAATGACCAATTTCAACCATCCATCACAGTCCTACCCATTTATGCAAGCCTGAACAATTGAAATATTTCTATCCCAAACATTTCCCTATACGTTATCTATAATATTTGATTGAAAGATATTTGGGTCATTAATAGTTAATGTGCTTTGATCATATCGTTGAAACTGTTGAGGAAAGCTTGTTTTATTTTCATGTGTGTCTGAGGAGGGAAGAAAGCTGTGTTATGAAATTGTTTTGTGATGGCAACCTCTTGGTTTATTTTGTAGAGTTGAATGACAAAGCCTTTGAACAGTAAGTGGTAGTTTGGGGCTGGGATTATTTGAGGCGTAGAGCTGGACATTTTTGTGGGCATTTCAAATGATAGCGACTTTCAACCCTAAACACTAAAATGGTAGTGACTTTATTCGGTGTTGTTTCTTGTTTTAAGGGCATAGTTTCCACCAGCAATTTAAATAAGAACTTGGATGTTTATGAAATACTCTGTATTTCGTATCCCAAAAAACAAAATGATTGAAGGAGAGTATGAGACTTTTGTCTCTGTGTGTGTGTACAATTACTGTGAAGACCTGTGATATAGAACTATATATATGATAATATTAAGGTAACATTCAAAGAAAAATATATTTTGAATTGTGATAGGTTCTCATGTATATTTGTTATCTGAAAATTATCTATGTACATAGTCCAGGTGTCTTATTTTCTAGGTCTACTTCATTGCTCTTTTGTTTTTGCGTTTTGTTAGAGAAACACTGGAGATCCACTTCGTGTGTACATGGATCTTGAGGCTGGCAGGAAGAAATCTGGCTTTGAGGATCTATTTATTAGTTATCATGCCAAAGATGATGTGCAGTCCACCTATGCTGGTGCACTCTTTCACAATGGTCGGAATTATCACGTGTCTTCATATAAACACAATGTAAGTGTTTGACTCTGTTCTTTCTAGGTTATTTTCATAACTTCACTCATTTCTGTTTATCTTTTTTCGCAACATTAGTTATATGACAGTATCTGGGGTTCTGTTTGAAGGATACACTTGTTTATTGGTCATCATCGCGTTGTCTGCCTCAAAGAAATAAGCTTGCCTATAAGCTTCTCAGCTTACTACCTCACCATTCGTTTGGAAAGTGCTTGAACAATGTTGGTGGCTTGGACATGGCCCTTTCGTTCTACCCTGAGTGTGCCAGTGATGCTGGTGTCAGTCAGAAATGGTGGGACCATTTACATTGTGCTATGTCTCACTATAAGTTTGTTTTAGCTATCGAAAACACAATGACAGAGAGTTATGTGACGGAGAAGCTATTTTATGCTCTAGATTCTGGTGCAGTTCCGATCTATTTTGGTGCCCCTAATGTCTGGGACTTCGTCCCTCCTCATTCAATAATCGACGGCACTAAATTTAGCAACTTGGAGGAATTGGCTTCTTATGTGAAAGCCCTTGCCAATGACCCAGTTGCCTATGCCGAGTACCATGGATGGAGAAGATGCGGCGTAATGGCGAATTATGTAAAAACCCGTGCATTGAGCCTTGACACATTACCATGCAGACTCTGTGAAGCTGTTAGCAGAAAAGGTGGGAGAAATGCAAGAGGCAAGTGAAATTTTGGCCTCTCTGTCTCATTTGAATGATTTACTGCTAGTGCTCATAGTGATTCTGGGATTTTTATTATGTAACTTTTATGGTTATGTGTAAATTGTATACAACTTACAAGTGACACTGACGTGTTAAAATACAAATCTGCAGTTGTATATCCGAAGAGATCCAAAATTTAACTGAAGACTTTTTTTTTTCTTTCAATTTTAACCTTCCCATTAGTTAGGCTTCCAAAAAGAGGGCAAAGATTAAAGAACAAACGAGGTCAAAAGACCAACCAAGAACACACAAACCGGACAGTCCATCCCAAAAGACACCCCAAGCTAACGAAAAACACATACCCTTATAGCAACTGGCTAAAGGGAAAATTCCATTCCTCAACAAGGAAGGCGTTGGCATGAGAGGTCAAATCCTATAGAGCGAAGCCTACTCCTAACAGAATTCAAAACAAACTTGAGTGTTACAGCAGAGGGCAAGAAGAGTTTCTGAAAATCATACAAATTTTTTCCTTCCAAATGTAGTAGACATAGGGAGCAAGATAGAGTCGCTTGACAATGGATCTTGTCGATTTGCCACTCCAAGAAGATGAGGACCAAGGAATTAACAGATGCCGAGATTGAGGAATGACCACCACACTACACTGACACATAAACTAACTCCAAATAGCTTCAGAGTAGGAACACTCAAAGAAAAGATGATCAATGGACTAGGGGGACCAAGCTGCAAATTTTTGAAGGGTTGATAAGTTCCCCTTAATGGCCATCCACAAAATAAAACTCATTTTAGGCATGTTCTCCTTAAACCAAAGCAAGGACTTCCAAGATACCATTAGGTAATGAACCCGGAGAAAATCCCAAGCAAAAGCAGCAGAAAAAAGACCATTTGACGCAAGTACCCAGCGAACCACATCCGTATTTGAATTAGGCTAGATATAGTCTCCTCAGAGCAACACGAAGACAAGGACCAAAGGGATGCCAGTTATCATGCCATAAAGATGTATTTTGCACAACGCACGAAAGCGCCAGAAATACGAAGCGCTAATAAGTCCAGTGTCACTGAAATGTGAAAAAGAGCAAAGTAAGATGTTGCTGCCTCGAGAAGGCGAGAACCATCGGAGGGTTTTTTTTAATAACATTTTTGCACAAATTGTTAAATACAGATCTCTGAGTCCATGACATCTTTGGGTTGGGGCGGCCTTGGGAGGCTGTGGTGGCGGTTAGTTACAGGGTATGGTGGCTAGCTGGGGTTGGGTGGGGGCTGTTGGTGAGTGTTGGCTGATTGGAGAGGGGATGCAAGTTTGGACCAAAATACCCATATGAAGAGATAACAGAAGTTAGAAATAATTTGACAGAAATCAAATTAGGATTGTTCTTCAAATTGCTACAATTATGAAACTATAATGGAGAAGTTGACGAAATTAAAACTATAAGGTCAAAAGTGGTTGAAGTGTCGAACTATAGGAACCAAAAATGATTTTTGGCCTTATTTTAATCCTGGTGTGTACTTGATTATAATCTCTTTTCTAATTGTGCCAACACTACCAGAATTAGTTAATTATTTTTTCTCGGGGGGCAAAGTGAGACGTTTGTGTGAAAAATAGGGTAAAGTGAGATAGGTATGTGTAAAAAATGGGGTAAAGTGAAAGAAAATGAGTTTTAAGGGGCAAAGTGAGACTCAAATACACTTTGAGGGGGTTTATTAAAAAAAGCCTACATATATATGAGCTTCTATTGATAGATCCCTCAAATAAACTTATTTGAGGGACACTCTTGTAGGGCCCACCATGCATTGTGTTTTAATGATTCGAATCGTTTGAGTTTTATATATTCCCTCAAAGATCATATCTAAAAAAAATCACTTGAATCCAAAACCATTTGACTACTCAATTAGATTATTCTTATTTTAGTGTTTTCTTGAAGCATCGTGTTTATATATTTTGTTGCTAGCAACTAGATGCCTTAATGATTTTTAATTTTTCTGATTTTTTACAAGAATGATTTATGAATAAAAACTTGAAAATAGATGGTTTGGATTGTTAAAAAAAACAATCGTAGGGTACCCTAAAAGGTGTCCCTCAAATAAAATTATTTGAGAGATCCATCAATGGAAGGGGATTGTATCCATATATATATAAAGCAAAAGGCAGAGAATGGTGAAACATTCAAAATACCAGAAAATGCCCTTGGTTAATACAAACATTAAGAATTGAAATTATTAATTATGTGAGGATAATATGGTAAATTTACACTTTTTCATATTAAAAAATTTTAAAATTAAAAGAAAAATCAGATAATGGATCATCTTTTTATAAAACACAACTACCCATTATCTTTTTTAATTCTAAAATAAATTTAATTTTTTCTTTTAAAAAGCCTCTTGCAGGCGCGGAAGCGCATGCAGAGAGGCTAGTATATATTAATTACGAAAGGTTTGTGGAGAAATTAGTAATTCCATATTTGAAGGACTGAGTGAGTGAAATCTAAATAATGCAATAAAAAAAATACTAAAAGAAAAAGAATAGAAAAAACAAAATAACGCAAAGTCGGTTAATCTAGTTGTTTAAGACGGTATGTCCCCCCTCTTGTACTCAAGTTTTTTTTAATTTATTTTAATTTATTGGTCTCTTGCACTCGAGTTTGATCCCTCTTCTTACATTATAATAACTATACTCTCCACACGCGCTTTCGCTCATGGGAGAAGTTTAAAAAAAAAAATATTTAAATTTATTTTAGAATTAAAAAAGATAATGGATAGTTGTGTTTCATAAAAATAAGATCAATTATCTGATTTTTCTTTTAATTTAAATTTTTTTAATATAAAAAAATATGAATTTACCATATTATCCTCATCTAATTAATAAAAAAAGAGTGGGAAATCAGTACTCTTAAAATATCACCAACATCAACCAAGGTGGTTGGTGTGAGTGGTTCGACACTCTCATTCCTTAAGAGAGGTCAGGGGTTCGATCCTTGCTCTCGTACGGAGTCACCACTTTGGCCAACACTTTACCCCTTATGGGCCGACCCGGTGTGAGTGGGGATTAGTCTGGGTTGTGGTTAATGCTTAAAGGTGCCACCTATAGTTGGGGCCCATCCAGGACCACCTCATGGTTCAGAACAAAAAAAAAAAAATATCACCAACATCAAAAAGAAAAGAAAAAAAATAATGGAAAAGCGAGGTAAATATGTAAATATTGGGTGAAGTAAGAATGGAAATAAAAAACAAGTTGGAGAAGAAAGACGGAGAGAAAGAAGGAAAGAAATACAATGATGCAGATGGGCGAAAGAGTGTCGTGGTGTTGGGCGCTGATAGTATTATTGGCACTAGATTGTAGTGGTGTTGTGTATTCTTCGTCGTCGTCGTCGTCGTCTTGGACTGTAGATGGGAAGGTGTTGGAGCTGGACGACTCCAACTTCGATTCGGCCATTTCAGCCCTGGACTTGGTCTTGGTTGATTTCTACGCCCCATGGTGCGGCCACTGCAAGCGCCTCTCTCCTCAGGTCTCTCTCTGGCTTTTCTGTGTAAAATTTTCAACAATGATTTAAGATCAATCCATCCATCCATCCATCCATTCATGTTAATTAGTTTTTTTTCCGGTTGAAATCCATGTTATTTTGATAATTAAAAACAACTCTTAATCTGAACATTACCAACAGCCAAACCACTAGTTTTATTTATTTTTAATGCAAGCAATTACCAAGGTAATTCGAATATGACACTACTGCACTGCAAGTCAATGCCCTTTGTCACTGGGCTAGACCTCGTCTGCCCCAACCCACTAATTTTGTTGCTTCTTTTGTTTTCTTATTTAATTTTTGGCATTTTGTAGTTGGATGAAGCTGCTCCCTTGCTTGCTGACTTGAAACAGCCAATAGTGATAGCAAAACTTAATGCTGACAAGTTTACCTCTCTAGCTCGAAAATATGAAATTGAGTATGCTCTTTTTTTCCCCCCTTAAATTACAGTATTTTCATTTCCAGTTGAATATTGTTGATTTTTGTTTGTTTTGATATAGTGCATATCCTACCCTGAAGCTCTTTATGCATGGCGTCCCCATAGAATATAATGGACCCAGGAAAGCAGATTCGCTTGTTCGTTATCTGAAAAAGTTTGCGGCTCCTGATGTTTCTATACTTGATTCAGACTCTGCTGTTAGCGACTTTGTCCAAGCAGCTGGAACTTACTTTCCTATATACATTGGTTTTGGCTTGAATGAGTCATTGATATCAAAGTTAGCTATAAAGTACAAAAAGAAGGCCTGGTTTTCAGTTGCAAAGGATTTCTCTGAGGATGTAATGGTATTGTATGATTTTGACAAAGTTCCAGCTTTGGCATCCCTTCATCCAACTTACAATGAGCACAACATCTTCTATGGCCCCTATGAAGGTTAGTTGGGTTTGGTTTATCTGTCCTAGTTCACCGCTAAATACATCAAAGTGTGTATTCAGTACATTTTAGTTAACGTGGCCTTTCTCGAGTCATAATGACACATCACATTGCATATTTACGGGTTGGTGTTGGACATCTCATTTCCTTGATTTCTTCAACTTGCATTGCTTATAGGATCCGTCTTTTCATTAGGAAGCATCTATTTAGACGTAAAGTCATTGATGCAGTTGAGTAGGCATTTAGGAGAGTGCTTTTCATGCCATCTTGTTTGCATCCTATTATTGCATTGTGACTTTTATGCTTGAGATGTGCACAAAAGCCCAATTTTTGTGAAGTCCTTTGAAATAAAAATAAGGGATGCAGCTTCTCTTTAAAAATCACAGAGGTAATGTGACTCTAATATTATTTCCCACTACTCAGAGAGTCGAATATAAATTTGTTTAATGTTTTTATTTTGCCTCAATGATCCATTATAAATATTGCTTCTTGTTGTGAAATGCATTCGAATGAATCGATTATCTTTTTGTATGCCTGCTTTATTTATTTCTAGTAGAAGTGAACCTATTTGCTTATGCTTGTTCTTCATAATGGACCGAGCTTTATGGTGCATGCTTAGCTATGAGATGATAGTTATCAGTCTTTTAAGAGTTAGAGACATGGTGAGTTTGAAGTTGTTGCCCCTGAATCATAGATCTTTATCCAAATTCAAGCTGAGCTTGACTGTAATGCTAATCAACTGAACTGACCTTAATGACCGTAGTAATCAAACATATCCCTGTCTTTAGATGTCTTACTGTTTATCGTATGACACAATTTCTTATGGTTGGAATAAGAATTCTGCATTCCAACAAGTTATAAAATCCATTCTTTATTTTCTTCTATCATGAGTAAATTTTTCATCTTTATGTGCTTTACCTATTTGTTTTGAAAATGCAGAGGAGTTTTTGGAAGAGTTTATAAGACACAGTTTGTTCCCTTTGGCCATGCCCATAAATTATGAGACATTAAAATTGTTGAACGATGATGAAAGGAAAATTGTTTTGACAATTGTGGAGGATGAGGATGAAGAGAAATCAAAGAAACTGATCAAGATTTTGAAATCAGCTGCATCTGCAAATCGGGATTTTGTCTTTGGTTATGTTGGGATCAAACAGTGGGAAGACTTTGCTGATACATTTGGAGCCAACAAGAAGACAAGACTTCCAAAAATGGTTGTTTGGGATCGAATGGAGGAGTACTTTACTGTAAGTGATTGGTTATTAGAAATTCAGATTTCTTTTAGATCTCCATAATAAATTTAGTTTTGAAAATGGTATATGGTTGATTGTTTATTTTATTTTATTTTATTTTTTATATTTGTTCTGGTGATTACATGTTTCCTAACTTAGAGTGAAATAGGTTGTGACTGTGGCGCAGCATGACATTCTTTATCTAATTTAATTTCTATTGGAAAAGAAACTGTTATTTATAAGGCATGTATCCTTGCCTAGATCAATTCGTTTACCATGCAGGTGATTAAACTGAGAAAGCAGTAAAATAATTAAGCGAGCTAGAGATAAGAAGATGAAGAGCATACCACTCAAGGATAACACTGTAAAACGAACAATGCTAGCACAAAGGGTTTTTTGTCCGACTCTTCCAAACTTAAAAGCAATTCATTAGGACAATATAGAGATTAGAAGATCAAGAGCATACCATCAAGGAGACACAGAAAAAGAGACAATGTCAGGAAAGAGGTTGCTTTGTCTATGCCTTCCAAATTTGGGTTTGCTTCCAGATTAGAAACGAGATTGTTTACTGACCTGTGTAGAGATAATGGATGACTTATGAAATGCACACAGTTACTATCATAGTAGCTGGCTGCACGTATGATTGAGATAATCTCTGATGACCTGTAGAGCCTTTCCCTTCTTATCTTACCTGTGAGCTTGAGTATCATACATTACTAATAGGAAAAACTGAGATGGGAGCTATAGCTTTGTAATGTTTGACCCTCAAGCATGGAATCATATGGGATATAAGTAATACCTTAAAAAAAAATTTCTTTTGTGGCTAGGTCAACTTATGAGGGGTGCCAGCTGGGTTTGAACCTGCGCTGGGCCCAACCAGTCATCGATACATCACCAAACTAATCCTCTAGGGATCATGATATAGGTTACTCAATTGTTCAGTTGCCTCTCAAGTTACCTAAAAGAATGCAGTAACAAAAATGTAGACATGTTTTCCTTTGTAATTTTTTCAGGTCACCTGATAATATTTCATGTTACGTTTGCCACTTGAAGATTTCCTTGTTTTTCTTACTTCTCTTGTATTTTTGACACTTTTGCATGATCAAAATTCAAAACAGTTGACATTATTTTGTAAAATAGGTTAATGGTTCAGAAAGCATTGATGAGGAAGATCAGGCATCTCAAGTCTCACAGTTCCTGGAAGGATATAAGGAAGGAAGAATAATAAAGGAAAGAATTGGTGGTCCATCGTTTATGGGCTTTATGTCATCATTTATTGGGATTGGAACTGTATACATAATTGGTTTTATGGTTGTGGTAATGATGCTTATTAGATCAATCAATAAAGGAGATGATGAACATCCTGCGGTCGCTACTGGCGACCAGATTGAACATGCTAGCAGTGAGGCCGAAAGCAGAGAGCATAAATCTGGAGAAAAGGAAGATTAGAGTTGGGCTTCTGGACTTCTAACCAGATCTCATAGGAGTATACTGCCAAAAGAAACGAGAGTGATTTATTGAATGCAACTTTGCAGTGTGCCGAAAACAGTACGGAGTATAAACATGGATGATTTTGTAGAGACTGATGAATTCGTTTGTCACTATTATGTGTACCCCTTAGAGATTTTCAGCTTAAATCTCAGCTTTTGTGTTAATATTGCCTTGGTTAAATTCTATATGCAGTACTCTTTTGTTTTCTTGTGTGAATTTGAAGAGCACAAATTTATTTTTATTATTTACACTCGGCGTTCTTTGACTGGTCATTGCGTCGGTTCTATAATGTTGCAATAGAACCGGCAACGCCATATTGGAGTCAGCAGTGAGATTAGTGCACTTTTCCGTATGAATCCTTGTCATGGAGTTTAATGACTTATCCAGGCCTGGAATCTCAGTGATTTTGCCCGACTCACGTAGATACAGTTCTCTTATATTTGACATTTCTGAAAAATCTGGCATTTTTTTCAATGCAATGCAGTCATCTGCTTTTAAGACCTTCAAATTTGTAGGTAAATCTGGGATTGCACGAAGATTTTTGCACTTATTTAAAGACAAATCTTGAAGCTGTGAAATGCGACTGAGGCTTGGTAGGCTGCAAAAGTCATTGCTTGCAAGATCTAAATTTGCTAAGGAAATTAGGCTACCGAGACCCTTAGGGAATGCATCATCAGTTAAACTCCAGTTTGTAAGAGCTAATTCTCTTAAAGAGCTTAAACTTTGCAATGAAGGAGGCAAACGATTTGTTGATGGCCACCCTTTCACATCACATAAAGATAAAGCTTTCAGTTTCTTCAATTTTAATATGGAAGATGGAATCTGTCTGATGGCTGTGTAATCCGCTTTCAGAGTTGTCAATGATACCATGTCCCCTAAGCCATCAGCCAACTTTTCAAATCTCCGACAACCATTCAGTGTAAGAGTTTCAATAGACTTGAACTTCAAAGAAGACGAAATTGTCCACATGATTGACGAATTTGAACCAATCAGGAATTTCATAAATTCCATTCAAATAAATTCCACCAAATCCGCAACAAGTCCATCTCTGCACACCAGAAGCAGGACAGTCTTATACATGCTTGCATATATCATTACATGGGCCGCATCTGCAGCTGTGCCTCTATGTTTGTGTGTGTGTGAGAGAGAGAGAGAGAGAGAGAGAGAGAGAGAGAGACCAGTAGGATGTTGTTCCTAAAATCGGCAGTCAGATTGGTGCAGCCTTCCATATGAATCCTCATGGAGTTTAATGGCTTATCCAAGCCTGGAACCTCAGTCAGTTTGAACGAATCACTTAGATACAATTCTCTCATATTCCACATTTTTGAAAAATCTGGAATTGTTTCCAATTCTGGGCAGTCATTTGCTTTCAGAACAGACAAATTGGTTGGTAAATCTGGGATTGCAAGAACATTTTCGCATGCATTTACACACAAGACTTTGAGCTTTGAAAGACCAGCGAGACTTGGTAGGCTACGAAAATTATTGGCTCGAAGAAGCAGATGTTCTAAGGACCAGATTTTGAGATGGGCGTAGTTCATACATACGAAGATGGTAATCAAGCATATTTTCGTTCATAAATTTGTCCCATACCAGACTAACACCTGTTTTCTTCACCTCCGCCTTCATCCAATTATCTGGCTCCACTATTATTTCAATCAAGACTTTATCACCGTCTTGCAATTTGAGCTCGTCATTTGATAACTGTCCCTGCCAAAGATAATAACCCTTATTTGGATAATTGGGTAAGATCCTGGCGACAAGCTCATTACCCTCGGTCATGTTTTTAATGCTAATGCAAAAAGGAAGAGGAAAAATGAACGATTCTGAAGAGAAACTGAAGAACAAAGTTAACCCTTTCAAATTACGACCATCACTTTGAGGCACAGTGAAATACACAATATCATTGTCATGGACACAGTGGAACCAATCAGGAATATCATTCCCACTGAGAAAAATGCCACCATATCCACAAGAAGTCCATCCCTATACCATGTAGAGCCAAATTTCTATAAGAAATACGTTCTTATGCATGCATGTGTACATGTGCGTTGTATGTGATAGAAAGAGAAAGATGTATGTGTGTGTTTGAGAGAGAGAGAGAGAGAGAGAGAGGGATTGACCTGTAGGATGTTCTTCCGAAAATCGGCAGTGAGATTAGTGCACTTTTCCATATGAATCCTTGTCATGGAGTTTAATGACTTATCCAGGCCTGGAATCTCAGTGAGTTTCCCCGAATCAGGTAGATACAATTCTCTTATATTTGACATTTCTGAAAAATCTGGCATTTTTTCCAATGCAATGCAGCCATATGCTTTTAAGACTTTCAAATTTGTTGGTAAATCTGGGATTGCACGAAGATTTTTGCAGTTAATTAAAGACAAATCATGAAGCCTTGAAAGACGACTGAGGCTTGGTAGGCTGCAAAAGTCATTGGTTGCAAGATTTAAATTTTCTAAGTAAATTAGGCTACCGAGATCCTTGGGGAACGCATCATCAGTTAAACGCCAGCTTGCAAGAGCTAATGCTCTTAAAGAGCTTAAACTTTGCAATGAAGGAGGCAAAAGAGTTGTTGATGGCGACCCACCCACATGACATAAAGATAAATCTTTCAGTTTCTTCAATTGTAATATGGAAGATGGAATTTGTCTGATGGCTGTGGAATCCGCTTTCAGAGTTGTCAATGATACCATGTCCCCTAAGCCCTCAGCCAACTTTTCAAAACTTGTACAACCATTGAGCAGAAGAGTTTCAATAGACTTGGATTTATAGAAATTCAGTGGGAGATCCTTTAGCATTCCGCAGAATCCAAGATTTACCAAAGAAAGTCTTCCAAGATCCCCGATGGATGAGTGAACCTCAGACAACCTCCAACAGGATTCCAATATCAATTCCTCGAGATTTGGGAGTTTTGAAAAGTCTGGTGATTTTGCTAGCCTATAGGAACGACTGAGATTAAGGATTTTCAAATTCTGATGCAACTGTTACACAAAAACAAAATTAGAATGGAAATTAAAATCCAAAAGGAAGGTCTCTGATACAGAAATTAAACCAAAATGAAGAGAAGGTGAACTATAATATATGTATAGAACCAGAAGGAAAGAACCAACAACAACTAGGTTGAGATTATTATACCTTGCAATCCTTCCAAACTATTTTGAGTTTGCTATGGTGCAGGTCTAAAGCAACTAGTTTTGGTTGCATAGGAAAGTCATCTGGTATGGACTCTAAAGGAAAATAATGCCAGCACAACCATATTAACTTTTTGGGAAAATCTTTGTACTCTCCAGTGAGCTCTACGTTGCTGAGGTGAAGTAACCTCAGTTTTTTCATGTTGGTAAATGCTTGTGCACTGAATCTAGCCAAATCTAGATCCGAATGTAGATACGAATCTACATCCAAATCCAAATGTAGAGCAACTCCTTCAATTTCTTCAGTTCCCTGTTAACAAAAGATACCGAGTTAGAAAAATGATTTACAAACATGAAAATCCGTGTATGTATTAACCAAAAGGTATAATTAATAGTATTGGACCATGTTACGCCCTATAGTTTGTGTTTGCAATCAAAGCGCATATTTTTTGTTGGTTTGCCTAATTGAGCTTTGATCTTAATATAATATAAGAAATGGCAACATGGTCTAGCAAAGTGAAAAATGGTCTCATGTTCAAATTCATATGGCACCTTGGTAGTGTGGACGTGTGAGAACCCCATCTTTTACTTTGGTTTAGACTATTGCTTGTACTAAACAAAAAAAATAAAGAAATGAAAAAGGACATTTTAATTTATTATAGACACAGGATATATATGCTTCTCTTGCATGATGCATTCTAAAACTTTACTTGGAAAGTACTTACAGATTCATCGCTCAATAAATCTGTTACGTCTTCATGTTTCCACAATCTACTAAATTTTTCAGGGTGACCGCGGGCATTTTCACGAACGATCACTCTTCCCATGTCTCGAAGCAAATCATGCATCATCAGCTTGTTTTGCTCACTAACAGTTACAAGGCACCGTTCAATGAGGACACTGATTCCGATCGTTGCAGAAAAGCCACATCCATCTAATATTTGTGTGACATAGTCCCTGTCCATTCCAATAAAGAAACAAGATATATCAAGGAATATCTCTCTGTTTGTATGATCAGGTAGCCCGTCAAAGCTTATTCTGAGTATGTTTTGAATATCTCCATCAGGACTTCTTTCCAATTTCTCCAAATGGCTTTCCCACTCCGCTATGGGTCTTTTAATCAAAAAAGACCCCACAACTTCAAGTGCTAGAGGCAAGCCTTGACAGTAACGAATTACACGGTTTGAGAGGTTGAGATATTCTTGATTAGGATAACCACTTTCGAAGGCATGCCTACTAAAGAGCTCTAGAGCTTCTTTTTCATTCATTGCTTGAGCCATATATGTGCTATCCACTCCAACTTGGTGTAGCAAATGTTGATTTCTTGTTGTTATAACAATTCTACTTCCAGGACCAAACCAATCACGAGCTCTAGCTATTGCTTTTAGTTGCTGTAGATCATCTGCATCGTCAATTATGACAAGTGCTCTTTTACAGCAAAGTCTTTCTCTTATCATATCGATCCCTTTAGCAACAGAGCCAACCTTTATGCCGTCGCTTTTCAAGATATCATTTAGAAGTTGTTCTTGCAAACCAACCAGACCATTACTGCGTTGGTTTGCAAATACTTCCCTCACGTTTGCAAGGAAACTCCTACCTTCAAAGATACGTTCAAATTTGTTATAAATGGTTTTGGCAAGCGTTGTTTTCCCAATGCCGCCCATCCCCCAAATACCAATCATGCGAACAACATCCTTAGAACCTGAATTTTCAATATCCAAGTGATTACTCAAGACCTTCACCCGAGAAGTAATTCCAACAAGGTGTTCGATGTCTAATTGGTATTTGCTGTACAACTGCTTATTAACCACCCCAAGAATTTTGTTGATAAACTTTGCTTCATGCCTGGCAATTAAACAAAGAAGCAGAACTACGAATCATTCGATGTGGAACAAACTACAAGGTTAAATTGAATCCCTAACTTAGAATGACCAAATTATTTTCTTTTTTTATACATAGTTAAGAATTTAGATATAATTAACAAATAAGATTGGGATTTAACATTATCAAATAAGAAAGAATGCATAGTTAAAACATAGTTGGAAAAACAAAAGCAAAAAGGACAGAAAACATATGGTTGTCAAGTAAGGAGATGATAATCCAAGAAACAAGAAATTAGTAATTACCCATCAGCATTTTTAAGATCTTCCCCACACAAATCTGCTGCTTGACTGAGAGCATTTCTCCATCGCAGTACCTTTTCTTTCTCATGTTTGCCCGCTTCATGTTTCTCAAATGCTTGTGCAAAACTACCAGTTTGTTTCCGGACATCTGAAGCATCAACATTATAGAACAATGGAATAACCTGTTGCCCCAATCTTTCTCTACACTCCATGATCTTCACCAGCTCGTCAAGACACCAACTGGAATCGGCATACCTATTGGAGAAGACAATTATGGAGATCATGGACCCGTCGATTGCCTGCTCCAGTTGGGTTTTTATAAATTCCGCTCTTTTTAGCTCGTTGTCGTCAAGAAAGGCGCGGATTCCGGCATCAGATAATGCGGCGTGGAGGTGGCCTGTGAAGCCCTTGCGTGTGTCTTCACCTCTGAAGCTCAAGAACACTTGGTACTCCCAACGTTTTGATGAGGAGGATGGTGAGGATGAAGAGGAGGCTTTATGGGCTTTCCTGGCATCCATTAATTGATACTGGTTCAGATCAGACCAACTACAAATTGATTATTTTTTTCTGGGCAGTGGTTTGGCCTTGAGCAGCAGATGAACACATTATTGAACTTCCCAAAGTCAAGGACACGGAGAGTGGCAGAGAAAGCGTGGAAAAACAGAGTGGACAGATGGTAATTTTCTGGAAGCAACCAAAACCAGGGGTCGCTTTCTGTGGCTACACGATCTGCTGGACGGCTAAGATTGAAGGTCAGGAAAATGCAAGGAAGCTTAGGGGAAAGAGGCATGAAAAGAGAGGGAAGAGACGCGCACAATGTCCAATAAAAAAAAAGACAGAGAAAAAAAAAGAAGAAAAACACAAGTCTTGTAAAGGGAGCTGGAGGTCGCTTTCCGTGGCTTCTGGCTACACGATCTACTGGACGGCTAAGATTGTAGGTCCAGAAAGTGCACGGAGGTAGCTTTAGGGAAAGATGAATGAAAAGAGGGAAGAGACGAGCACAATGTCCAATCAAAAAAGAAAAAGAAAATAGAAGAAGAAAAACACAAGTCTGCTACTCTCAGGTCCACCTCTCCAACTTTGAAGTGGTTATCTATTCAATTTAAGGTGTTCAAAAAAACTTAGCTTGCCGCCCCAAGAACAAAGGGGGCCTGGGCTTCAAAAAAACTTCAGATATGAACCAAGCTCTACTGGCTAAAATGGGGTGGAGACTCCATCGAGGGGACCCGGGACTGTGGGCAAAATTTTTTGAAGAAAAATATATGAAGGGCCATTCTATCTTAGTGAACACTCTCCAAGGGAAAAAGGTCTGCTCCTCCACTTGGAGAGGTATTTTACATGGAGCTGAGTTACTCAGGCAAGGTATGATTTGGAGGATAGGTAACGGGGAAAGTGTTCATTTCTGGAATGATAGGTGGATCTCTAACATCCCTCTCATCCAGCATGAAGGTATCGTAAGGCCTGCCCAACTTGATTGTACAGTTTCTGAGTTCATGAAAGACGACTGGTGGGATGTTGATAAGTTGAGAACTATGCTCAGTGAGGATTTGGTCCAAAAGATTGTTAGTTACCCTACTGGTTTTGGTACTAACCTGAGGGACGTTCATATATGGGACTCTACCGCTAATGGTGTGTTCACTGTCAAATCTGCTTATGATTTGTTGTTCAGAGACGTTGGTCGTTCTGATCCCTTCTGGGATGTGCTTTGGAAAATTAAAGTTCCTCATAAACTGAAAGTCTTCTTCTGGTTGGCGTACCAAGACAAAATCCTGACAAACGAACAGAGAACTAAAAGAAATTTAACCACAGACCCTTCTTGCAGCCTCTGTGGTTGGCACTCTGAATCTGCCCTCCATCTCTTCAGAGAGTGTCCTAATGCCATAAAGGTCCGGGACGCTGTCTGCACTCCTAGACAACTCTCTAACCTATCTACTACTAGTTTGCAAATCTGGCTTTTGGGGAATTTGTGCTCTAAGGCTACTTGGGGGGCTGGTCTGCCTTGGTCCTCTGTGTTCTTGTTCACATGCTGGTTTATCTGGAAATGGAGGAACCATTATATCTTTACTGATAAGAAGGAGTTGCCTCCTTATCCGCAAAGAATAATTCTCCACGCAATTAATGACTGGGTTGATTCTTCCATTGTACCGAGTGGAAAAAAACCCAAAGTGTTGATTTCGCTTGTTTGGGAGCTGCCTGCAAATGGCCTCTTTAAATTGAACATTGATGGCTCTAGGAAATCTCTGTCTGGAGCTGCTGGTGCGGGAGGGGTCATCCGGGACTCTATGGGAGATTGGAAGGGTGGCTTCGCTGTGAACTTGGGCAAGGGCCAGATTTTGGAAGCTGAAATGTGGGGTTTGTTCTTTGGTTTGAAGCTGGCTGTTGATAAAAGGCTTTTCCCTTTGATTGTTGAGATGGACTCTGCCATTGCCGTACACTTAGCCAATAAGGCTGCTTTTGATGAACTACATCCTCTTGCTGGATTAATTGCAAGCTGCAGAAACCTCATGAATATGTTGAATATCTGTGATGTCAATCATATTTACAGAGAGAAGAATCGCTTAGCGGACTGCCTGGCCACTTGGAGCTATAATATTGATCTGGGATTATGCGTATTTGATACTGTGCCTCCTTGGGCTGCTACAATCCTAGTGGAGGATATTGTAGGGGTTGCCCAACCCCGCTTAGTTTGTTTGTAGTTCTTTTTGTTAGGGGCGCTGCCCCTCATCCTTTTACCAAAAAAAAAAAAGGTGTTCACGGGTCAGGTCGGGTCGGCTATGGGCCCAAACCGTATGCCGAACTGGGTCATGTCGGCAAGCTTCAAAGTGCTTCATGACCCTATCCGGAAATCAGATACTGTCGTTGCAGATTTTGGCTAGAGTGCAATTGGGCGAGTTGCTCCTGTTGACTCTGGTTTCTGGTGGATTATACTGCTCCGTGCATATACAAAGTCAACGGGAGATTTGACTCTGGCAGAAACTGAAGATTGTCAAAAGGGAATGAGGCTTATATTGACTCTTGTTTGATGAAGAAGTTTTATTGTTAACTGATGATATAAGAAGTAGCTTGAGAAGCCCTATAATATAAGGCTTTCATAAGGTCATTAAACTTCAAATTTCTGGCCCTAATCATTTTACTATTTCATAAAGTGTTTCCTACAAGGCTTTCGTAAGTTCTCTGTTTAAATGTGGTTGGATTTCAATGAAGTTTGTAATTAGTTAATCTTGTTCTATTTCTACTTATTAGCATATTTCCTCATGTTCCTTAAGAAACTAAGGCACACAAGGGCACTTGAGTAAAGGATGGGTAATGCCTTATCCACTGACATTCATGGACGGGTAATCTGATATTCTCCATCAGAGTCATGTGGCTTTTTGTTATGTTTTTCTTTCGGCCGTAAGCTTTTATTCTGATTATGTGCATTTTGTTGAATATTTGCAGAAAATGTTCTGCAATTTCCCAGCACCTATTCAAAACATGCTTCCTTAGTCCACGTATATGTGAATTGTGAACTCCAATCAACCTTTGAAATCTTCAATTACAGATTACTTCCTAATCATTCAGATTTCTCAGAAAGACACCACTTCAACTAAGCAATGTTTCATCTATATCCACAATTATGTTATGATACATCCTTGCTAGCCACCTAAGGAAACAAACCTGGAAAGAATCCTTAAGAGCATCTCCATGCCACTGGCCATACCAAAACATTCTTGTTTCCCTTCCCCCTCCTTTAAAACTGAGAACTGAGACAAACACTTTACCTTTTTCTACTATCTTTGCATAAATCCCACCCGTAATAGCATCAAATAGGATAAGTAGTCCCAATAGATGAAGTTTGAGAAGCTCATATGGGAATTTTTATGGCAAGGCCAAGGAGAGGGGAAATAAGTGCAGTTGGTGAAGTGGGAGTTAGTGTCAAAATCCAGGGGTAAAGTAGGTTTAGTGGTTGGAAATTTGGTTAAGAGGAATGTAGAGCCATCTCTGTCCAATATGTACAAGCCTAAGTGCTTAGTTCAGCTTTATGCAGAACTGATTTTAACTAAAAGCATACAAAATACCTTAATTCATTTGGATTAGTTAGGTTGCACAATCTGTAAAAACTTTCGAACACCTCTAACCATTTTGTTCCCTTTTATAAATGAAGGTTCATAAAATCCTTAAGACCGAGGTTCAGAGATACATTTCATTGGCATATTCAATTCTTTGGAAAGAAAAAAGATTCTGCCTTGTATGAGTGATACTGCATGAGTACTTATTGCAACTTTGAACTTTAGTTGATGGAGTTGGGAATTGGGGTTCATATCCTGTGAGTCTGAGTACGTTGTTGGAGTTTGATAATTCTTGTTCCTTCCTAGCACGCTTATGTTTTTCTTTTTTTGGAGTTGGGAATTGGGGTTCATATTCTTTTTTTGTTATGTTTTTCTTTCGGCCTTAAGCTTTTATTCTGATTATGTGCATTTTGTTGAATATTTGCAGAAATGTTCTGCAATTTCCTAGCGCCTATTCAAAACATCCTTCCTTAGTCCACGTATATGTGAATTGTGAACTCCAATCAACCTTTGAAATCTTCAATTACAGTTTACTTCCCAATCATTCAGATTTCTCAGAAAGACACCACTTCAACTAAGCAATGTTTCGTCTATATCCATATAAGCAGAGCTATGGAAAGTTGACACTGATGAAGAGCATACCACTCAAGGATAACACCGTACAACAAACAATGTTAGCACAAAGGGTTTTTTGTCCGACTCTTCCTAACTTAAAAGCAATTCATTAGGACAATATAGAGATTAGAAGATCAAGAGCATACCATCAAGGAGACACAGAAAAAGAGACAATGTCAGCAAAGAGGTTGCTTTGTCTGTGCCTTCCAAATTTGGGTTTGCTTCCAGATTAGAAACGAGATTGTTCACTGGCCTGTGTAGAGACAATGGATGACTTATGCCTGCACGTATGATTTAGATAATCTCTCATGACCTGTGAGCTTGAGTATCATACATTACTAATAGGAAAAACTGAGATGGGAGCTATAGCTTTGTAATGTCTGACCCACAAGCATGGAATCATATGGGATATAAGTAGTACTTTTTTTAAAAAATTTCTTTTGTGGCTAGGTCCACTTATGAGTGGTGCCGGCTGGGTTTGAACCTGCGCTGGGCCCAACCAGTCATCGATACATCACCAAAATAATCCTCTAGGGATCATGATATAGGTTACTCAATTGTTCAGTTGCCTCTCAAGTTACCTAAAAGAATGCAGTAACAAAAATGTAGACATGTTTTCCTTTGTAATTTTTTCAGGTCACCTGATAATATTTCATGTTACGTTTGCCACTTGAAGATTTCCTTGTTTTTCTTACTTCTCTTGTATTTTTGACACTTTTGCATGATCAAAATTCAAAACAGTTGACATTATTTTGTAAAATAGGTTAATGGTTCAGAAAGCATTGATGAGGAAGATCAGGCATCTCAAGTCTCACAGTTCCTGGAAGGATATAAGGAAGGAAGAATAATAAAGGAAAGAATTGGTGGTCCATCGTTTATGGGCTTTATGTCTTCATTTATTGGGATTGGAACTGTATACATAATTGGTTTTATGGTTGTGGTAATGATGCTTATTAGATCAATCAATAAAGGAGATGATGAACATCCTGTGGTCGCTACTGGCGACCAGATTGAACATGCTAGCAGTGAGGCTGAAAGCAGAGAGCATAAATCTGGAGAAAAGGAAGATTAGAGTTGGGCTTCTGGACTTCTAACCAGATCTCATAGGAGTATACTGCCAAAAGAAACGAGAGTGATTTATTGAATGCAACTTTGCAGTGTGCCGAAAACAGTACGGAGTATAAACATGGATGATTTTGTAGAGACTGATGAATTCGTTTGTCACTATTATGTGTACCCCTTAGAGATTTTCAGCTTAAATCTCAGCTTTTGTGTTAATATTGCCTTGGTTAAATTCTATATGCATTACTCTTTTGTTTTCTTGTGTGAATTTGAAGAGCACAAATTTATTTTTATTATTTACACTCGGCGTTCTTTGACTGGTCATTGCGTCGGTTCTATAATGTTGCAATAGAACCGGCAACACCACATTGGAGTCCTGACTAATTCATTTGAAGGCGTAGTCTCTCATTTGCGATTTTCTTCTGTCTTCTCGCTCAACTGCTCAGCTCCTCTCAATCTTAACTTAGGCAACCATAGCGATAAATCTAAGAACTTTTTAAAGGTGGTTGACATGTTTAATAAACAATACGCTTAAAAATTCAAGATATTTACAACCTAGAATTGTCCACTGCAAATAAATATCGCGATGATAATTTTACCACGATATTTTTCATAAATGAGACATGTTATTGATCCTAAGGCAATACGTAAGCTTTTAGAGCCTCAAATTATTATAATAAAATAATAATAATATACCAAATATGTAAGTATGACTCTAAAATAATAATAACATACCAAATACGTTGGCCGTTGAGCTTTCACACGTAGGTAAACCCACTCTAATACCATGAATGAAGTTGCAAATCATCTCATAATTAATTTTCCATATCTCATCTTTCCGTTTGATTCTAATCAGCGAGGCAATGGGTGA
This sequence comes from Prunus avium, assembly GCF_965620075.1. NCBI lineage: Eukaryota > Viridiplantae > Streptophyta > Magnoliopsida > Rosales > Rosaceae > Prunus > Prunus avium. Next base: position 59,958,355 of record NC_142284.1, on the reverse strand, counting down.
TCTGAACTTTTCCTTAATTGATTGTGAATTAGAACCCCTTTTTAATTCTCCCTATTATGAGGACATAGTTATGACATATCCTCAGGGTTTCCACAAACCATGAGTGACATTTAGCAACATGTCACGGTTATCCAAACCAATGTAGAATGTTGTGGAGAACTTATTCAGTTGCAATTACAATGTAATACAGTCATTCTCTAACTCAATGTTCGTGGTTACATCATTAGCGCACGGAAAACATGTCAAGCTCCTAATGTGAACTCCAATCTTATATGACTCATACAAGTATGATTGGAATTACCATTCTCATTCATAACTAGTGCTTCAGCTGAAGACTCCTGAATCATATCATCTTAGCATTCTCCCTTTTTACTGAGGGTAGAGATCCCTTGTTGTACACTCACCTGCCTCCATGGATTGACTATTGAGCCTCGACTATACCATATGGTCATACTCCTAAGGAGCAGAACGCTTTAGTATGATCGAAGGTCCACGACCCTTCAGTCAAACAATATGGTAGAATATTTTCAGATATATTTCATTCTCCGAAAGGAGGTATTTATATTACAGGTTACAAACCCTAGTAGGGTTTAATTAGGAAATAAGTGGAATCCTAATTACATAATATCTACACAAAAGGTAAAATAAATAAAACCCAAATAGAATAGGACTAGGACTCGCCAACACTCCCCCTCAAGTTGGAGCAAAGACGTCACGCATGCCCAACTTGTCAAGCGAGTTGAGAAAGATACTTGTAGAAACAGCTTTCGTAAGAACATCAGCTAACTGATACTCTGAACGGATGAAAGGGAAGGACACAATCTCCGCATCCAACTTTTCCTTAATAAAATTTCGATCAACCTCCACATGCTTTGTACGGTCATGTTGTACAGGATTATGAGCAATTGCAATCGCAGCCGTATTGTCACAATATAACTCCATGGGTTTATTAGGCCCAAACCCAAGGTCTTTCAACAATCTTCTCAACCATAGTAACTCAGATACACCATGGGCCATTCCCCGATACTCGGCCTCAGCACTAGATCTAGACACCACCTTTTGTTTCTTGCTCCTCCACGTAACAAGATTGCCACCCACAAACATAAAATACCCAGATGTCGAACGCCTATCTGTGGCTGAACCTGCCCAATCAGCATCTGTATACCCTTCTACATTTGTATGGCCATACTTGGAGAAAATTAACCCCTTGCCAGGAGTTACTTTCAGATACCTTAAAATACGAGTCACAGCCCCCATATGATCTACACTAGGAGAGTGCATAAACTGACTCACTATATTTACAGCATACGCAATATCTGGACGAGTATGAGCCAAATAAATCAACTTCCCCACAAGTCGTTGATAACGTTCTTTGTCAGTTGGAACTTGATCGGGATATATCCCCAACTTATGATTCTGCTCACTAGGGGTATCAATCGGTTTACAATCCAACATTCCAGTTTCTGCAAGTAAATCCAAAACATACTTTCTTTGGGATAGAAAAATACCATGTTTAGATCTGGCAACTTCAATCCCAAGAAAATACTTTAAATCACCCAATGATTTCATATCGAACTCAGAAGCCAGATACTTCTGAAGTCTCTGTATCTCTACATGATCATCTCCAGTCACAATCATATAATCAACATAAATAATTAAAGCAGTCAATTTACCTTTATGACGCTTCAGAAACAAAGTATGATCAGAGTTACTTTGCACATATCCAAACTTCTTCATAGATGCAGCAAATCTTCCAAACCACGCTCTTGGAGACTGCTTTAATCCATACAAGGATTTCCGTAGCTTGCACACCACACCCTCCTTAGAAGTCACAGGGATACCTGGCGGAGGATCCATATATATTTCTTCCTTGAGATCACCATGGAGGAATGCATTTTTGACATCAAATTGTAGCAGCGGCCAGTCACGGTTAGCAGCTAAGGATAAAAGTACGCGTACAGTGTTGAGCTTAGCTACCGGAGCAAAAGTCTCTGTGTAATCCACTCCATAAGTCTGAGTATACCCTTTTGCTACCAATCTTGCCTTGTAACGGTCAATGGAACCATCAGCCTTGTGCTTCAAAGTAAACACCCATCTGCACCCAACTGTTTTTTTTCCTTTTGGTAAAGGAACTAACTCCCAAGTAGCATTCTTGTTCAAGGCTTCCATCTCAACATGCATTGCATCTACCCAGTTTTGATCAGATAGAGCGTCCTGCAACTTAGTTGGCACACATACACTAGATAATTGACACAAATATGATGCATATGACTTAGATAAACGATGAGTTGACATATAATGGTTAATGGGATATTTAGACTTGGCATGTATATCAGGAGAATATTGTACTTTAGGTTTACCACGGGTAGTACGTGGGGGCAAAGAATAGGTAGGCATATCACTAGAAAGTACCTCATTATCACAACTTGATTGAGGCAATGGCAGGGCAGAGGGGGGTATATTATCAATTTCATCTGTACGAGAGTCACCAATATCACTGTTATGTCCTTCTGAGAGAGGCTCGAAAAAACCACAATTTTGGTCTGGCGACCGGTCGTCGCTTTCCTCGCGACCGGTCGCTTCCCTCGTATCGTTACTGTTATCGCTCGTCGACACGGGCGACCGGTCGCTTCCTATGTGCGACCGGTCGCTTCCAAGCAGATTCATTAGCGACCGGTCGCCCACTTCTACGCGACCGGTCGTATCCAGACAGATTCGTTCGCGACCGGTCGTTTCCTCACAGCGACCGGTCGCTTCCCTCGTATCGTTACTGTAGTCCCAGCTCGACGCGAGCGACCGGTCGCTGCCTATGGGCGACCGGTCGTTTTCATCCTGTTCTGGAAAAATTTCCTTATTTTTCACTCCGAAACTCTTCAATTCACTCCCCCTCTCCCCCTGAGTTGAAGAGGAGGGAGACACATAATATGGTACTTCTTCATGAAATGTGACATCCAAAGTGACATGTACCTTCTGAGTAGGCGGGTGATAACACTTATAACCTTTCTGAGTCGTAGAATAACCAATGAAGACACAGCGGAGAGCACAAGGATCAAGTTTACTCCTTTGATGAGAGTAAACATGAACATACGCAACACACCCAAAGACCTTCGGAGGTAACTTAGAGACCGAAACCGGAGGGGTAAGAGCACATAACACATCAAGTGGAGTCTTGAAATCAAGAACCCGACTAGGAGTACGATTAATCAAGTAGGCGGCAGTTAAGACACCATGTCCCCAAAGGTGATGGGGAACAGACATATCCAACATCAGAGAGCGAGCAACTTCAAGTAACTGGCGATTCTTCCTTTCAGACACACCATTCTGTTGAGGTGTAAAAGGAGTGGTAGTTTGGTGAATGATACCTTGATCACGAAAGAATTGGGCCAAGGTATGATTCACATATTCACCGCCATTATCAGTGCGAAATACTTTAACACGAGCACGGAACTGAGTAGACACCATGGCACAAAAGTCAGGAAGAATAGAGACAACATCATGTTTAGTCTTCATCAAATACACCTATGTTAAACGAGTGCAGTCATCAATAAAAGTCACAAACCAACGGAAACCATGAGAAGTCACACGAGCAGGACCCCAGACATCAGAATGTACTAACTCAAAAGGCAAAGCAGCTTTATTATTACTTAAGGGAAAAACAGTACGGTGGCTCTTGGCCATTACACAAGTCTCACATTTGAAACTAGACTCATCACATGAACTAAATAATGAAGGAAACAAATGTCTAAGATAACCAAAAGACGGATGTCCTAAGCGACGATGCCATAACCAAAGTTGGTGCTTGTCCTTGACACTGCCACTCAGAGCTTTATTAGCGACACAATCACGAACTGCTGCAGCCGGCAACTGTAAGTAATATAACCCCCCTATCCGTTTACCATGCCCAATCTTCTCGTGAGTCCTGAGATCCTGGAAAAAACAATGGGTAGAATAGAAGGTAGCAGAAGCGTTAAGTGTATCAAGTAAACGCCCAACAGATAATAAATTGCAATGAATATTGGGAACCAAGAGTGCATGAGATAGGGGTAAAAAAGGAGTAAGATGGATGGTACATTCACCGGTAACTGGGGAAGGTAAACCATTAGCACTAGTAATATATGGGTCACGAGGGTTATGCAACAACTCATCAAACATTTTATCATTATAAGTCATATGATCAGAAGCACCAGTGTCAATTATCCAAGTAGTAGAACCCATACCTGGCATAGTATCAGAAACACACAGATTTGCAGATGGAGTTGGAGGACGGGCCTCATCAGGAGTCACAGTGTAAGTGGCCTTGGGACCATACATACGAGCTTTGTAGTCAGCAAACCAATCAGGGTAACCATGCTCCTTAAAGCACTTTTCAGAGTAATGATCCCCATTACAATGGCGGCACTTAGGCGGACCTTCAAGAGAGGTGGAGGCAGAAGGACGAAACCCAGCAGAAGATCCAAACCTTTTTTGCGGCGGGCGACCGGTCGCTACTTGCGGGGCGACCGGTCGGTGACGTGCTGGATCCACCTTAAGAGCCAGCGATCCTCCTCCAAGCATAGCGGACTGACGGGTATCTTCCTCCATGACCATGGCATAGACTTCGAGAGGGGGTGGAACAGGGCTAAGAGCAAGAATACGGCTACGAACACCATCATACGGTGGATCTAGCCCACCAAGAAAATCATAAACTCGATCGGCTTCAATTTCTTTCAGACGACGAGCCCCATCAGTAGAACAAGTAAACTCATGCGGACGCAGACAATCAATCTCTTGCCAGATAGCATGAAGTTTTTCATAGAACACTTTCACAGATTCACCATTCTGACCTATAAGGATAGATTGCCGTCGGAGTTGAAACAAACGAGAACTATTCTGAGTCACAGTATAGGTCTTCCGAGCAGCCTCCCATATATCAAAAGCAGTATCACCACGTTCGAACAAGGCACGAACTGGTTTAGTCATGGAATTTAGAAGCCATGACTGCACCAGAAAATTATCTTCTTCCCATTCGGTATAGTCAGCGGAGTCCTGAGACGGAGCAGGCTTCTTCCCATTGATCCAACTTGCCATACGACGACTAGTAATCGTAATACGCGCACCACGAGACCAAGAGGCATAATTGGAGCCATCCAATTTGTCAGATGTAATCAGGGTAGAGTAATCACGTGAGGGACGTGCCTCCTTCGGTGTAGAGGCACTAGGACCAGTCACAACTATGGAATCATCACCCATGATAGATAGCAGCGGAAACAAACACAACACAAAGCAGATACGATAAACACAGCACAAGCACGGGCACAAGAACCCTAAAAAAAAATAGGGCACAGAGTAGAACACGGCACAAGAACCCTAAAAAGAAATTAGGGCACAGAGTAGAACACGGGTGGGCACAACACACACAGGTCACCAGAAAGTCGGCTCTGATACCAAGTCAAACAATATGGTAGAATATTTTCAGATATATTTCATTCTCCGAAAGGAGGTATTTATATTACAGGTTACAAACCCTAGTAGGGTTTAATTAGGAAATAAGTGGAATCCTAATTACATAATATCTACACAAAAGGTAAAATAAATAAAACCCAAATAGAATAGGACTAGGACTCGCCAACACCTTCCATAAGACAACTGTGGTGACTCAAGTCGAGGACTAATTTACATTATTGTAACTATGGTGATCTTGTTTCACATGTAGGTAAAACTTCTATACAAGATCTTTAGTTGATCGCGTTTAGTGAATTCATTATCTAGCGAACACTCATACACTTATCTTATTGTCTTTATACAAATGACTTGAGATCAGTCATCCTCCCAATTGAGCAGATACAGTGTATATTGGTCTTTGCGGATTGTCAACGCCCAGTTGACAATCCTATGACCAGGAACTCTTTAGGGTGTGAGGTTATAGGGAAAAGTCTCATGGACCTAACTTCTTTAGGTAGATAACTTCTTTTGGGTATTTGTTTTGCAAGGTTTCGGTTCAGACTATCAATCTTTCTAAGTATGTTGTCCTTTGCTCCCCCAACACTTGCAAGGAGCTTGCCAAGGAAATAAGTGCTATATGTGGTTCACCATTGACTAATAATCTAGGAAAATACCTAAGTATGCATCTTCTGTATCACCGTGTGAACAAGTCTACATTAGTAAAATGAATGCTTGATGTTCCCAAATAGGTTTATTTTCTCTTAGTGTAATGAATACTTAATTCAATTCATAGTCTGTCAATTTCCCCTTGCTTTTTCTTTCATTTTTCTGAACTTCGATTGCATATGGCAGTTTGTTCCACTTTTAGTATTGTATCATACCGACATCATACTAGATGTATGCATATTCATTGTCATTTGTAGTGTATTTTTTGAGCAGCCAGCTGATGTTAGACAAAAACTCGGGAGAATCGATGTTAGGTGTTTCAGCCAAAGGGAGAATCGATGCGGAAGAATTTGTTTCTGAATCGGTTCGATGCAAACTAAAGCCCCATTATTAGCTTCCCTACTTGAACATAAATGTGTTGAGCAAATCAATTTAATCACAAAACATGCACTTTTTTTTGTTACTGCCATAAGGTAAACAAACTAATTACACAAACTTTCATTCTCAAAATAACCCATCTGTCAATATAACCACAAAATATGAAATTTTGTTTTTTCTTCTTCAAATATCAATTAGGCAGAGTCTTCACACGAGGTAGAATTGATATTAGTCTTTTGATAATAAAATTCCTTAATTTTTCTTTTGATAATAAAACCAGGAAAGGAAGGAACAACAAGGGAGAAGCCCAAACAAGAAATTTTTGAATTTTTTGGATACACAACAACGTGGCTGGTCTACCATCCAATACACAAGGGATGTGAAAATATTTTATTTTTATATCCTATGTGTATTGGACAATATTTCCATATGTTCTATGTGTATTGGATTGTACATTAGTCACGTGGTGTATCTGCAACAAGCAAAAGTTACTCCAAAAACAGGTACATATGAGACAGATTTTAACTAAACAGATGATAAAATCTCTTTCTTCATAAGAAGAACAAAAAAGTGTATATGGAAAAACTTTATAAAATTAATTTCTTTTTTGAACAAAAGTGTAGGACTTAGGATATTTCCCTTGATAAGTTTGTCCCGTTCTAGATGAACCCCTATCTTCTTAACTATCCTATTAACCATGCCAAAGAAATCAAGATTGCAATTTCTCTTTCTCTTTCCTTCTTCTTCAGGTATCTTCCTCATACTTCTCTGAATATGTTGGTTAACATGGTATCAGCGCCCTCATTGGTTCTCTCTCTTTCTTTCTCTGAATTTCAATTCTAGGGTTTTCTCTCTGCTTCATCGTGGCTTCTTCTTCCTCCATCAAGATTGTTGGCTTGCTCAGTATGGTTACCATTGGTCTCAGTGACAACAATTTCTTGAAATGGACTCATCAACTCCCCCTCAAAAATCCCCATTTGTTTCCCAATCATACAAATGACGATCCGGATTATCCATATTTTCCTTCATGACTTTGTCCCATTCTATATGAACCCCTGTCTTCTTCACTCTCACAAAATCAACATCATCAGGCCTTACAAGAATCGAGACTCGGTCCCCGGCTTGCAAACGGAGCACATCGTTTGACAATTGTCCCTGCCAAAGATAATCGTCTTCAGGTTCTTCAGGGTCACCGGAATCGTCTTCAGGTTCACTGGAATCGTCTTCAGGTTCACTGGAAGATTTTAAGGAGGCAAATGCTATCTTGGTGTGCAAAGCAGTTTGTTTGGTAAGATTTCTAACGATAATGCCAATAAGACCTTGAGAATCTTCAAGTTCCGCATAATGCCAATAAGAACTTGTTGAGAATCTTGAGTAAACGAAGCATATAGTTAACCCTTTTAAATCACGACCCATGATTCTTTGAGGAACTTCGAAGAAGACGATATTTGTCCACATCATTGACGAATTTGAACCACTCAGGAATATCATAATTTCCATTCAAATAAATTCCACCAAATCCGCAAGAAGTCCATCTCTGCACAGCAGAAGCAATACATTCTTATACATGCATGCATATATCATTACATGGGCGGTCAGATTGTGTGAGAGAGAGAGAGAGAGACCTGTAGGATGTTGTTCCTAAAATCCGCAGTCAGATTGGTGCAGCCTTCCATATGAATCCTTGTCATGGAGTTTAATGACTTATCCAAGCCTGGAACCTCAGTGAGTTTGAACGAATCACTTAGATATAATTCTCTCATATTCCGCATTTTTGAAAAATCTGGAATTGTTTCCAAATTTGGGCAGACATTTGCTTTCAGAACATACAAATTGGTTGGTAAATCTGGGATTGCAAGAAGGTTTCTGCATGCATTTAAACACAAGACCTTGAGCTTTGAAAGACCAGCGAGACTTGGTAGGCTAGAAAAGTTATTGCATCCAAGAAGCAGATCTTCTAAGGAAATTAGGGTACATAGATCCTTAGGGATTGCATCCTCAGTTAACCAGCAGCCTGCAAGACATAACTCTATTAAAGAGTTTAAGCCATGTAACGAAAGGGGTAAAAGATGGAATTTCAAAATTCTCACCAGATAGAGATAAAATTCTCAACTTCTTCAATTTTACTATGGAAGATGGAATTTGTCTGATGCTTGTGTTATCTGCTTTCAAAAGTGTCAATGATACCATGTCCCCTAAGCCACCAGCCAAGTCTTTAAACCTTGAACAACCATTCAGTATAAGAGTTTCAATAGACTTTGATTTATAGAAATTCAGTGGGAGATCCTCTAGATGGGTGCAGCCTTCAAGATTTACCAAAGAAAGTCTTCCAAGATCCCCGATGGATGAGTGAACCTTAATCAACTTCTCACAACCTTTCAATATCAACTTCTCGAGATTTGGGAATTTTGAAAAGTCTGGTGATTTTGTTATGTGATTATCATATTCGACATGAATGATGTCATCATTATTGACCATATTTTGATATGGGCGTCGTTCATACGCATAAAGATGGTAATCAATCATATTTTCGTTCATAAATTTGTCCCATACCAGACTAACACTTGTTTTCTTCACCTTCACCGAATTATATTCGTGTATTATTTCAATCAAGACTTTATCGCCGTCTTGCAATTTGAGCTCGTCATTTGATAATTGTCCCTGCCAAAGATGATAACCATTATTTGGACAAACGGGTTTGATCCTGGCGTCAAGCTCAGTACCCTCGGTCATGTTTTTAATGCGAATACGACAACCGTATAAGTCTGAAGAGCAAACGAAGGACAAAGTTAACCCTTTCAAAATACGACCAACACTTTGAGGCACAGTGAAATACACAATATTTTCTTCATGGACACAGTGGAACCAATCAGGAATATCATTTCCACTGAGAAAAATGCCACCATATCCGCAAGAAGTCCATCCCTATACCATGTAGAGCCAAATTTCTATAAGAAATACATTCTTATGCATGCATGTGTACATGTGCGTTGTATGTGATAGAAAGAGAAACAGGTATGTGTGTGTTTGAGAGAGAGAGAGAGAGAGAGAGAAGGATTGACCTTTAGGAAATCATATTTTCCTCATATCTGTTACGGATGCGGTGGTGGGTGTGGCTGTGACGGGGCTTCTTCAGGTGATAGTGGTAGGGTTTATTTAAGCTCATGGGTTGTTTTAGAGTTTTGGTTATATTGGATTTGTGAGCTTTGTTTGGGCTTATGGCTAATTATGGTGATATGAGCTATTTGTTTTAGTGCAGCTTTTGTCCGCGTTAGTTTTACTTTTAGCATGTTAATTTGTTGCCCTTTTGGAATTGGTATTTTAGATGTCATGTTGATGTCTTTGATTGTACCGTTGAAGTTTATCTCATGAAATTTCTACTTGATAAAAAAAAAATTATAAAATGTTCTAGATTATTACAATGAATTGTGGGGGTAACCCTGTGAAGTATTTGTGAATTTTTATTTTTATTTTTAAAAAGGAATATAATTAACATCATACTGTAGCTATATGGGTTATAAAATTTAATATTACAAGTTAAAGGAAAATGAAGACATACAGTGTGTAAAAGCATAAGATATCAAGAGAAAGAGGGTTCTAATCAAGGGCCAAAAGCATAAGATATCATGTTTTTTTGTCGGTTTTGTAATGGGTATTTTTGTAACAAAGTAGACTGGGTTTTGGGTTTTTTTTTGAAAAATTGTGTTTGGGTATCTAGTAATATTATTGTAGTGGCAGTTTTTTAAATTGTACAATTTTCAAGGTTTGTTTGTATTAGTAAGTCCATTGAATAGTCCAACTGGGCTGTTTTATAGAATTTGGATTGCATATGATTTTTCTATATTTTGGGATCCATGTTTGGGCTTAAATGTTAAGCTCATGTATTATTCGGCCTTGTAAAGAGTTAGGTGTGCAAGGCATGTGAGTTGTTAGTGGTGAGTTAAGACGGCTATATAAGGTGTAATAGTGCTGTAGTTTAAAAGATTAAGAAATACAGAAATCAAGATTGCAATTTCTCTCCGCTTTATCATGGCTTCTTCTTCCTCCATCCAGATTGATGGCTTGCTCAGTATGGTTACCATTCGTTTCATTCGTCTCAGTGACAACAATTTCTTGAAATGGACTCATCAGCTCCCCCTCAAAAATCCCCATTTGTTTCCCAATCATACAAATGAGTATCCGGATTATTTTCCTTCATGAGTTTGTCCCATTCTAGATGAACCTGTCTTCTTCACTCTCACAAAATCAACATCATCAGGCCTTACAAGAATCGATACGTGGTCACCGCCTTCCAAACGGAGCACATCGTTTGACAATTGTCCCTGCCAAAGATAATCGTCTTCAGGTTTACTGGAAGTTTTTACTGAGGCAAATGCTATCCAGGAGCGCATTTCTTTGGCAACCATTCACAATCAACGTGGGTGAGAAAAACAATTGAAGAAAAGACTAAATAAAAAACTTTTAAGATGCGCGAAACACCCCTTCACTGCTAATTGTTCATCCACAGCACTAGATTGATTAGTCCGAACAAATGCGTCATGGCTCCGTCCTGCTCCATCATCCGGCCGTGCGTCATGGCTCCGTGCTAATTGTTCATGTATAACACTGCCCCTGAAAAATGCGTCATCAACTCCCCCTGATAAATCCCGATTTGTTTCCAAATCATACAAATGAGGATCCGGATTATCCATATTTTCCTTCATGACTTTGTCCCATTCTAATTGTTCATCTACAGCACTCGATTGATTAGTGCGGACAAATGCGCCATGGCTCTGTCCTGCCCCATCATCAGCTCCTCCAGAAAAATCCAGATTTTCCATGATAGACAATGACAAACGAGTACATAGATCGCCATGGCCGAGAGGATCGTCTTCCACTGCTGATTCTTCATCTATAGCACTCACTTGATCACTGGGAACAGATGCGTCATGGCTTAGTCTTGCCTCATCATCAGTTTCCCCCAAAAAATCCCGATTTGTTTCCCAATCATACAAATGAGGATCCGGATTATTTTCCTTCATGACTTTGTCCCATTCTAGATGAACCCCTGTCTTCTTCACTCTCACAAAATCAACATCATCAGGCCTTACAAGAATCGATATGTGGTCACCGCCTTCCAAACCGAGCACATCGTTTGACAATTGTCCCTGCCAAAGATAATCGTCTTCAGGTTCATCGTATATGTTGGGTTTTACCGAGCCAAATGCTATCCGGGTGTTCAAAGCAGCTTGTTTGGTAAGATTTCTAACGATAATGCCAATAAGACCTTCTTGAGAATTTTCAAATTCCGGATCATGCACATAAGACCTGCTTGAGTAAATGAAGCATATAGTCAACCCTTTTAAATCACGACCCATGATTATTTGAGGAACTTCAAAGAAGACGATATTGTCCACATCATTGACGATTTTGAACCACTCAGGAATATCATAAATTCCATTCAAATAAATTCCACCAAATCCGCAAGAAATCCATCTCTGCACACCAGAAGCAAGACATTCTTATACATGCATGGATATATCATTATATATATGGGCCGCATCTGCAACTGTGCCTTTGTATTTGTTTGTGTGTGTGAGAGAGAGAGAGAGAGAGACCTGTAGGATGTTGTTCCTAAAATCGGCAGTCAGATTGGTGCAGCCTTCCATATGAATCCTTGTCATGGAGTTTAATGACTTATCCAAGCCTGGAACCTCAGTGAGTTTGAACGAATCACTTAGATACAATTCTCTCATATTCCACATTTTTGAAAAATCTGAAATCGTTTCCAATTTTGGGCAGCCATTTGCTTTCAGAACATACAAATTCGTTGGTAAATCTGGGATTGCAAGAAGTTCGCTGCATGCATTTAAACAAAGGACCTTGAGCTTTGAAAGACCAGCGAGACTTGGTAGGCTACGAAACAAATTGTCTTCTAGAAGCAGATGTTCTAAGGAAATTAGGGTACATAGATCCTTAGGGATTGCATCCTCAGTTAACCGGAAGCAGCCTGCAAGACATAATAACTCTATTAAAGAGTTTAAGCCATGTAACGAAAGGGGTAAAAGATGGAATTTCAAAATTCTCACCACATAGAGATAAAATTCTCAACTTCTTCAATTTTACTATGGAAGATGGAATTTGTCTGATGGCTGTGTCATCTGCTTCCAAAATTGTCAATGATACCATGTCCCCTAAGCCATCAGCCAAGTTATGAAAACTTGAACAACCATTAAGTATAACAGTTTCAATAGACTTGGATTTATAGAAATTCAGTGGGAGATCCTTTAGCCTGTAGCAGCCTTCAAGATTTACAAAAGAAAGTCTTTCGAGATCCCCGATGTATGAGTGAACCTTATACAACGACGTACAACCTTTCAATATCAACTTTTCGAGATTTGGGAATTTTGAAAAGTCTGGTGATTTTGTTATGTGAATATCATCTTCGACATGAATGATGTCATCATCATTGACCAGATTTTGAGATGGGCGTCGTTCATAAAGATGGTGGTAATGAATCATATTTTCGTTCATAAATTTGTCCCATACCAGACTAACACCTGTTTTCCTCACCGTCATAAATTTGTCCCATAAAGATGGTGGTCTGTCTATTATTATTTCAATCAAGACTTTATCACCGTCTTGCAATTTGAGCTCGTCATTTGATAACTGTCCCTGCCAAAGATAATAACCCTCAGTTTGACCAACACTCGGTGTTATCCTGGCGTCAAGCTCAGTACCCTCGGTCATGTTTTTAATGCTAATACGACAACCGCTTAAGCCTGAAGGGAGAACGGAGGACAAAGTCAACCCTTTCAAATTACGACCAACACTTTGAGGCACAGTGAAATACACAATATCATCGTCATGGACACAGTGGAACCAATCAGGAATATCATTTCCACTGAGAAAAATGCCACCATATCCGCAAGAAGTCCATCCCTATACCATGTAGAGCCAAATTTCTATAAGAAATACATTCTTATTGTATGTGATAGAAAGAGAAAGACATGTGTGTGTGTGAGAGAGAGAGAGAGAGAGAGAGAGAGAGAGAAGGATTGACCTGTAGGATGTTCTTCCTAAAATCGGCAGTGAGATTAGTGCAGTTTTCCATATGAATCCTTGTCATAGAGTTTAATGACTTATCCAGGCCTGGAATCTCAGTGAGTTTGCGCGGATCACTTAGATACAATTCTCTTATATTTGACATTTCTGAAAAATCTGGCATTTTTTCCAATGCAATGCAGCAATTTGCTCGTAAGACTTTCAAATTTGTTGGTAAATCTGGGATTGCACGAAGATTTTTGCACTCATTTAAAGACAAATCATGAAGCTTTGAAAGACGACTGAGGCTTGGTAGGCTGCAAAAATCATTGTGTGCAAGATCTAATCTTTCTAAGGAAATTAGGCTATCAAGATCCTTAGGGAATGCATCATCAGTTAAACTCCTGTTTGCAAGACCTAATTCTCTTAAAGAGCTTAAACTTTGCAATGGAGGCAAAAGATTTGTTGATGGCGACCTTGTCACATGACTTAAAGATAAAGCTTTCAGTTTCTTCAATTTTAATATGGAAGATGGTATTTGTCTTATGGCTGTCTCATCTGCTTTCAGAGTTGTCAATGATACCATCTCCCCTAAGCCATCAGCCAACTTTTCAAAACGTGAACAACCATCAAGTAGAAGAGTTTCAATAGACTTGGAATTATAGAACTTCAGTGGGAGATCCCTTAGCATTCTGCAGCGTTGAAGATTTACCAAAGAAAGTCTTCCAAGATCCCCGATGGATGAGTGAATCTCAGACAAACTCAAACAGGATCGCAATATCAATTCCTCTAGATTTGGGAGTTTTGAAAAGTCTGGTGATTTTGTTAGCCCGGGGGAATAACTGAGATTAAGGATTTTCAAATTCTGATGCAACTGTTACACAAAAACAAAATTAGAAGGGAAATTAAATTCAAATTCTTACACATAAATTAAACCAAAATGAAGAGAAGGTTGAGATTATTATACCTTGCAATCCTTCCAAACTATTTTGAGTTCGCTCCACTGCAGGTCTAAAGCAACTAGTTTTGGTTGCATAGGAAAGTCATCTGGTATGGACTCTAAAGGAAAATAAAGCCAGCACAACCATATTAACTCTTTGGGAAAATCTTTGTACTCTCCAGTGAGCTTTACTCCGCGGAGGTGGAGTAACCTCAGTTTTTTCATGTTGGTAAATGCTTGTGCACTGAATCTAGTCAAATATAGATCCAAATCTCTAAACCGTCGATGCAAATCTAGAGAAAAAGCAACTCCTTCAATTTCTTCAGTTCCCTGTTAACAAAAGATACCGAGTTAGAAAAATGATTTACAAACATGAAAATCCGTGTATGTATTAACCAAAAGGTATAATTAATAGTATTGGACATATTTTTTGTTGGTTATGCCTAATTGAGCTTTGACCTTAATGGATATAATATAAGAAATGGCAACGGAGTCTAGCAAAGTGAAAAATAGTATAAACTTGCAAACTAAGGTCTCAAGTTTAAATTCATCTGCCTCGATCTCCATCTCCATCTCTTCCTCAAGTTTTACTTTAATTTAGACTATCTCTTGTAATAAACAAAAAAAAATAAAGAAATGGAGAAAGACATTTTAATTGATTATAGACACGGGATACATATGCTTCTCTTGCATGATGCATTCTAAAACTTAATTGGGAAAGTACTTACAGATTCGTTGTTCAATACATCTGTTATGTCTTCACGTTTCCACAATCTACTAAATTTTTCAGGGTGACCATGGGCATTTTCAGAAACGATCTCCCTTCCCATGTCTCGAAGCAAATCATGCATCCTCAGGTTGTCAAACTCAGAAACAGTTACAAGGCACCGTTCAATGAGGACACTGATTCCTATCGTTGCAAAAAAGCCACATCCATCTAATATTTTTGTTACATGGTTCTTGCCATGTCCAATAAAGAAACAAGATATATCAAGGAATATCTTTCTCGTTGTATCATCAGGTAGCCCGTCAAAGCTTATTCTGAGTATTTTTTGAATATCTCCATCAGGATTTCTTTTCAATTTCTCCAAATGGTTTTCCCACTCTGCTATGGGTCTTTCAATCAGAAAAGACCCTTCAACTCGAAGTGCTAGTGGCAAGCCTTGACAGTAACGAATTACACGTTTTGAGAGGTCAAGGTATTCATGATCAGGATAATCTCTTTTGAAGGCATGCCTACTAAAGAGCTCTAGAGCTTCTTCCTCATCCATTTCTTCAGCGGGATATGTGCTATCCACTCCAACTTGCTGTAGCAAATGTTTATTTCTTGTTGTTATAACAATTCTACTTCCAGGACCAAACCAATCACGAGCTCCAGCTATTGCTTTTAGTTGCTGTAGATCATCTGCATCGTCAATTATGACAAGTACTCTTTTATGGCCAAGTCTTGTTCTTATCATATCGATCCCTTTAGGAACAGTGCCAACCTTTATGCCCTCGCTTTTCAAGATATCATTTAGAAGTTGTTCTTGCAAACCAACCAGACCATTATTGCGTTGGTTTGCAAATACTTCCCTCACGTTTTCAAGGAAACTCCTACGACCTTCAAAGATACGTTCAAATTTGTTATAAATGGTTTTGGCAATCGTTGTTTTTCCAATGCCGCCCATCCCCAAAATACCAATCATGCGAACAACATTATTAGAACCTGAATTTTCAATATCCAAGTGATTACTCAAAACCTTCACCCGAGAAGTAATTCCAACAAGGTGTTCGATGTCTAATTGGTATTTGCTGTACAACTGCTTATTAACCTCCCTAAGAATTTTCTTGATAAACTTGGCTTCATGCCTGGCAATTAAACAAAGAAGCAGAACTACGAATCATTCGATGTGGAACAAACTACAAGGTTAAATTGAATCCCTAACTTAATAATTTAGAATGAGCAAATTATTTTCTTTTTTTATACATCAAATATGGACAGAAAAACATAGTTGGAAAAACAAAAACAAAAAGGACAGAAAACATATGGTAGTTAAGTAAGGAGATGATAATCCAAGGAATAAGAAATTAGTAATTACCCATTATCAGCATTTTTAAGATCTTCCCCACACAAATCTGCAGCTTGAGTGAGGGCATTTCTCCACCGCTGTACCTTTTCTTTCTCATGTTTACCTTCACAGATGCCCGCTTCATGTTTCCTAAATGCTTGTTCAAAACTATCTTTTTGGTTCCGGACATCTGAAGCCTCAACATTATAGAACAATGGAATAACCTGTTGCCCCAATCTTTCTCTACACTCCATGATCTTCACCAGCTCATCAAGACACCAACTGGAATCGGCATACCGCTTTGAGAAGACAATTATCGAGATCATGGACCCGTCGATTGCCTGCTTCAGTTGGGTTTTTATAAATTCCGCTCTTTTTAGCTCGTTGTCGTCAAGAAAGGCGCGGATCCCAGCATCAGATAATGCGGCGTGGAGGTGGCCTGTGAAGCCCTTGCGTGTGTCTTCACCTCTAAAGCTCAAAAACACTTGGTAGTTTCTGTTCACCAAGTTATTAACCACCCCAAGAATTTTCTTGATAAACTTTGCTTCATGCCTGGCAATTAAACACAGAAGCAGAACAAACTACAAGGTTAAATTGAATCCCTAACTTAATAATTTAGAATTAAGATATAATTAACAATTAAGGTTGGGATTTAACATCAAATGTTAAATGGATCTTACATTATCGAGTAAGAACGAATGGATAATTAAAACCAAACCATAGTTAAAACATAGTGGGAAAAACAAAAAGGACAGAAAACATATGGTTGTCAAGTAAGGAGATGATAATCGAAGGAACAAGAAATTAGTAATTACCCATCAGCATTTTTAAGATCTTCCCCCCACAAATCTGCAGCTTGAGTGAGAGCATTTCTCCATCGCTGTACCTTTTCTTTCTCATGTTTACCTTCACAGATGCCCGCTTCATGTTTCTCAAATGCTTGTGCAAAACTACCAGTTTGTTCCCGGACATCTGAAGTATCAACATTATAGAACAATGGAATAACCTGTTGCCCCAATCTCTCTCTACACTCCATGATCTTCACCAGCTCGTCAAGACACCAACCAGAATCGGCATAACTCTTGGAGAAGACAATTATGGAGATCATGGACCCGTCGATTGCCTTCTCGAGTTGGGTTTTTATAAATTCCGCTCTTTCTAGCTCGTTGTCGTCAAGAAAGGCGCTGATTCCGGCATCAGATAATGCGGCGTGGAGGTGGCCTGTGAAGCCCTTGCGTGTGTCTTCACCTCTAAAGCTCAAAAACACTTGGCACTTCCAAGTTCTTGAGGAGGGGGCTTCAATGGATGTCCTGTCACCCATTAATTGGTACTACAGAGAACGCTTTACGAGAAAGGACCCGACCCTCTAGGGCACGCAGTGATGCAGGCCCAAATAGTTCCCAAAAAAAAAATGAAGAACCAACAGAAAGAGGGAGACCACTCTCCCACAGCTTCGAAGGCGAAAGCAAATGGCCAAGGGAAGCAAGAATCTAAAAATGGTTGATCACATGTTTATCAACTCAGAATTGATGTAGCACATAAATTAGTTAAAGGTATAGTTCCTAATGTTTTCAAAGAGAACAAATATAGTGTTTCTATCCATTTTTAGAGGTTTGCAAGTCATCCTTTTAGCAGGAAAAAAAAAAAACAGATGTACCTTTCCCTACTCGGGTGGATCAGGGGTGGGCTAAATGTTATTTTGGGTTGAAAAAGAAGAAAAGTGTTAGTAAAGATAAAGACAAGACATAGACAAGTCCCTAAACCAAGGAAAAGCTTGTCTACCATCTCTCATACTTTTCCATGTTTACATATCCATGTTTTAGGGAAACATTTCCAGGTTTTGTGATATTAGGTGTAACTAATAATTAACCAATGTACAATTGCATATATCTCTCCATGTGAGTAATACAATTTCAGATTAGCATTCTCTGCAAAACTTTTCCAATTTCAGATTCTCTACTCTATCTTTGGCATGGTATCAGAGCAATCGATTTTGGTTGCCTCTGCATAACCTTGTTCTTGCCTAATCTCTACCTATCATTGCCCATAATTTGCTGTTATAGTGTTCCTATCTCATACTTTGCCTATCAACTCCACGGGCGACTCCTCTAAAATCGACTCCACCAAGATCGACTCCACAACTCCACCACCCCGGTCCTCTCATGACTACTCTCCAATTACTCCTGATAAGTTGGATGGGTCCAACTATCCTGCATGGTCTCGTAGTGTTCGCTTGGCCATCACTGCTCGTCGTATAGCTGGCTTCATTAATGGTAAAAAGATTGCTCCTGCCATTGATGATCCTAGCTATGAAGCTTGGGATGAAGATAACTGTTTGGTGCAGTCATGGCTCCTCAACTCCATGACCAAAAATGTATGTGCCTTATTTGATCACTGCTCAACGGCTTATGCGGTGTGGGATGCAGCTCGGAAGACATATACTGTTACTCAGAATAGCTCCAAGTTGTACCAACTCCGTCGTCAGTCCGTCACCACCTCTCAAAGTGGTGAACCTGTGAATGTCTTCTATGAAAAATTACACATAATATGGCAGGAAATTGACAGTCTCCGTCCCTGCAAACATACCAATCCCGATGATGTGGCTCTTCACCAACAAGCACTTGAAGTTGAACGAGTGTACGATTTTTTGAGAGGACTTGATCCCAACTTTGATTCCGTTCGTAATCGGATTCTTGCCATGAACCTGCTTCCAGCTGTCATTGAAGTTTATGCACTTGTGGCAGAAGAAGATAATCGTCAATCTTCCATGCTTGGCGGTGGAAGTGCAATGACGGTCAAGCCATATCGGCCACCACACCGTACGTCCTCCGGACTTCCCTCCCGGGATCCCAAAACTGAAGATGCAAAAGGAACTCAGAAGTGCACTCATTATGGTGGTAATTGTTGCGTAGATTTAGCTCCACCAAAATGGATTAAGCTGCATCCTCAACTTGTGATACTCGCAAGTGCACGAACCGTTGGTAGTATAGCATATGTAAGTGCGAGGTCGATTCCACAGGGATTGGTGATTGAATGATCCAATTTAGTTTCCCTACACAAAATAGAAACAAAAACAAAGAACATAAAACAAGGAAGAAAGAAATAAGTAACTCAAGCAAATAAGTTCCCAAGTTCAATTTAGATTAATGGATTGATTCTAGCTAAAGTATGATTAAGCCATGGTGTGTGGTCATAACCTTGTGTTCCTAATTCCCTAATTTGATCATTTGTTGTCTAACCTAAAATTAAGCATTAGGAACCCATTAAGCATAGAAGAACATTTTAAACAACCAAGTATGTATCTAATCCCTGTTGTCGAATGTCCATACATACTCTTCCTATTCATAGTTCAATTCGAATTAAAGCATGGTGTATACTCTTAATTCAAACCAAGATAGCTAACATGCAAGCCTAAATGGTGATCAATCTTTCAAACTAGCATATTAACTTATAAGCATAATGAATAAGAACAAAAACCATAATTGAAACTTGGAAACTAATTCAACTTGAAAACTTAAGAAAAGAATTTACATAACAAAGAAAAATAAATTACAACTAAGAAAACATTAAGGAAACTAAGAGAACTTTGAGGAAGAAAGGAAGTGTTTGAGAACTTTGAGGAGGGAGAAGAAAGTGTTTGGGAACTTTAGAGAATTTTGGAAGAACATGTGTTTGAAAGCTTTAGAGAATTAGAAGAAGAGAAAGGAAAAGTGTTTGATATTTAGTACAAAGAAAATTTAATAGAATGATCTTATTACAACAATTGAGAACTACAAAGGGAAACTAAGAGAATTTGAGGGAGAGAAGGGAAGGGAGCTCTAGAGAAGTGTTTGAGAGCTCCCCCCCCTTGGGGTGTTATTACAAGCTTAGAGAACTTCCCTATTTATAGGCCTAGGGGAAGTGAAAATCAGAATTCAATAAGACTAATGCATACAACACTTGAATTATAAAATCTGAAATGGTTGATGCACTTGTATTAGAAAATCTGAAATGGGTGATGCACTTGTATTAGAAAATCTTGAATTGGTTGATGCACTTCACCACTAAATCCCACCAGCAGCCCTAGCTCATCTTCATGTCACCATGACCAAGCTTCCAACCAGAAATGATAGCTCATACCTAGCTCACCATGACCAAGCATCCAACCAGCACATGCTGAGGTCAGCATGACCAGCAACTTCAAGGGCTTACAACTTGGGCTTCTATTAATCAAATTAGGACTTTAAGCACTCAAAATTGAAGTTCAGAATGTCTTCTTTCCAGCCATATGTTATTTGGGCCAATCCAAGGTCGGAGGAAGAAGTTAAGGCCGAAACAAATTGCTAACTCATTTTCCGCGCTGATAAGATCCATCCTGAGCATGGTTCTGTGTTTGCTAGGTAACGGACTCCAGATTTATCCAATGGGGCTGAATTTTGGATATGTTATAGTACACACCAATTGGAGCAACTTTCATGAAGAATGTGGCCTCATCCGAGCTATGTAGGTTGCTGAAACAAAGCTTGCAATATGACCTACGGAACTGGACTGGCAGGGGGCTGTAGCCATAATGAATTTGTCTTTAAGCTATTCATCAATTCATCCAAATTAGGCCTTAACATGCTTGAATTGCATGAATTATGTTCTCCAAAGCCATCATTGTTACCTAAAGCTCAATTAACTGAAAGATAAACACAAAAAGGATTAAAAGCACAAGTTTAACTCAAAAACATAACCAAATCATAAGCTAGAAGGGTAAGAAATAATATACAATTATGAACCGATCAAATACCCCCAAACCTAGATTTTGCTAGTCCTCGAGCAAAACAACACAAAACAAAGTTAAAAACAAAACTAGAAGTTAACTAAACCACTTTCGTAGGTAACTCGATTGCATTTAGCATATGCAACAAGCCTTTAAACCTCTAGGCATCCCTAGTAGGAGGAGTTGTGTCTCCTGAGGGTTTAACAGATACGATACCCACAAACGTTTTACTGACTCTGTAAAACAAAGTAATTAGAAAACTTAAAGATTGTTAGTCCTTAAGCAAAACCAAAAACAAAAACAAACACAAAAACACAAAGAACTTAAAACAATTTTTCCGAACATTTCCTAAGAGAAATGACTCATGCACATGACTTAAACGTTTTAACAATAAAAGCTCAATTTTTAGACATTATTTACAAAGCGGCAAAGTTCTAAACACAATATGCTCAAAGTGTAGTAGTGTGATAGCCAAATGCAACAAATTCCCCAATCTTAGTTTTCACACAATTTCAAAAATCATACAAAGCATAAGTTCAACTTCAAATCTCACCAAAGTTGTCCTCTCACAAATGAATCACTCAGAAGAGGGCTATAATGCACACTCAGTTATAAACATGAGAATAGAGTTAAACCATAAGGGACTTAACTCGCAATAGAAATATGAAGAACTTGCATTAATATGATCTCAAGAAGGATGTCAAACACTTAAAAGTAGAAAAATGAATGCAATTCAACCACATGACATTTAAGATCAATTTAGGTCTTTAACATGGGTTGTAATGGGGCCAAGGGTGTAAGGTGAGTAAGAAATGAAGGATATGGATAATACAAAGTCCAAGGAACTCGCAATGCAAGAGCATAAAATAATTGTTTACAAGACTTCGAATCATCACGATTAGATTTTTTTCTTTTACCTGATCAAAACTCCTTATACCCTTCATTTACATTGATTCACTCCTTTCCTGAACAACCACCAATTTATTTTGAAGGCCCAAAAATGAAATTTCATTCAACCACCACTTAATCACAACTTTTCTCTTTTCTTTCACCAATTGTGTGATTTTTTTTTTTCTTCGAAATTCCCAAACTTAGTATGAAGAACACATCCCAATTAAAGCTCATGAGTTCTTTAGAAAGGTAAATATTTGTTTTTCAGGCTAAGGCGAGGAAATATAATTGGTTAAATGAAAGAAAAGGTTTACATGTAGGCTCAAAATGGTTAACAATGGAAAATCATGCTTAAGCATGCATAAGGTTAGCTTGAAAGGCACAAACGATCCAAAGAGGGCCTTAATATCACTTCTTAAATGTCGTGAAGTCAAATTGCATAAGAATGAATGACTTTTAAGTGTTCAACCAAATCAATAAATAATGAGATCAAACAACAACTTTGATGACAAGAAAATAAGAGTATGTATATAACACTCATGAATTGAAGTACAAGGCTCAAAAGCTCACTTTATATGGTTATATAAGTCTAATTTGTGCTTGATACAATTCTTTGGGTCATGCAAATCCTTTAATTGGGAAATTATGAAACAAATGGCAAGTGCAAAGGTTTCGAACATATCATGATAGAACAATGCCAATTTTTTTTATTTTTTATTTTTTTAATAAAGAAAAAAAAAACACTAAAATAAAATGAAATCTAATTTTTATTTAAGTCATGCAAACATTTATCACTATCTCATCATAAGTGTTCGGAAAGTGACTCAAAATAAAAACAAAACAAAACAATACTTAAAATAAAAACAAGCAAAAAAAAAAAAAAAAAAAAAAATTTCAATTTTTTTTTTTTTTAATTTTAAGAAAAACCAAATTTACTTGCTAAACTCCAATACCCCCAAACCTAGAAATGAACATTGTCCTCAATGTTTAAAAAATTAGCCACAAACAATGTCATAACAACAAATGAAAGGTATTAAAGCAAATAAAAATTACAAAACACACAAAAGAATACAAAACAAAATAATTATAAAATAAAAATTGCAAAACAAACAAATAAACAAAAAAATGAAACAGTAAACCCTAATCACACAATTCTGAAACCCAAAAAAAAAATAAAAATAAAAATAAAAATAAAAAATGTTGAAGTCCAAAGCCCACAATGAAATTAACCCACCTTGAAACCCAAACAAGGTGAAAAACCGACCCAAAATGAATTTTGAAGCCCACACATTTTAATTTTAAATTTTTTTTTTAAAAAGATAAAACGTGAATTATGAGCGCAAAGCGGGATTTCTGAAAAGAAAGCACGTGGTCCCTAATGTCGTCTCATGGATAGTCACGGGCAGAAAGCAGGAGCCATGTGTCGACGCATAGAGGCGCCGCAGATCCACAAGCGAAAATTACGGGCTCATGGAAAGGCGCAACAACTTTGCTGAACGCGTCCGTTCAGACAAAGCAAGTCGTGACAAATGTGTTGGAAACGGTTGGAAAGTGAGAAGGTTGTGGGACTCGAGGAACGCTGGATATTCAGAAAACGCTTAGACGCTGCAACGGCTAGGGTTTGTTTGTCAAAGACTACATCTATAAGAAGGAAAAAGAAGGGAAAAAAACAAAAAACAAAAAACACACAAACTCAGAAACACAAAAGAGAAAAGAAGCAAGAAAAAGAAAAAAAAAGTGAGAAATCAAATGGCTTCTTCCTACCCCTTTTCGTTAGATCTCAACCTAGCTCCACCGACTCAGACACGAGGCCAAGCAGTAGCACCAGTATGGATGCCCTACTTTGCCTCCGCACGGGGGCCTGTGACTGTCAATGACTCAATACTCCTGGACAACGATGTTGCCATTGGAGTTTGCAGAAATTTAGTGACTCCCAAAGATATACGTGTGTTCGGGACAAGGGATGACAACCGGGTCACGAGTGATGCCCTGGCACTGAGCGTGCAGAGTACAGCATGTGTCGCAAGTTTGGGTCATCGCCTACTTGCGAAGTCCCATGAGGTAGAGGTGCTTAAAGCTCAGTTGGCGGCGGAGCGAAGTTTGGTTGAAGACTGTCAGAGTGCTATAAAAAGCTTGAAAAGGGAGAGGTCAAGGATTGTGGAGGTGAATCGACACCAGCTAGAAGCATTGCGAGACGAGAATAAAAATCTATCAAAGATGGTAGAGTTGTACTCTCGCGACATGAGAAAGCAACTGGAGGACCTAGACCGACCGGGTAAACGCAAGCAAGCGGATCGCGAGAGTAGTTACGCTCAAGCTAAGATTGCGATCTTTGGGAGCTCAAGTGATGAGCCCCAAGAGGCTGTGCGTGAAGCCCTGGAAGAGGACAGCCAGAGGGCCAAACTCAAAGCTCCTATGGTCGAGACACCGAGCGCCAAGAAGAAATGATTTCAGTTTTTATTTATTATTTAATTTTAAAGTGTATGTGTGTTTTTTTTTTCTTTAATTGGGAAATAAAAACGTTAGCTATCTCAAAGAAACGATTGACCCTAAATGTAAAGAACGACAATAAAAAAAAAACACGAAGACCCAAACAAGATTTTTTTTTTTTTTGTTTTTTTTTTTTTTAGTTAAGTAAATACACAAATAACTGCTTCTTCTTTTAAGAGAAAAACTTAAGGATGACCAGTTAAGGGCCTCAGAAAACACAGCCAGGGGTTCCGGGAAGGTTGGAGGGGTCACAATGGTCCCGCTTAAAACCCTAACTTCTTAGACACCGAAGGTGTCGCCTTAAAGAACTCCTAGACACTGTATAGACTGCGGTTGCTCACTGGAGTTACCAAAAATTTAGCTCCTTCAAAGAATATCCTATGAGTTTTAAATTATACTACCTAATTAAATAAAAAATAAAATAAATAAATAAATAAATAAACTGAAATAAACACGCAATTCAAACAATAATTTAAAAGAAGAGTTGGGATTCTTGCACCAGGTGTCCAAGACGCATCTTTAATTTTGTCTCTTCTTCCAACTACATTATTAAGAAACCAATCAAACAAGAAGAAAATAATTGAAAATAAAATAAAATAAAATAAAAACTGAAAAAGCAAAAACACAAACATCAGAAAACAGGGAGGCAAAAGTAAGTGAAAGTGTAGACATGCTCCCTTTTTAAAAAAAAACGTGCTCGCAATTTGCGCCAGAAATGAAGGGATCCGAGAGAAAAGAGCACAGGATAGCACCCTCGAGATCCGAAGTGCTTTCGGCTCCCTCATCTGCATAAGTCTATTTAAACTCATCTCGGTGAAGTAGAAGAGCACCCCGCATTTCTTCCTGCAAATTCAGAGAAAAACATCAAAAAATCCAAAAACAAAACAATGGCATCCTCATGCACTCACCTTGATGATCTTAGCCTTGAACTGTCCCTTGCACCACCGAATGCGCAGATAAGGGCTCCTCAAAACCATGTCTTCCCAAACTCCACATATCATCACGGTACGGCCTCAAACTTTGCTGAGGTAATACCGAACTTTTCTGAGGCAATGCCGAACAGAGCAGCGCTGCTTGGAGGCATGATTGGCAGCAAGCTCACACCGACAGATCATCTGCATGTGGCACAGAGGTCTGACAAAGCAGCGGTGGAGGAGTCCAATAATTTAACTGTTCTCCATGCGGTCTCTGCTACCAATTTGGGTATGCGATTGCTGGCGAGAACACGGGAGTGTGCCGCGATGAGCGAGGAAATAGCTTCCTTGAAGGCTATGGTGGCGGACTTGCAGAAGCGGCTCTACTGTGCCAATCAGCACGTGGAAGCACTGCAGAGAAAAAATGAGGACCATGTGGAGTTGCTGCAGATTCTGCAAGTAAGAGACAATAGAGGCATGCCATGAAGATGAAGATGAAGATGAAGAAGTTGTTTTTATTTTTAATTTACT
Organism: Prunus avium; assembly: GCF_965620075.1. Taxonomy (NCBI): domain Eukaryota; kingdom Viridiplantae; phylum Streptophyta; class Magnoliopsida; order Rosales; family Rosaceae; genus Prunus; species Prunus avium. The sequence continues at coordinate 59,932,306 of NC_142284.1, read as the reverse complement.
TGAATGTTTTTTTGTTTTTTGTTTTTTTTGTTTTTTTTTTGTTTTACTTTTTTTTTTCTTTGTTTGTAATGCAGTGTTTGAGTGAAATAAAAATAATATGTTTTTAACACTCAGAAATAAACTAACTAACCACACCACGTAAATAAATACATAAACTAACTTAACAAAACAAAAAAAAGAAAACAAAGAAGTTCCAAATTGATTTTTTTTAAAAAATTATTATTATTTACAACTAACTGACCACACAAAGAAAAATAAATAAATAAAAAAAAAGAAGTTCCAAATTGCAATTTACAAGGATAAAAAAAAAAAAAAACTCAAATTTCAATTTTTTTTAATTTTTATTTTATTTTATAAAACACACAAATATACAAGCAACTCATGGATGACCAGTTAAGGGCCTCAGAAAACACAGCCAGGGGATCCGGGAAGGTTGGAGGGGTCACAAAGGTCCCACTTAAAACCCAAACTTCTTAGACACCGAAGGTGTCGCCTAAAGAACTCCTAGACACTGTATTGACGGAGACGCTCACTGGAGTTACCACGAGTCAGCTAATATAAAAAATCTTTTTAATTTTTTTTAATAAAAGAAATAGAAAATTAAAATTACTAAAATAATAACAAAACAACTAAAGAGAAAAGATTGGAATACTCCCCCTTGAAGCGATTAGGTCGAGCATGGATGCATTTGGAGGTCGCGACTTCTCCCACTGCTCCACACTCCCCATTCTTATGATTGAGGTTGCCATCTCTCTCCATTTTTATTAAGCTATCATAAATTGCTAAAACGAACACAAAAAACTTGAAACAGAATTAAAGGATTACGAAATATAAAAAAAAACTAAAAATGAAAAGGAAAAATCAACACACGTCCAATTCCATGCTTCAAAGCAACAAGCACCAATGGGTTGTGTAAGCTGGGACTTAAACCCAGTTCTCTTGCTTGTTGGGCAATTGTCCTTTTCTGTTGGACTACAAACACAACTTGTCCATTAACGTCATTAACTTTAAAACTTGAAATTGTCCAGTTAAGAAAAAAAAAATAAAGTAGGAAAGCCAAATAGAATCAAACAATGTTACCGATCCCCGGCAACGGCGCCAAAAACTTGTTGCGTAGATTTAGCTCCACCAAAATGGATTAAGCTGCATCCTCAACTTGTGATACTCGCAAGTGCACGAACCGTTGGTAGTATAGCATATGTAAGTGCGAGGTCGATTCCACAGGGATTGGTGATTGAATGATCCAATTTAGTTTCCCTACACAAAATAGAAACAAAAACAAAGAACATAAAACAAGGAAGAAAGAAATAAGTAACTCAAGCAAATAAGTTCCCAAGTTCAATTTAGATTAATGGATTGATTCTAGCTAAAGTATGATTAAGCCATGGTGTGTGGTCATAACCTTGTGTTCCTAATTCCCTAATTTGATCATTTGTTGTCTAACCTAAAATTAAGCATTAGGAACCCATTAAGCATAGAAGAACATTTTAAACAACCAAGTATGTATCTAATCCCTGTTGTCGAATGTCCATACATACTCTTCCTATTCATAGTTCAATTCGAATTAAAGCATGGTGTATACTCTTAATTCAAACCAAGATAGCTAACATGCAAGCCTAAATGGTGATCAATCTTTCAAACTAGCATATTAACTTATAAGCATAATGAATAAGAACAAAAACCATAATTGAAACTTGGAAACTAATTCAACTTGAAAACTTAAGAAAAGAATTTACATAACAAAGAAAAATAAATTACAACTAAGAAAACATTAAGGAAACTAAGAGAACTTTGAGGAAGAAAGGAAGTGTTTGAGAACTTTGAGGAGGGAGAAGAAAGTGTTTGGGAACTTTAGAGAATTTTGGAAGAACATGTGTTTGAAAGCTTTAGAGAATTAGAAGAAGAGAAAGGAAAAGTGTTTGATATTTAGTACAAAGAAAATTTAATAGAATGATCTTATTACAACAATTGAGAACTACAAAGGGAAACTAAGAGAATTTGAGGGAGAGAAGGGAAGGGAGCTCTAGAGAAGTGTTTGAGAGCTCCCCCCCCTTGGGGTGTTATTACAAGCTTAGAGAACTTCCCTATTTATAGGCCTAGGGGAAGTGAAAATCAGAATTCAATAAGACTAATGCATACAACACTTGAATTATAAAATCTGAAATGGTTGATGCACTTGTATTAGAAAATCTGAAATGGGTGATGCACTTGTATTAGAAAATCTTGAATTGGTTGATGCACTTCACCACTAAATCCCACCAGCAGCCCTAGCTCATCTTCATGTCACCATGACCAAGCTTCCAACCAGAAATGATAGCTCATACCTAGCTCACCATGACCAAGCATCCAACCAGCACATGCTGAGGTCAGCATGACCAGCAACTTCAAGGGCTTACAACTTGGGCTTCTCTTAATCAAATTAGGACTTTAAGCACTCAAAATTGAAGTTCAGAATGTCTTCTTTCCAGCCATATGTTATTTGGGCCAATCCAAGGTCGGAGGAAGAAGTTAAGGCCGAAACAAATTGCTAACTCATTTTCCGCGCTGATAAGATCCATCCTGAGCATGGTTCTGTGTTTGCTAGGTAACGGACTCCAGATTTATCCAATGGGGCTGAATTTTGGATATGTTATAGTACACACCAATTGGAGCAACTTTCATGAAGAATGTGGCCTCATCCGAGCTATGTAGGTTGCTGAAACAAAGCTTGCAATATGACCTACGGAACTGGACTGGCAGGGGGCTGTAGCCATAATGAATTTGTCTTTAAGCTCTTCATCAATTCATCCAAATTAGGCCTTAACATGCTTGAATTGCATGAATTATGTTCTCCAAAGCCATCATTGTTACCTAAAGCTCAATTAACTGAAAGATAAACACAAAAAGGATTAAAAGCACAAGTTTAACTCAAAAACATAACCAAATCATAAGCTAGAAGGGTAAGAAATAATATACAATTATGAACCGATCAGTAATCATCTTGTTGAGAAGTGCTTTAAGCTTCATGATTATCCTGAATGGTGGGATGCTCTCAAGTCCCGCAACAAAACACCCAAGGCAGCATGTGTTATAACTACCGATGCTTCTCCATCTTCCACCCTACTCTCCGACTCCGAATCAGGTACACGACCCACTACATGGATAATTGACATAGGTGCAACTGATCATATGACTTTTGACTCTACTATGTTTTCCACAATATATTCTAAGTCTCGTCATCCTTACATCACTAGTGCCAATGGGGTTCTTTCTAATGTTGCTGGTGAAGGAACTATATCACTTTCCCCTTCCTTATCTTTATCTCATACACTACTTGTTCCCTCTATCAATTGCAATTTGCTGTCTGTTGGAAAATTACTTGACTCACATAATTGTTATGCCACATTCTATCCTTCCCATTGTCTTTTTCAGGACCTCACGACTCACGCGACGATTGGGCATGGTAAACGAAGAGAGGGGTTGTATTCCTTGACGGTCTCTTCACCACCAAGGGCAGCTCATACTCATGGTTCCAGCTCACAAGCTCGAAATCAACACCATATTTGGCTTTGGCATCGTCGCCTAGGACATCCATCCTTTGGCTATCTTCAACGTTTGTTTCCGTCTTTGTTTTGTGGCTTAGATCATTCTCAGTTTCAGTGTGAAACCTGTGTATTGGCCAAAAGCCATCGAACTATTTTTCCCTTAAGTGATAATAAAATGGACTTCCCTTTTGATTTGGTTCACTCTGATGTTTGGGGTCCTGCTAAAGTTTCTTCCAATGGCAAAAGATGGTTTGTTACATTTATTGATGATTGCACTTGCATGACTTGGGTATATTTACTAGCTCATAAAAGTGACGTTTCCGCTGCAATCCGTGAATTTCATGCTATGATTACCACACAGTTCCAAGCCTCCATCAAAGTATTCCGATCTGATAATGGTGGGGAATATGTGAACAATGTCTTGGCACAATTCTTCCGAGACCACGGCATCATTCATCAAACCTCCACATCTTTTACTCCGCAACAAAATGGTGTCGCAGAGCGAAAGAATCGACAATTACTTGAGGTTACTGTGCATACATGCTGGATAAATCGGTCCCTCACTACTTATGGGGACATGCCCTTCTTTCTGCAGTCTATGTAATTAATCGAGTGCCTAGCAGTGTTTTGAAGTTTGAAACACCATTGAACACCTTGGCTCGTCATGTCTCTCTTCCTACAATCCTCAAGCTGCCTCCTCGCATATTTGGTTGTGTTGTATATGCTCATGTTCCATTTCATCATAGAAGTAAGTTGGACCCTTGTGCCATTCAGTGTGTGTTCGTTGGGTATGGATCAAATCAAAAAGGATACAAGTGTTACCATCCTCCTACTCGCAAGCTCTTTGTCACTATGGATGCCACATTCCATGAAGATTTATCCTACTTTGAAGCTTCTAAGCCCCCTTCTCTTCAGGGGGAGAGGAGGAATAAAGAGAAGGAAGAAAAAATTCAAGACTGTGCAAATACGACCGGTCGTAATCCAGACTCGACCGGTCGCATTCCGGTAACAACCGGTCGCACTGACCCAAGCAACCGGTCGCCTTGCTCCAGCGATGATGAAAATCGACTCTGTGCAAATCCGACCGGTCGTAGGCTAGAAGCGACCGGTCGCGAAGACTCCAGTGACGAAAGTGCATTCTGCCCAAATGCGACCGGTCGCACAGAATCCAGCGACCGGTCGCCAAGCATCAGTGAACGAGAAGATGGATATTTAGACAGCGTTGAAGGTACTGAAAAATTGTCGTTCTTATTTGGTGAAGATCCCGGAGGAGACAATCCAAATGGTTGCTGTGATCAACTACAAAATACAACCCCTTCTTCTCAACCATCGGATCAATCGTCTCGTGATGAGGAAACACTTGAGGTAATTCCCGAAGCACCTAATGCTATACCATACACTCTCCCACCTAGGACCACTAGAGGAAAACTCAAACCTCAATATTGTCCTGACCTCACTGCCAAGTCTAAATATCCCATTAATAACCATGTTTCCAATCATAGATTGTCAAAGTCATATGCATCATTTGTCAATCAATTATCTGCTGTATGTGTTCCAAATAAGTGGCAGGATGCTATAACAGATTCCAGATGGGCTGAAGCAATGGCAATTGAAATGGAAGCTCTGAAAAAGAATTCTACATGGGAAATGGTTCAGTTGCCACAAGGGAAGAAACCAGTTGAATGTCGGTGGATATACACCATTAAATATAAAGCTGATGGGTCCATAGATCGATACAAAGCTCGATTAGTGGCCAAAGGGTATACACAAACATATGGAATTGACTATCAAGAGACATTTGCACCTGTTGCCAAGATCAATACCGTACGTGTTCTCATGTCATTGGCTGCAAATCTTGACTGGCCACTACTGCAGTATGATGTAAAGAATGCATTTCTTCACGGAGACTTGCAAGAAGAAGTGTATATGGAACCACCACCAGGGACCTCTATGACACTCGGTCCCAACACTGTGTGCAAGCTGAGAAAATCGTTATATGGGCTAAAGCAGTCACCACGAGCCTGGTTTGGAAAATTCACAGATTCTATGAAGCGCTTTGGGCACACTCAGAGCCACTCGGATCACACTTTATTCTTAAAGCGTCGTGGTGACAAACTTACGGCCCTTATCATCTATGTTGATGATATGGTGGTTACCGGTAATGACAATGAAGAAATGAAGAATCTGCAGAAGCTCCTTGCTAGTAAATTTGAGATGAAGGAATTAAATGAGTTACAATATTTTCTTGGCATAGAAGTTGCTAGATCAAAACATGACATATTTCTATCACAATGAAAATATGTGTTAGACTTGTTAACAGAAACTGGAATGCTTGATTGTAAGCCAGCTGACACACCTATTGAGCAGAACCACAAGTTAGGGATGTATCCAGACCAAGTACCCACTGACAAAGAAAGGTATCAAAGATTAGTTGGGCGACTGATTTATCTATCACACACAAGCCCCGACATAGCTTATGCTGTGAGTATGGTGAGTCAGTTTATGCATCAACCAAGTGAGGCACACATGAATGCAGTAATACGGATCATGAGGTACTTGAAGGCTGCCCCTACAAAAGGGTTGATATTCTCCAAACATACACATATGGACCCAGAAGGATACACATATGCTGATTGGGCAGGATCCATCACAGATAGACGTTCTACTTCTGGATATTTTACTTTTGTAAGTGGCAACATAGTCACTTGGAGAAGTAAGAAGCAAAAAGTTGTGGCTAGATCAAGTGCTGAAGCAGAATTTAGGGGAATGGCTCAAGGACTGTGTGAATTGCTTTGGTTACGGAACTTACTGAAGGACCTTGGAGTTAAACCATTAAAGGCTACAAACTTGTACTGTGACAATAAAGCTGCTATCGAGATAGCACATAACCCAGTACAACATGACCGTACCAAGCATGTGGAAGTCGATCGACACTTCATCAAAGAGAAACTAGAAAAGGGTATAATTAAGTTTCCGTTTGTAAACTCGGAAAACCAACTTGCCGACATTCTGACGAAGGCCGTATCAAGTAAAGTTTTTTATGATTCACTTGACAAGTTGGGCATGCGTGATATCTTTGCACCAACTTGAGGGGGAGTGTTAGTAAAGACAAAGACAAGACATAGACAAGTCTCTAAACCAAGGAAAAGCTTGTCTACCATCTCTCATACTTTTCCATGTTTACATATCCATGTTTTGGGGGCTTCTCCAATGCGAACTCTAAGATGCGAACTCGTTGCGAACTTTTGTTTTTAACCGTTGGAAGAAGAGCGAAAATAAAGAAAATAAAGCCACACAAGCCATCCAACGGTTAAAAACAAAAGTTCGCAACGAGTTCGCATCTTAGAGTTCGCATTGGAGAAGGCCCCTCCATGTTTTAGGGAAACATTTCCAGATTTTGTGATATTAGGTGTAACTAATAATTAACCAATGTACAATTGCATATATCTCTCCATGTGAGTAATACAATTTCAGATTAACATTCTCTGCAAAACGTCTCCAATTTCAGATCCTCTATTCTATCTTTGGCAAAAAGTCACCTAATTAGTTCCCTGCTGGGTCCCTTCCTGAGCAGAAGTTGAGAGGGAAAGGGAAGGTCTGGGACGGTAAAGAAGGGAGGGAATAGGAGGAGGAGGAGAGGGATGGAAGGTCACTGACCCCGAACCACAGTGGAAACTTTTATACATATTTTTTTCTCTAGTTGCGTATATTGGTTTTTGGGTTTTAAAATGCAATTAAATATTGCATAACACACCGCATGAATCATGATTCACGATTCATGACGAGGATAAGATAAGCAAGGTGGGATTTGGAGTTGGAGTGGCCCATTTATTTATTTGTGAGGTTGCTTATTTATAATAATAGTATTCTGGAGTTGGAGTGTCCCATTTTTTAGGGTTAAATACTTTTTTAGTCATTGAGTTTTAAATAAAAATTCAATTTTATCATTGAGAAAAAAAATTTAGCCAAATTAATCATTGCGTTCCCAAGTTTACAGGTTATAGACATTCTGTTATCTTTCGTTAAGTATAGTTTTTATTTTTATTTTTATCATGAAGCACCTTGACTCTTTTTTCTTTAACTGCACTTATCAAAAGATAACAAAATATCTATAAATTGTAAGCTTTGAGAAACACAAAGACCAATTTAACTAAATTTTTTTTTCAATAGTCAAATAAAATTTTTGTGTCAATGACCAAATTGAACTTTTGTATAAAACCCATTACTCAAAAAAATATTTAACCCATAACGACAAGATTACAACCCGTGCCCCTCCTACTACCAGGGCTTATCAACCGTAGGCTGGAAGCATTGACCAATAAAAAAATTTGTCAAATATGGAGACTAAAGGCAAATCTGAGAGAGATCAGCTGTCCCTTTATGGCTTGTTTATAAAATTTAAAAAAAAGGATCAAGGCAAGAAAATAATTAAATCAGAGTTGTTTTTTCCAAAAGTTGCAATCAATAAAATGCAATCCAAAACCCAACGAACATGTATTAAATATTTTTGTCAATATCCAACAACTAGCCTCACCTACTTCACCACACATTGAATAGGCAAAAGTTTATTTTTGGTCCATGTAGTCTGTGGATTTTATTCATGTAGTTTCAATTTTATTAATTTTATCTTTTTAATTTCAATTTGGAGCAATTCAAGGGCAAATTTTAATTTTTATCACATTCTTCTAGATTTCGTTAAGTTTTGACCACGTATTCCTCACATGAAGGGGTATTTCAATTCGCTCAAGTCATTTGACGGTAAAACACAAGGTAAAGCTCTTCTTATTCACTTTAAAATGATTTTTGGGGTTTAGGGTTGCATCTTTAGGTTAAAATTTAGGTGAATTGGGAGAAATTTGCCTCAAGTGGATCAATAGGCCCTTCAATGGTATTGCAAAAAATTTCGACATAAATTGAAATGTGTCCTTGAGTTGCTTCGAATTGAAAACTATAAGGATAAATTTGACAAAATTGAAGACTACAATGGTAAATTATACAAAATTAAAACTATAGAGACCAAAGTGATATAACCGGCATACTATAGGGATCAAAAATAATTTTTTCCCCAATGAATATTAAGTGGGAAATGAATTTTTGTAAATTAAATTAAATTGACTTACGTACAAGCAGTGGAGGAGAAAGAGAACACCAACGAACGGAAAATCCAATGTTGGGGTCATACATACAATGACAGAACTGTGTCGTTTTGTCCATGTCAGCAAATCGCTCCTGCTCTCTCACCGGCTATTCACGGTCAACTCACTCTCTCTCTTCCCTTCTTTATTTAATTATCATTATCTATACACACAAAACATTACATTTGTTAAATTTTCCCTGCAGCTGAATCTGTCAGAGACTCTGTTGTTGCTGGTTTCGCAATTGTAACTCTTTGTTTGGTTCAAAAAGATTTTCTATTTTATTGCATACTTTTGTTTACAGATTTTTTTTTTGGTCTTAATATGATTTTTTCCGGTAAAAAGTCATCCTCCAAATCCATTCACTCAATTAGTAACCTAACAACCGTAGTAAATTAGTAATAATTAATTTCCCAATTAACAGTTAACTCGCTGTAAAAGTCAATATTTATCCAATTAATCTTCATCCTCTTAAATACTGCAGCTGTAATTTTTCCTCTCCTTCTCTCTCTCTGTTTTTATTTTCCTACACGTTTCCATGTGAAAAATCCCGTTCTCCTGGACCCCTGTGGTCCAAGAAAACTGTGGTCACCCACCCTTAGATTAGATCTAAGGGTTGAGAGAAGAAACTGATTTAAAAATTATAATTGTATCATCAAAACACTATTTTGATTATTAAAAATAAGTTTTAAAAAAAACCAAACAACCAACACCATCCTCCGATTGAAAAAAGGCAGAACTTTCCACCACTGGGTGATCAATTTCCACCATCTCCTTCATACAATGGAGAAGATCAACCTCCACTCCCGCTTCCTCCGCTCGCAACTCGTTCGAGCCGCATCCAATGGTTGCCGAGGCATGGGAAGCTCGTGAGCAAATGCAAATACCCATTGCTTGGAATATTGATTCTGCAGTTTGGAGAAATAAACAGTTTTTGTTTACAAGAGAATTATCCAGTCCCATACATGATCTTTGTCTCTTTTTTTTTTTCGTTTGAATTGGGCATAAGCTTGGATAGAACATAATTGCACCCGTCGTGGAAGTCAAAATATTACCCTCAGCTCTTATGTTTAATATTCCAATTATAAAAAAGTAATATGGGATACTTCAAATTTACATGTAATGGTTGACAAGTTGAGTTCTGTTGTTAATATAGATATATGTTGGTTTAGTGGTGTTGACGCCAAAAAATGGTTCTCTGACTTTGAGGGTCAACTTAGTAATTTTATGCCTTCGGTATGCTTGAGGCCTCGGTAGGGAGCGTGATCTGCAAAATGAGAGAACGCTCGGTAAGATCCAAGGCACCGGTGTGGTACTAGCCGAAGGCTCTCCGATGCTTAAGTAAGCTCGGGAATAGAAAGTTCAACTGACAGATCAATAGGCATGTATGCCGTAAGTTCTGATTATCTCTATTTTGAGATTGTTGGCCTCCTTTTATAGGCCTTGGGAGGTGTGCATTTTGTTGATAATTTCGATGTGGGACTGTGGACATTGCTTGGGAGCGTGCCACGTGTCCCAGGAGAGGGCGTTGCCCTAATGGAGAGATCGGCAGGTAGAGTGCCGAGGGCGCCCCTGACCAAGCCCAATTTCCTCCACGTGTCCTACCCTTATTGGCTGCTTATTTTGGGTGTAAACAGGAGTCCCCCAAGTTCTCGAGCGAGATTTCTCGGTCGGGGACTTGTTTGTTCTTCGGCAGCCGCTAGGTTGTCCTACCGTTCGGTAGGTTATCAAGGAGGCATGCTGAGGCTCTGTCTCGGTGCCGATTCGTTCAGAAAACTTGCCTGGGAGCTCAAGAGTCGCCACTTCGAGGGTTACCGTTCGGCAGCATTTGGTACGTTACGGGGTTCCGAGGGAGGCTTGCCGATTGCTTGTTAACTTGGGCGAGTTTGATCTTTTCTCTTGCGACCCTACACACAGGGAGGGGCAGTGATATGACATAATGACGCTTCGTCTTCTGCACCCAGCGTGTTGTTAGAGGTTCCACTCAGCGCACGACACGTGGTGCGTCTAATCACGCGGAGCGGCGCCATTAATGCGCCGTTTGGTTTCTCGAGGCGTACCGTTGCAACTTTCGTCGTATAAATAGGGGGGTCTCTGAGGCAAAACTCACTTTGCATTTGTGAGTGAAGCGAGAGCTCTGTCCAGGCGATTTCCGGCGAGAGCAAAAGGTAACATAGGCGATTTCCGGCGAGTTGATTCGGGAGGCAAGGCGATTTCCGGCGGACCGAACGGTGATCAGAACGATTTTCGTCCTCACACCCCAGTTCATATAAGGTACCGTTCGGTAACTTCTCCTTTCCTTTCCTTTCGTTATGCGTACGTCCTTCCTTGGTTTGAACTAGACTAGAACTTTATACAAGTGGGGTGTGGTTTGGTAGTCTAGTTGCCATAGGTAGAGACGTAGGCATCGGTAGGGTAGTCCCCTGTATGGCCCTTAGTTTCCTTCCGTGGTGTTTTTTTGTGTGTAGATGTCTAATAGCGAGTCAGGATTCGAGAGTGAGCCCAACGCGTTCGAGAACGAGTCTCCAGATAGGGGAATGGCTACCGATAGTGAGGAGTCGGGCCAGGATACCGATAGCGATAGTGGTTCAGAGGTGGAAGTGGTTGGCGAGAGGCTTAGACCTACGCCCACTCATGAAATCGGTAAGGGGCTTATGACTAGTCAGCCCTTACCGTTGACAGTCATGTATAGTGACGGTCGGCAGATTGGCTTGGGCCTGCATTCCGAGCCTCGAGAGGACGCTCGGATGCCGGAGGCATCTTCCAGTCACCGTCCGGAGGCTTCCACTTCTGGTCGTGGAGAGTCTTCTGATCGGTTCATAATTGTATATCATTTTGTACCCTTCTAGCTTATGATTTGGTTATGTTATTGAGTTAAACTTGTGCTTTTAATTCATTTTCTATTTTGATAAGTCCATAATTTCATACACTTGCATGCCTTCTTTACTTAGTGATTTTGCTTAGTTTCTCTTTATTTTGAGTCACTTACCTATGTTTGTGTGTTTTGTAGGTTAAGATAGCAAGAGATAACATTTGATGCAATCCATGCATGTTAAGGGCTGATTGGCATATGAGGAATATGAGCTTAAAGACAAACACATTTTGGCTACAACCCCTTTCCAGCCCAATTTCGTAGGTCAACTTCTTGGCCTTGGATCAGCATGCTATGGGGCTCGAATGAGGTGAAGATCTTCATGAAACTTATTCCAATGGGTGTCTACTACAACATATCCAAATTTCAGCCCAATTGGACATTTGTGGAGTGCTCAGCCTGTCCAACACCCAACCCTGCTCAGGAGGATTTGCAGCTGCCAGCTTTGAGCCTTGTCTCCTCCTTTAAGCCATGTGCCTCACCCATGCTGCAACTGACTTTGGATCCAACATAATGAGTGAAGTGGGGAGGCATTCCAGCTATGAAATTCTAAAGGAGCAAGTTGGTACATGCTGGAGTTATTATAGAGAAAGCATGTGCATGCATGTAAAGCAAAGAAATGAAATGAAGTCAATTCCAGTCTCTGTTCAGCTGCCAACTTGCAAGGCCCAAAACGCACACTTCTACTGCTCCGATGGGAATACGTTCTTCATAGAAGTTGTTCCAATGGGTGTCTAGTATAACATATCCAAATTTGAGCACCATTGGATACGTTTTGAAACCTCTGGCCTTCCTACACCAAGACTGGTTCAGAAAACTCGTTTTTCAGCAACCAAAAGGCAACCACATGGGTTGGCAACCAAAAGGCAACCACATGGGTTGGCAGCAAAGGCAGCCACAATTGATCACCTTTGATCCCATGTGAAGAAAGCTTGAGGTGCAGCAAAAGAAGTATGGGATGAGATTGATTCCAACCACACTAACATAGACAAGATGAAGTGTGAGTTATGGGTTGTATTAAAAGAGGAATGGTGGTGTTGGATTTCATCATGTTGTTCCTCCCTCTTAGCCCTATAAATAGAGAAGCCTTCAAGCTTCAAATCACACCCCAAGGGGGGAGCTCTCAAACACTTCTCTAGAGCTCCCTTCCCTTCTCTCCCTCAAATTCTCTTAGTTTCCTTTCAAGTTGTCAATTGTTGTAACAATAATGTTTTTACTAAATTTTCCTTCAAGTTTTCTTAGTTCCACTTTACTTTTATTTGTAATGTACATTCTTTCTTAAGTATTCAAGTTTAATTAGTTTCCAAGTTTCAATTATGGTTTTTGTTCTTATTCATTATGCTTATAAGTTAATATGCTAGTTTGAATGATTGATCACCATTTAGGCTTGCATGTTAGCTATCTTGGTTTGAATTAAGAGTAGACACCATGCTTTAATTCGAATTGAACTATGAATAGGAAGAGTATGTATGGACATTCGACAACAGGGATTAGATACATGCTTGGTTGTTTAAATTGTTCTTCTATGCTTAATGGGTTCCTAATGCTTAGTTTTAGGTTAGACAACAAATGATCAAATTAGGGAATTAGGAACACAAGGTTTTGACCAAACACCATGGCTTAATCATACTTTAGCTAGAATCAATCCATTAATCTAATTGAACTTGGGAACTTATTTGCTTGAGTTATTTCCTTTTTTCTTGCTTTATTTATTTTCTTTTTCATTTTTGTTTTATGTAGGGGAAATGAATTGGATCATTCAATCACCAATCCTCGTGGGATCGACCTCGCACTTACATATGCTATACTACCAAACGGCTCGTGCACTTGCGAATATCACAAGTTGAGGATGCAGCTGAATCTATTTTGGTGCAGCTGAATCGAAGCAACATCTTCCGAGCCAATTCCCATGCCGAGGGTGACGATAGTAAACAGCGGGAACCCAATGGTACCGATGGGGGTAGCGAGGGAGCAGCTGTTCGACGTAGACTACCTGCCGCCCAATAAGCTGACCTACCGTGAGCTGGCGAAGATTAGGGCGGAGTACATGATCCCCTATTCGGTAGGGATGAGGATCCCAGGCCCTACCGAGTCCCTAAGCAACCCCAAGGATGGCGAGGTTGCGTTCTTCACTGACGTCCTTCAGTAGGGCGTTAGGCTACCGTTGCAGCCTCCAGTTCAAAGGATTCTGGCTCAGATTGGGTATGCCCCTAGGCAGTTCAATCCGAACTTCTGGGCCGTCCTGATGGGAGTCGTAAAGGCATTCGGACTTGCCGATAAGGAGGAGCCTTCTTACGAGCAGTTCTCCCACCTATACAGCATCACCAAGTCCAAGAGTACCGATCATGGTGGCTGGGTTCAGGCGAACTGTCTCAAGGCTTCCGAAAGGGGCCATTTTCTAGCTGCCGTGCCGACTTCTTAGAAGTCCTGGAGGAATCGGCGGGTGCTACTTTCTGGCGATTGAGAGTCGCCCTCGGGAGTACCCGTTCACTTTCATATCCCCACCACTTTCCAGATTGCCGGTAGGTTGCTACCATGCCGATCAGTAGGGCACATTTCTTGTTTAGTGGACTAATCTGACTTTGTTATTTTTGGAGGAAAACTGAAGCAGCCCACGGCAACCCAATCAGAGCTTCGGCAGATAGACAATGTGAGGTTGAAAGTTCCTGCCGGTGACAGGGAATATCCACAGTTTCTCTTCACCGAGAACCTCATCAGAGCCCGCCTCACGAACCCTGCCGAGAGTAAGTTCACTTCAAATTTTCCTTCTTTCTTTCTCCTTTTTTATTTATTTATTTATTTCTTCGGCTAACTCCACCGTTCCGTTCTTGTAGTGTCTGAGGCTAGAAAGACTGCCGAGGTCAAGAAGATGTCTGAGACCTCGAACCGGCGCCTCCAGGTGGCCGCAAAGGGGAAAAAACAGAAACGGCAGCCAGAGGCTTCTGCCGAGAGGGTCTCGCAGGCAGACCTCGAGGAGCAACCCCTTTCCGAACGACAGAGGCAGCGCCATGCCGAACCCGTGGGCAGAAGGGTGTCGGTTAACGAGCCGGTACTCAGCCCGGGCCGGGGTGCCGATGCTGCTTCTTCCAAGGCGTCCGGGAAACGGCCAATGACGGTAGACCTGGATGCCGCCTCCACCCCCAAAAGGGTGCGGCTTACTGACCCACCGAGGGCCGTCTTCGCGGCCGGGGACGAGGAGGGGCCTACCAAAGCGGTCACGCTTGCCTGTCCATCCAAGACGGTCCAGTTTGCAAACCATATGATTGTGGGTTCGTAGATGGACTTGTATGAGATAGACTAGCTGCCGAAGAAGGCCATGCGGGAAGAGGCGGGGCGCGCCTTCCGTCTCCAAGCCACGGTAATTCTTCCCTTCCGTTGTCCCATTTCTTCTCTTTTTTTTGTTGTTGTTGTTTATCGCTCGGTACTAACCTGTGGCTCCACTTTTCAGGCATCGATGGACACCGGTTGACCTGGTTGTCATCTATTCCGAGTTTTTTAAACGCATCGGCGAAGATGACGTTTACCGAACTGCCGGTGTCGATCAGAATTCGTCTGACATGAAATTCGGCAATCTCGGCTCGGATGATCATAGGGTCGTCATGTGGGTAGATAATCCCCTCCTCCTCTTCCTCGGAGAAGGTGATGGGTTCCCACCTGACCTTCGGCATCTTGGTGTGCCGGCTACTTTCTACGCCGAGGACTTGGGGGTATTGTGCCGCCCTGAAATACTGCTTCATTGACCGGTTGGATGCCCCGGCGAGGGTTGGGCCTCCACTGATCGTGCTGATCATGTTGATTTGTCGATTGGCATTCGGTACTGACGCCTGCTGCGGCCTGGCTATGTACTGATCCAGTTTGCCTTCCCGTATTAACCGCTCGACGATCTTTCGCAAGCTTATGCAGTCCTCGGTATTGTGGCTGTTCTGCTGATGGTATCGGCAGAATTTCCCTGTATCCCTGCCGTCCTGCCGATTAGGCTTTCGGAATGCTGGCTTTGGGATGATCTCGTTTTCGTTCATCAGGCAGGTTGGGCCGTCGGCATGAATTGCGATGCCTGTACCGCTGCGGATCGCTGTACGGGTTCGGCTCGGCCCTTGAGTTGAAGTATTCGGCTTTGGCGTGGATTGCCGCTTGCTTCATGAGTTCGTCGTACGTACGCCAATTGCTGCTGTGTACCAGATACCGAAAGTGTGAGGACCGTAGGCCACTCTTGAAGGCGCCGTAGGCTGCCCTGTCATCGGTATCCGGACATCTCGAGTATTCATGGCTGAACCGTGCGGCATACTCACGCAATGGTTCGTCATCCCTCTGCCATATGGTATATAAGTCGTCGGCAGAGTACAATCTGTTCGTCTGAATCATGAAGTGGTTCAGGAAGATCTGCTTCAGCTCGTCGAAGGAATTGACCGTCCCTACTTCCAAACGGTAGAACCAATTCAGAGCCGCCTCTGTGAGCGAAGAGGGGAACAGTAGGCATAGTCCTTCGTCACTTAGCCCTCGGCATCCTACAGCCGATTGGAAAGAATGAAGGTGTGTCAGTGGATCCTCCACTCCTGTGTAAGGGGTTATGCGTAGGGGTTGTAAGTCCCTATCCTGCCGTGAGTGCCTTATGCGCTCAGTGAATGGCCCTGGACGAAGCCTTCCCCAATCGGGCTCCTGTGAACGAGTCCGATCATCCTTCATCTTCTGCACCCTCTGGAGGAGGAGGCTAATGACAGGTTCCCTGTCCGGTATCTCCTCCGCAGTTA
The DNA here is from genome assembly GCF_965620075.1 of Prunus avium. NCBI lineage: Eukaryota > Viridiplantae > Streptophyta > Magnoliopsida > Rosales > Rosaceae > Prunus > Prunus avium. The sequence goes on along the minus strand of NC_142284.1, from coordinate 59,916,027 downwards.
GATGCACTGATTGCTGCTGGGACCTGGGAGGATTGACCTCCGAGAACTTCGTCAGCGTTGCCGAACGGTAGGATGATGACCGATTTTGGGAAGGGATGTACTCTTGGTCAGATTCTGCCGTGGACTCCAGGACTGGTATCCTTCGTATTAGAGACTTCCTCCCCAGGCCCCTCAGTCGGGGATCGTCTAGGTGTGCATTGATCCTGATCGGCGATTCCTGCCGTTCGGTATGTCGTTCGGCTTCCCGTTCAAACACCCTATGGCGGCAATCGGAATAGACCTTCTTCGGCACATGGGGCCTATTTTTCGGTGCCGGGACCAACAATTGTTTAGACGGCGCAGGTGTTGCCTTTGCCGCCCTCTTGCCCTTCTTCTGCCGGCGGGGGGTCTGTAGGCTCTCGGACGATCGATCTGTCTGGATGTTTTGCGTCTGCTGCTGGTTCAGCAGCTGTTGTGTTTCTTCCACTCTGGTCGAGAGGAAATTGTTGTGTTCTTGCATCCTAGCCATGTCCTGCCGAAGGGACACGACTTGGGCTAAAAGCTCCGCGTTTTCAACGGCTTGGATTACAGGGGGATTAGTTGCCGGTGTGTACGGGGGTGGTGCAGGGCTAACCCCGCTTGGCATACCGTACGGCATCCCTTTCTGCGGTAGGAACGTAGTTTTCGAGGGGGTGGTGCAGGGCTAACCTCGCTTGGCATACCGTATGGCATCCCTTCCTGCGGTAGGAACGTAGTTTTCGAGTTGGTCCCCATATGTTTGGGATAAAGGGTCGATTCTATCGTTTCCCACAGACGGCGCCAAACTGTTGACGCCAAAAAATGGTTATCTGACTTTGAGGGTCAACTTAGTAATTTTATGCCTTCGGTATGCTTGAGACCTCGGTAGGGAGCGTGATCTGCAAAATGAGAGAACGCTCGGTAATATCTAAGGCACCGGTGTGGTACCTGCCGAATGCTCTCCGATGCTTAAGTAAGTTGGGGAATAGAAAGTTCAACTGACAGATCAATAGGCTTGTATGCCGTAAGTTCTGATTACCTCTATTTTGGGATTGTTGGCCTCCTTTTATAGGCCTTGAGAGGTGTGCATTTTGTTGATAATTTCGATGTGGGACTGTGGACGTCGCTTGGGAGCGTGCCATGTGTCCCAGGAGAGGGCGTTGCCCTAATGGAGAGATCGGCAGGTAGAGTGCCGAGGGCGCCCCTGACCAAGCCCAATTTCCTCCATGTGTCCTGCCCTTATTGGCTGCTTATTTTGGGTGTAAACAAGTGGTAAACAGAGGAATATCTTTGTCCCAGTTGCTCCTCTCTCTCCCCAAATCCCTGGAACTCAGGTCTTTCTCTATATCTCTCTTTCCCTCTCCAGTGATGATTTTCTTTTCGCTAACTTCTGTTTTTTTTTTTAAAACTAGTGATATTAATTGTTAAACCAAGAATCTAAAAATGGTTATCAACTCGGAATTGATGTAGCACATAATTAGTCCAAGGTAAAGTTTCTAATGTTTTCGAAAAGAAAAAAAAATAGTTTCCAATATCAGCTGACACGAATTTCAGGCTAATCAGAAAAGAAAAGAAAAAATTATTATTATGTCTACACTGTTTCTATCCTTTGCAAAGGTTTGCAAGTCATCCTTGTAGCAGAAATATAAAAATAAAAACAGATGTACCTTTCCTTACTCGGTAGTTCCTTGCTGGGTCCGTTCGCAGAAGTTGGGAGGGGAAGGGAAGGTCTGTGAGGGTAAAGAAGGGAGGGAATAGGAGGAGGAGAGGGATGGAAAGTCACTGACACCGAAAGAGAACGACGGTTGAAACTTTTATTTTTTTTCTCTAGTTGTGTATATTGGTTTATGGGTTTTAAAATGCAATAAAATATTGCATAACACACCGCATGTAACATGATTCATGCTTCATGACGAGGACAACTAATCAGATAAGCAAGGTGGGAGTTATTTATTAAACCACTTTGTAAGGTTGCATTTTAATAATAATAGTCATTTGGAGTTGGAGTGTCCCATTTTTTGGGGTTAAATACGTTTTTATTCATTGAGTTTTACACGAAAATTTAATTTAGGCATTGAGAAAAAATTTAATTAAATTAGTCATTGTATTTCTCAAGTTTACAGTTTATAGACATTCTGTTATCTTTCATTAAGTGTAGCATTTATTTTTATTTTTTCAAGAAGCACTTCGAGTCTTCTTCCTCTAACTACACGTAACGGAAGATAATAGAATATCTATAAATTGTACACTTTGGAAAACACAGTGACTAATTTGGCTAAATTTTTTTTTTAAGTAATGAAATTAAATTTCGTATCAAATCCATTAATAAAAAAGATATTTAACCCATAATAATAAGATTACAATTTACAACCCGTGCCCCTCCTACCAGGGCTTATCACGCATAGGCTGGAAGCATTGACCAACAACAACAAAATGGTCAAACATGGAGGCAAAAGGCAAATCTGAGAGAGATCAGCTTTCCCTTTATGGCTTTTTATTTAATTTTTTTTTTAAAAAAGGATTGAGGCAAGAAAATAATTAAATCAGAGTTGTTTTAATCAAAAGTGGCATTGAATCAAATGCAATCCAAAACCCAACGAACATATATTAAATATTTTTGTCAATATCCAACAACTAGCCTCACCTACTTCACCACACACTGAATAGGCAAAACTTTATTTTTGGTTTGTGGAGTTGTCAATTTTATCATTCTGATCCATGTAGTTTCAATTTTGTTAAATTTATTTTTCTAGGTTCAATTTGCAGTAATTCAAGGGCAAATTTCAATTTTTATCAAATTCTTCTAGATTCCGTTAAGTTTTGACCATATGTCCCTCACATGGAGGAGTATTTGAATTTGCTCAAGTCATCCAACGGTAAAACACAAGCTGGAGCTCTTCTCATTCACTTTAAAATGATTTTTGGGGTTTAGGGTTACATTTTTAGGTTAAAATTAGGTGAATCGGGAGAAATTTACCTCCAGTGGATCAAAAGGCCCTTCCATGAAATTGCAAAGAATTTCGACATAAATTGAAACATATCCTTAAGTTGCTTCGAATTTAAAACTACAAAAATAAATTTGACAAAATTGAAAACTACAATGGTAAATTATACAAAATTAAAATTATAGAGATCAAAGTAGTAAAACTAGCATACTATATGGATCAAAAATGACTTTTTGCCTAATGAATATTAAGTGGGAAATGAATTTTTGTAAATTAAATTAAATTGACTTACGTACAAGCAGTGGCGACGACAATATCATATTATTATTGTCTCATCTCCGATCAATTTCCGGCGCAAAACCGGCTATCAGCCAATCAGACTGCCAAAGACTCTCCTCCGCCATTTACTCTCTCTCTCTCTCTGCGGTTCAAGCTCTTGAACCCTTCGACTCCCTCCCTCTCTCTCCTGCAGCTGAATCTGTCAGAGACTCTGCTTTGTGCCGATGGATGCTCCATGATCGTAGAATGGTAAGTTTCACTTCATTTTCACAGGCATCTCTTGTTTGATGAAGAAGTTTTATTGTTAACTGATATAAGAAGTAGCTTGAGAAGCCCTATAATATAAGGCTTTCATAAGGTCATTAAACTTCAAATTTCTGGCCCTAATCATTTTACTATTTCGTAAAGTGTTTACTACAAGGATTTCGTGAGTTCTCTGTTTAAATGTGGTTGGATTTCAAAGGAAAGTTCGTACTATGTAGTTATCATATTACCCTCAGTTCTTATGTTTAATATTCCAATTATAAAAAAGTAATATGGGATACTTCAAATTTACATGTAATGGTTGACAAGTTGAGTTCTGTTGATAATATAGATATATGTTGGTCTGGTGGTAAACATTCAATGACTAATTTGTTGTGCCACAGAGGAAAATCTCATCAATAGGCATGCATTATAACAGGCCGTCATCTTTGTTGTAGTTTCCTACAAGGCTTTCGTAAGATAACACCGATTGCTGCATTCACATTGACTTAAGTTGCTCAAACATACAATGAAGTTTCCTACAAGGCTTTCGTAAAATCTTGTTCTATTTCTACTTATTAAGCATATTTCCTCGTGTTCCTTAAGAAACTAAGGGTCCTTTATTAAGCATATTTCTATTTCAAATAATTTTATTTGAGGGACACCCTTTAGGGTCCTTTATAAAAAAAAATTTCAACGATCTAAACCATTTTTTTCTTAAGTTTACATTCATAGATCATCCTTGCAAAAAATTAGACAAATTAGTAACCGTTTCGACATCTAATTGTGTAGGTAAAAATCAATGAACACGGTGCTTCAAGAAAGTACTAAAAATTTAATAATTCAATTGAGTGGTCAACTGATATCGGATTCAAGTGACTTTTTGTAGAGATGATCTTTGAATTAATATATACAAAATAGACAGTTTAGATTAATGAAATATACATGTGAGAAAAACATTAATTCTTCAATAATATATTAAATAAAGACCTTCACTATATTAAGTTGAATAATACTTAAGAAAAAAAAAAGATCTTTACCTGTCTTCTCGTCACAATCCCTCATGGTTGTTCTAGCCATGGCCTCTTCCTCCACCACATAGAGTGGGTCACTCGTTAAGAATTTTTTGTCTTTTTGGTTGAAAGTACGCCAAGGCCGACAGGCTCATCTTCCAATTCATACAAATCAAGTCCCGAATGGATATTTCCCTTCATAAGTTTGTCCCATTCTAGATGAAACCCTACCTTCTTAACTGTCACAAAATCCACATGATTGACGAATTTGAACCACTCATGAATATCATAAATTCCATTCAAATAAATTCCACCAAATCCGCAAGAAGACCATCTCTGCACACCAGAAGCAATACATTCTTATACATGCATGCATATATCATTACATCACATGGACCGGCATTGGGGTGTCGGTCTACTTAAAGCGCACTAACTGTTAACTATTGATATCATTGTTATCAGTTAGTGAGTTAGGTGTGCAAGGCACGTGAGTTGTTAATAGTGAGTTAGACAGTGTGTAATAGTGCTGTAGCTTAAAAGATTAAGAAATACAGAAATCAAGATTGCAATTTCTCTCAGCTTCATCATGGCTTCTTCTTCCTCCATCAAGATTGATGGAGTCATCAAATACCCCTCAAAAATCCCCATTTGTTTCCCAATCATACAAATGACGATCCGGATTATCCATATTTTCCTTCATGACTTTGTCCCATTCTATATGAACCCCCGTCTTCTTCACTCTCGCAAAACCAACACTATCAGGCCTTACAAGAATCGATACGCGGTCCCCGCCTTCCAAACGCAGCACATCGTTTGACAATTGTCCCTGCCAAAGATAATGGTCTTCAGGTCCGTTTGAAAATTGTCTCTGCCAACGATAACGGCTTGCCAATTGTCTCTGCCAATGATAATGGTCTTCTAAACGGTTTGACAATTGTCTCTGCCAACGATAATGGTCTTCAAAACAGTTTGACAATTGTCTCTGCCAACGATAAAGGTTTGGCAATTGTCTCTGCCAACGATAATGGTCTTCAGGTCCGTTTGCCAATTGTCTCTGCCAATGATAATGGTCGTCTGGACTTCTGTAAGAGGCAAATGCTATCTTGGTGTGCAAAGCAGTTCGTTTGGTAAGATTTCTAACGATAATGCAAATAGGAACTTCAACATCTTCGAGTTTTCGCCTGTCTATAGAGTAAACGAAGCATATAGTCAACCCTTTTAAATCACGGCCCATGATTCTTTGAGGAACTTCAACGAAGACGATATAGTCCGCGATTTTGAACCACTCAGGAATATCATAAATTCCATTCAAATAAATTCCACCAAATCCACAAGAAGTCCATCTCTGCACACCAGAAGCAAGACATTCTTATACATGCATGCATATATCATTACATGAGCCGCATCTGCAGCTGTGCCTCTGTGTGTCTGAGAGAGAGAGAGAGAGAGGGAGAGAGACCTGTAGGATGTTGTTCCTAAAATCGGTAGTGAGATTGGTGCAGCCTTCCATATGAATCCTTGTCATGGAGTTTAATGACTTATCCAAGCCTGAAACCTCAGTGAGTTGGAACGAATCACTTAGATACAATTCTCTCATATTCCACATTTTTGAAAAATCTGGAAGTGTTTCCAATTCTGGGCAGTCATTTGCTTTCAGAATACACAAATTGGTTGGTAAATCTGAGATTGCACAAAGTCTTCTGCATGCATTTAAACACAAGACCTTGAGCTTTGAAAGACCAGCGAGACTTGGGAGCCTGCAGCCTGCAAGACATAAATCTATTAAAGAGTTTAAACCATGTAACGGAAGGGGTATTTGTCTTATGGCTTGGATCTATTAAGAGTCTAGTAATTAACGGAAGACGATAACAACCATTAAGTATAAGAGTTTCAATAGACTTGGATTTATAGAAATTCAGTGGGAGATCCTCTAGATTGGTGCAGCCTTCAAGATTTACCAAAGAAAGTCTTCCAAGATCCCCGATGGATGGGTGAACCTCAGACAAACTCACACAGCCTTTCAATATCAATTCCTCGAGATTTGGGAGTTTTGAAAAGTCTGGTGATTTAGATAGCCTATGGGAATAGCTGAGATTAAGGATTTTCAAATTCTGATGCAACTGTTACACAAAAACAAAATTAGAATGGAAATTAAAATCCAAAAGGAAGGTCTCTGATACAGAAATTAAACCAAAATGAAGAGAAGGTGAACTATAATATATGTATAGAACCAGAAGGAAAGAACCAACAACAACTAGGTTGAGATTATTATACCTTGCAATCCTTCCAAACTATTTTGAGTTTACTAAACTGCAGCTCTAAACCAACTAGGTTTGGTTGCATAGGAAAGTCATCTGGCATGGACTCTAAAGGAAAACAAAGCCAGCTCAACCACATTAACTTTTTGGGAAAATCTTTGTACTCTCCAGTGAGCTCTACGTTGCTGAGGTGGAGTAACCTCAGTTTTTTCATGTTGCTAAATGCTTGTGCACTGAATCTAGTCAAATCTGGATCCAAATCTCTAAACCAACGTCGATGCAAATCTGGATGGAAATCCAAATGTAGAGCAACTCCTTCAATTTTTTTATTTCCCTGTTAACAAAAGATACCGGGTTAGAAAAATGATTTACAAACATGAAAATCCGTGTATGTATTAACCAAAAGGTATAATTAATAGTATTGGACCATGTTACGCCCCATAGTTTGTGTTTGCAATCAAAGCACATATTTTTTGTTGGTTATGCCTAATTGAGCTTTGATCTTAATGGATATAATATAAGAAATGGCAACGGTCTAGTGAAGTGAAAAATGATCTAAACTTGTAGACTAAGGTCTCAGGTTCAAATTAATATGACACATTGGTAGTGTGGATGTGTGAGAACCCCCTCTTTTACTTTAGTTTAGACTATTGCTTGTACTAAACAAAAAAAAAAAAAAAAAAGGAAAAGGACAATTTAATTTATTATAGACATGGGATACATATGCTTCTCTTGCATGATGCATTCTAAAACTTTATTGGGAAAATACTTACAGATTCATCGCTCAATACATCTGTTACGTCTTCACGTTTCCACAATCTACTAAATTTTTCAGGGCGACCGTCAGCATTTTCATAAACAATCTCTCTTCCCATGTCTCGAAGCAAATCATGCATCATCAGCCTGTTATACGTGACAGTCACAAGGCACCGTTCAATGAGGACACTGATTCCTATCGTTGCAAAAAAGCCACATCCCTCTAATATTTTTGTTACATAGTCCTTGTCCTCTCCAATAAAGAAACAAGATATATCAAGGAATATCTTTCTCGTTCTATCATCAGGTAGCCCGTCAAAGCTTATTCTGAGTATTTTTTGAATATCTCCATCAGGACTTCTTTCCAATTTCTCCAAATGGCTTTCCCACTCCGCTATGGACCTTTTAATCAGAAAAGACCCTTCAACTCGAAGTGCTAGTGGCAAGCCTTGACAGTAATGAATTACACGTTTTGAGAGGTCAAGGTATTCTTGATCAGGATAATCTCTTTTGAAGGCATGCCAACTAAAGAGCTCTAGAGCTTCTTCCTCATCCATTTCTTCAGCCATAAATGTGCTATCCACTCCAACTTGCTGTAGCAAATGTTTATTTCTTGTTGTTGATCGGTTCATAATTGTATATCATTTTGTACCCTTCTAGCTTATGATTTGGTTATGTTATTGAGTTAAACTTGTGCTTTTAATTCATTTTCTATTTTGATAAGTCCATAATTTCATACACTTGCATGCCTTCTTTACTTAGTGATTTTGCTTAGTTTCTCTTTATTTTGAGTCACTTACCTATGTTTGTGTGTTTTGTAGGTTAAGATAGCAAGAGATAACATTTGATGCAATCCATGCATGTTAAGGGCTGATTGGCATATGAGGAATATGAGCTTAAAGACAAACACATTTTGGCTACAACCCCTTTCCAGCCCAATTTCGTAGGTCAACTTCTTGGCCTTGGATCAGCATGCTATGGGGCTCGAATGAGGTGAAGATCTTCATGAAACTTGTTCCAATGGGTGTCTACTACAACATATCCAAATTTCAGCCCAATTGGACATTTGTGGAGTGCTCAGCCCGTCCAACACCCAACCTTGCTCAGCAGGATTTGCAGCTGTCAGCTTTGAGCCTTATCTCCTCCTTTAAGCCATGTGCCTCACCCATGCTGCAACTGACTTTGGATCCAACATAATGAGTGAAGTGGGGAGGCATTCCAGCTATGAAATTCTAAAGGAGCAAGTTGGTACATGCTGGAGTTATTATAGAGAAAGCATGTGCATGCATGGGAAGCAAAAAGGAAAGAAAAAATAAAATGAAGTCAATTCCAGTCTCTGTTCGGCTGCCAACTTGCAAGGCCCAAAACGCACACTTCTACTGCTCCGATGGGAATACTTTCTTCATAGAAGTTGTTCCAATGGGTGTCTAGTATAACATATCCAAATTTGAGCCCCATTGGATACGTTTTGAAACCTCTGGCCTTCCTACACCAAGCCTGGTTCAGAAAACTCGTTTTTCAGCAACCAAAAGGCAACCACATGGGTTGGCAACCAAAAGGCAACCACATGGGTTGGCAGCAAAGGCAGCCACAACTGATCACCTTTGAACCCATGTGAAGAAGCTTGAGGTGCAGCAGCAAAAGATGAAGGATGGTGTGGGAATCCATCATGATGTTCCTCCCTCTTAGCCCTATAAATAGAGAAGCCTTCAAGCTTCAAATCACACCCCAAGGGGGGGAGCTCTCAAACACTTCTCTAGAGCTCCCTTCCCTTCTCTCCCTCAAATTCTCTTAGTTTCCTTTCAAGTTGTCAATTGTTGTAGTAAAATGAGTTTACTTAATTTTCCTTCAAGTTTTTCTTAGTTTCACTTTACTTTTATTTGTAATGTACATTCTTTCTTAAGTATTCAAGTTTAATTAGTTTCCAAGTTTCAATTATGGTTTTTGTTCTTATTCATTATGCTTATAAGTTAATAGGCTAGTTTGAATGATTGATCACCATTTAGGCTTGCATGTTAGCTATCTTGGTTTGAATTAAGAGTAGACACCATGCTTTAATTCGAATTGAACTATGAATAAGAAGAGTATGTATGGACATTCGACAACAGGGATTAGATACATGCTTGGTTGTTTAAATTGTTCTTCTATGCTTAATGGGTTCCTAATGCTTAGTTTTAGGTTAGACAACAAATGATCAAATTAGGGAATTAGGAACACAAGGTTATGACCAAACACCATGGCTTAATCATACTTTAGCTAGAATCAATCCGTTAATCTAATTGAACTTGGGAACTTATCTACTTGAGTTATTTTCTTTTCTTTCTTTCTTGTTTTATTTATTTTCTTTCTTGTTCTTCTGTTTTGTGTAGGAAAACTGAATTGGATTATTCAATCACCAATCCTCGTGGGATCGACCTCGCACTTACATATGCTATACTACCAAACGGCTCGTGCACTTGCGAGTATCACAAGTTGAGGATGCAGCTGAATCTATTTTGGTGCAGCTGAATCGACGCAACAAGTTTTTGGCGCCGTTGCCGGGGATTGGCAACATAGTTTGGTTCTATTTCTTTTCCCTTGTTTTATTTTTATTTTTCAGTTTCATGTTTTTCTAGACAATTTCTTGTTTTAAAGTTAATGCCATTAATGGACAAGTTGTGTTTGTAGTCCAACAGAAAAGGACAATTGCCCAACAAGCAAGAGAACTGGGTTTAAGTCCCAGCTTACACAACCCATTGGTGTTTGTTACTTTGAAGCATGGAATTAGATGTTTGTGGTGAAGTTGAATCTCTAATCTTGATGTTTTTGTTTAGTTTATCCTTTTCATTTTAATTTATGTTTCCTCATCCTTTAAATCTAAAAATCTGTTTCAAGTTTCCTTGTCTTTCTTTAAGCATTTCTGAAGTAGCTCAATAAGAAAGAGGGAGTGAGAGGAGACAACCCAATCCATAGAAACGTGGAGTGTGGAGCAATGGGAGAAGTCGCGACCTCCAAGTGCATCCATGCTCGACCTAATCGCTTCAAGGGGAAGCATTTCAATCCTTTCTCTTCTTTGATTTCTGTTTATTTCCGTAATGGTGATAAATAGGTGATAGAAAGTGCTGTTTGTATTTTTCTTTGGTTTCTTGGTTTGTTTCTTTTAGTACAACAATTTATGTTGTTTGTTTGAATTTGTTTAGAGTACTTAGTTCTTTTTCATTTATGGTTTGTTGTTTCATTTTATCTTAATTTGTTTTTGTTTTTTATCTTAAAAATTTAAAAAAGATTTTTCATATGAGCTGACTTATGGTAACCCCAGTTAGCACTTCCGTTAATACAGTGTCTAGGAGTTCTTTAGGCGACACCTTCGGTGTCTAAGGAGTTTGGGTTTTAAGCGGGACCATTGTGACCCCTCCAACCTTCCCGGATCTCCTGGCTGTGTTTTCTGAGGCCCTTAACTGGTCATCCGTGAGTTGCTTGTATATTCGTGTGTTTTTAAATTAAGTTTTTTTTATTTTCTTTGTTTTCTTTTCTGTTGAGTCTTTGTTTTTGTTTTGTTTTTGTTTTTGTTAAGTTAGTTTATGCATTTATTTACGTGGTATGGTTAGTTAGTTTATTTGAGTGTTAAAAACACATTTTTATTTCATTTCAAACGTTACATTACAAACGAAAAAAAAAAAAAAAAAACAACATCATCATTCATCATCATCATCATCTTCTTCATCATCTTCTTCATCTTCATCATCATCATGGCATGCCTCTATTGTCTCGCACTTGTAGAATCTGCAGCAGCTCTACATGGTCCTCATTCTTTCTCTGCAGTGCTTCCACATACTGATTGGCACAGTAAAGCCGCTTCTGCAAGTCCGCCACCTGAGCTTTCAAGGAAGCCACCTCCTCGCTCAAAGCTGTACACTCCCGTGTCCTCGCCAGTAGGCGCAAGCCCAGATTTGTGGCCGAGACCGCTTGGAGTGCGGTATAAGTGTGGGACTCATCCACTGCAACCTTGTCAGACCTGTGTGCTATATGCCAATGATCTGCCGGTGTGAGCTTGCTGCCAATCATGCCTCCCAGCAGCACTGCTCTGTTCGGCCTTGCCTCAGCAAAGTTCGGTATTGCCTCAGCAAAGTTTGAGGCCGTGCCGTGATGATATGTGGAGTTTGGGAAGACAGGAGTTGGAGGAGCCCTTGTCTGGGCATTCGGTGGTGCAAGTGAGAGCTCAAGGTTTAGATCATCAAGGTGAGTACATGAGGATGCCATTTGTTTTGCTTCTGAATTTTTTGATGTTTTTCCTTGAGTTGCAGGAAGAAATGCTGGGTATCATCCGTTTGCAGAGGCGTGCTTTAAAAAGACATATGCTGATGAGAGAGAGCCAACACCATTTCGGATTTCCCGGGCATGCTCGACCTAATCGCTTTAAGGGGAGCACCTTTACTTTCACTTTACTTTTCTTTTTTCCGTGTTTTCTGGTGTTTAATATTTTTGCCTGTTACTTTCATTTTCTAGAGCTTTGTGTTTCTGCTTTTTCCTTTCGGCTATCATCTTTATTTTATTTTAGTTAGGGAACTGTGCTTTCTTTTCCGTTTGTCGTCTTTGTTTGATTTAAGTTTGGGAAGTGTGCTTTCTTTTCCTTTTTCTTTTTCCTTCTGCAACTTTACTTTTATTTCCGAAACAAAATAACCAAAAACAAAAACAACCAATAAAATAAAAACAACAATTAGCAGTAGAAATCATTTCTTCACAGTGCTTGGTGTCTCGACCATTGGAGCTTTGAGTTTGGCTCTCTGGCTGTCCTCTTCCGGGGCTTCACGCACAGCTTCTTGGGGCTCATCACTTGAGCTCCCAAAGATCGCAATCTTAGCTTGAGCGTAACTACTCTCGCGATCTGCTTGTTTGCGTTTACCCGGTCGGTCTAGGTCCTCCAGCTGTTTTCGCATGTCGCGAGAGTACAACTCTACCATTTTTGATAGGTTTTTATTCTCGTCCCGCAATACTTCTAGCTGGTGTCGATTCACCTCCACTATCCTTGCCCTCTCCCTTTTCAAGCTTTTTATAGCACTCTGACACTCTTCAACCATACTTCGCTCCGCCGCCAACTGACCCTTTAGCACCTCTACCTCATGGGACTTCGCAAGTAGGCGATGACCCAAACTTGCGACTGTTGCCGTACTCTGCACGCTCAGTGCTAGGGCATCGCTCACGACCCGGTTGTCATCCCTTGTCCCCAACACACGTATATCTTTAGGAGTCACTAAATTTCTAGCCACTCCAATGGCAACATCGTTGTCCAGGAGTATTGAGTCAGTTACTGTCACAGGCCCCCGTGCGGAAGCAAAGTAGGGCATCCATACTGGTGCCGCTGCTTGGCCTCGTGTCTGAGTCGGTGGAGCTAGGTTGAGATCCAACGAAAATGGGTAGTTAGAGGCCATTTGATTTCTCACTCTTTGTTCTTCTTTCTTTTCTGTTTTGTGTGTTTCTGAGTTTGTGTTTTTCACCCGTTCTTTTTACCTTTTTATAGACTTAGTCTGCTAAACCCTAGCCGCTGCGGTTCTGGGTTATGCTCAGCCCTTACGGCTTATCTCTATTTGTCGCCGCACCCGTTTCCCAACCCCCCTTAATTGCATTTTCACCTTTCACCACCTTCAAAGTGAAAAAGTCATCCCGCTTCACCCAAGAGGCCAATAATTCTAGCTTGGGGGATGTGAAAGCGGCCTCTGCGCGCCGACACGTCCCTCACCTCTTTTGCCCATGACTTCCCAGGAACCAAGGCATTAGGGACCACATTTTCTCTTTTCAAAAATCCCGTCTTTGCACTCCCAATTCACGTGTCATCTTAAAAATTAAAATAATAATAATATAAAAAAAACGTGTGGGCTTCGGATTTCATTGTGGGTCGGGTTTTCACCGTTGTTTAGGTTTCGAAGTGAGTTAATTTTCTTTTGGGTTGGGCTTTCAATCGTTTGGGTTTTGGTTTGCGTAAGACTGTTTGTTTAGGGCTTTCTGTTTCGAGTGTTTTACTGTTTTCATTTCTTTTTATTTGTTTGTTTGTTTTGTAATTTTTATTTTGTAATTATTTTCTTTTATTTTATTTTTGTAATTTTTTTTTAATTTGCTTTAATACCTTCATTTATTATTTTTGACATTGCTTGTGCCTAAATTTTAAACATTGAGGACAATGCTCATTTCTAGGTTTGGGGGTATTGGAGTTTACCAAGTAAATTTAGTTTTTCTTAATATATAAAAAAAAAATAATTATTATTAATTTCTTGCTTGTTTTTCTTTTTTCTTTTTTTCTATATTTTGAGTCTTATTTTGTTTTGAGTCACTTTCCGAACACTTATGATGAGATTGTGATAAATGTTTGCATGACTTAAATGAAAATTGAATTTTATTATTTTTATTATTTTTTTCCTTGTAAATTTTTATTGTAAATAAAATAAAACAAAAATTTAATTTGGCATCGTTCTAGCATGATATGTTCGAAACCTTCTTTGCACTTGCCATTTGTTTCATAATTCTCCAATTAAAGGATTTGCATGACCCAAAGAATTGTATCAAGCATAAATTAGACTTATATAACCATATAATGTGAGCTTTTGAGCCTTGTGCTTCATTTCATGAGTGTTATACACATACTCTTATTTTCTTGTCATCAAAGTTGTTGTTTGATCTCATTATTCATTGATTTGGTTGAACACTTAAAAGTCATTCATTCTTATGCAATTTGATTTCATGACATTTAAGAAGTGATATTAAGGCCATCTTTGGATCGTTTGTGCCTTTCAAGCTAACCTTATGCATGCTTAAGCATGATTTTCCATTGTTAACCATTTTGAGCCTACATGTAAACCTTTTCTTTCATTTTACCAATTATATTTCCTCACCTTAGCCCGAAAAACAAATATTTACCTTTCTAAGGAACTCATGAGCTCTAATTCGGATGTGTTTTTCATGCTAAGTTTGGGAAGGGATATTACATAAAGAAAAAAAAAAAAAAAAAAAAAAAAAAAAAAAAAAAAAAAAAGAAGAGAAATTCACACAATTGGTGAAAGAAAAGAAAAAAAAAAAAAAAAAAGTTGTGATTAAGTGGTGGTTGATTGAAAATTCATTTTTGGGCCTTCAAAATAAATTGGTGTTTGGAAAGGAGTGTGAATCAATGTAAATGAAGGTATAAGGAGTTTTGATCATGTAAAAGAAAAAAATCTAATCATGATGATTCGAAGTCTTGTAAACAATTATTTTATGCTCTTACATTTTGAGTTCCTTGGACTTTGTATTATCCATACCCTTCATTTCTCACTCACCTTACACCCTTGGCCCCATTACAACCTATCTTAAAGACCTAAATTGATCTTAAATGTCATGTGGTTGAATTGCATGCATTTTCTTACTTTTAAGTGTTTGGCATCCTTCTTGAGATCATATTAATGCAACTTCTTCATCTTCCTATTTTTGAGTTAAGTCCCTTATGATTTAACTCTAATCTCATGTTTATAACTGAGTGTTGCATTATAGCCCTCTTCTGAGTGATTCATTTGTGAGAGGACAACTTTGGTGAGATTTGAAGTTGCATTTGTGCTTGGTATGATTTTTGAAATTGTGTGAAAACTAAGATTGGGGAATTTGTTGCATTTGGCTATCACACTACTACACTTTGAGCATGTTGTGTTTTGAACTTTTCCACCCTGTAAATATTGAAAAAAAAAAAAAACTGAGCTTTTATTGTTAAAACTTTTGAGTCATGTGCATGAGTCATTTCTCTTCAGAAAATGTTCGGGAAGATTGTTTTGAGTCTTTTTTTTTTATTTTTGTTTTTGTTTTTGTTTTATTTTGCTTAAGGACTAACAAATCTAATAAGTTTTCTAACCACTTTGTTTTGTAGAGTTAGGAAAATGTTTGTGGGTGTCGTATCTGTTAAACCCTCAGGAGACACAACTCCTCCTACTAGGGATGCCTAGAGGTTTAAAGGCTTGTTGCATATGCTCAATGCAATCGAGTTACCTGCGGAAGTGGTTTACTTAACTTCTTGTTTTGTTTTTATCTTTGTATTCCTTTTGTTTTGCTCGAGGACTAGCAAAATCTAGGTTTGGGGGTATTTGATCGGTTCATAATTGTATATCATTTTGTACCCTTCTAGCTTATGATTTGGTTATGTTATTGAGTTAAACTTGTGCTTTTAATTCATTTTCTATTTTGATAAGTCCATAATTTCATACACTTGCATGCCTTCTTTACTTAGTGATTTTGCTTAGTTTCTCTTTATTTTGAGTCACTTACCTATGTTTGTGTGTTTTGTAGGTTAAGATAGCAAGAGATAACATTTGATGCAATCCATGCATGTTAAGGGCTGATTGGCATATGAGGAATATGAGCTTAAAGACAAACACATTTTGGCTACAACCCCTTTCCAGCCCAATTTCGTAGGTCAACTTCTTGGCCTTGGATCAGCATGCTATGGGGCTCGAATGAGGTGAAGATCTTCATGAAACTTGTTCCAATGGGTGTCTACTACAACATATCCAAATTTCAGCCCAATTGGACATTTGTGGAGTGCTCAGCCCGTCCAACACCCAACCTTGCTCAGCAGGATTTGCAGCTGTCAGCTTTGAGCCTTATCTCCTCCTTTAAGCCATGTGCCTCACCCATGCTGCAACTGACTTTGGATCCAACATAATGAGTGAAGTGGGGAGGCATTCCAGCTATGAAATTCTAAAGGAGCAAGTTGGTACATGCTGGAGTTATTATAGAGAAAGCATGTGCATGCATGGGAAGCAAAAAGGAAAGAAAAAATAAAATGAAGTCAATTCCAGTCTCTGTTCGGCTGCCAACTTGCAAGGCCCAAAACGCACACTTCTACTGCTCCGATGGGAATACTTTCTTCATAGAAGTTGTTCCAATGGGTGTCTAGTATAACATATCCAAATTTGAGCCCCATTGGATACGTTTTGAAACCTCTGGCCTTCCTACACCAAGCCTGGTTCAGAAAACTCGTTTTTCAGCAACCAAAAGGCAACCACATGGGTTGGCAACCAAAAGGCAACCACATGGGTTGGCAGCAAAGGCAGCCACAACTGATCACCTTTGAACCCATGTGAAGAAGCTTGAGGTGCAGCAGCAAAAGATGAAGGATGGTGTGGGAATCCATCATGATGTTCCTCCCTCTTAGCCCTATAAATAGAGAAGCCTTCAAGCTTCAAATCACACCCCAAGGGGGGGAGCTCTCAAACACTTCTCTAGAGCTCCCTTCCCTTCTCTCCCTCAAATTCTCTTAGTTTCCTTTCAAGTTGTCAATTGTTGTAGTAAAATGAGTTTACTTAATTTTCCTTCAAGTTTTTCTTAGTTTCACTTTACTTTTATTTGTAATGTACATTCTTTCTTAAGTATTCAAGTTTAATTAGTTTCCAAGTTTCAATTATGATTTTTGTTCTTATTCATTATGCTTATAAGTTAATAGGCTAGTTTGAATGATTGATCACCATTTAGGCTTGCATGTTAGCTATCTTGGTTTGAATTAAGAGTAGACACCATGCTTTAATTCGAATTGAACTATGAATAAGAAGAGTATGTATGGACATTCGACAACAGGGATTAGATACATGCTTGGTTGTTTAAATTGTTCTTCTATGCTTAATGGGTTCCTAATGCTTAGTTTTAGGTTAGACAACAAATGATCAAATTAGGGAATTAGGAACACAAGGTTATGACCAAACACCATGGCTTAATCATACTTTAGCTAGAATCAATCCGTTAATCTAATTGAACTTGGGAACTTATCTACTTGAGTTATTTTCTTTTCTTTCTTTCTTGTTTTATTTATTTTCTTTCTTGTTCTTCTGTTTTGTGTAGGAAAACTGAATTGGATTATTCAATCACCAATCCTCGTGGGATCGACCTCGCACTTACATATGCTATACTACCAAACGGCTCGTGCACTTGCGAGTATCACAAGTTGAGGATGCAGCTGAATCTATTTTGGTGCAGCTGAATCGACGCAACAGTTGTTATAACAATTCTACTTCCAGGACCAAACCAATCATGAGCTCCAGCTATTGCTTTTAGTTGCTGTAGATCATCTGCATCGTCAATTATGACAAGTGCTCTTATACAGCAAAGTCTTTCTCTTATCATATCGATCCCTTTAGCAACAGATCCAACCTTTATGCCCTCGCTTTTCAAGATATCATTTAGAAGTTGTTCTTGCAAACCAACCAGACCATTACTGCGTTGGTTTGCAAATACTTCCCTCACGTCTGCAAGGAAACTCCTACCTTCAAAGATACGTTCAAATTTGTTATAAATGATTTTGGCAAGCGTTGTTTTTCCAATACCGCCCATCCCCAAAATACCAATCATGCGAACAACATCCTTAGAACCTGAATTTTCAATATCCAAGTGATTACTCAAAACCTTCACCCGAGAAGTAATTCCAATAAGGTGTTCGATGTCTAATTGGTATTTTCTGTTCACCAAGTTATTAACCTTCCCAAGAATTCTCTTGATAAACTTTGCTTCATGCCTGGCAATTAAACACAGAAGCAGTACAAACTACAAGGGTAAATTGAATCCCTAACTTAATAATTTAGAATTAAGATATAATTAACAATTAAGATTGGGATTTAACATCAAATGTTAAATGGATCTTAGAAAGAATGCTTAGTTAAAACCAAACCAAACCAAACCAAACTACACAAACAAACACCAAACTTCAAAGTCAAAAACATAGTTAAAACATAGTTGGAAAAACAAAAACAAAAAGGACAGGGAACATATGGTTGAGTGAGAGCATATGATTTAACATCAAATGTCAAGTAAGGAGATGATAATCCAAGGAACAAGAAATTAGTAATTACCCATCAGCATTTTTAAGATCTTCCCCACACAAATCTGCAGCTTGAGTGAGAGCATTTCTCCACCGCTGTACCTTTTCTTTCTCATGTTTACCTTCACAGATGCCCGCTTCATGTTTCTCAAATGCTTGTGCAAAACTACCAGTTTGTTTCCGGACATCTGAAGGATCAACATTATAGAACAATGGAATAACCTGTTGCCCCAATCTTTCTCTACACTCCATGATCTTCACCAGCTCGTCAAGACACCAACTGGAATCGGCATACCACTTTGAGAAGACAATTATGGAGATCATGGACCTGTGGATTGCCCGCTCCAGTTGGTTTTTTATGAATTCCGCTCTTTCTAGCTCGTTGTCGTCAAGAAAGGCGCGGATTCCGGCATCAGATAATGCGGCGTGGAGGTGGCCTGTGAAGCCCTTGCGTGTGTCTTCACCTCTGAAGCTCAAGAACACTTGGTACTCCCAACGTTTTGATGAGGAGGATGGTGAGGATGAAGAGGAGGCTTTATGGGCTTTCCTGGCATCCATTAATTGATACTGGTTCAGATCAGACCAACTACAAATTGATTGTTTCTTACGGGGCAGTGGTTTGGCCTTGAGCAGCAGATGAATATATTATTGAACTACCAAAGTCAAGGTAAAGGTCCTCGAACGTTTCAGTCAACAGAAGCAAAAGTCCCTACGTTCCAGCCAACACGTCATGGACGCGGAGAGAGGCAGGGGTCGCTTTCTGTGGCTGCTGGCTACACGATCTACTGGACGGCTAAGATTGAAGGTCAGGAAAATGCAAGGAAGCTTACGGGAAAGAGGCATGAAAAGAGAGGGAAGAGAAGAGCACAATGTCCAATTAAAAAAGAAAAAGAAAAAAGAAGAAGAAAAACACAAGTCTTGTTTCAGTTCGTTTTCACAAAATTCGTTTTCGTTGAAAAGAGAGGTGGCCTGTGAAGCCCTTGCGTGTGTCTTCACCTCTGAAGCTCAAGAACACTTGGTACTTCCAACGTTTTGATGAGGAGGTGGATGGTGAGGATGAAGAGGATGCTTTATGGGCTTTCCTGGCATCCATTTATTGATACTGGAGGAGCTATCGATTCAGATCAGACCAACTACAAATTATGCACAAGTTGGTCTTCGGATCCGACTTGTAACTGTTTGTGTGTTGTAGCACATATGAATATCTGTGTGGACAAAGTCAAGGTAAGGTCCTCAAACGTTTCAGTCAACAGAAGCAAAAGTTCCTGCTACGTTCCTGCCAACACGTCATGGATGTAAAGAATAGTATTGTTAAGGATGTTTCTGTATTTACTTGATAAGTAATACAATGAGCATTACAAAGTTTATATATAGAGTTGATGATGCTAACTAGAGTAAGTAGATGTGTGATTGAATACATCCGCAACTGCATTGGCTTCTTGAAAGACATGAGAGAAGGAGACTTGATCACATAATGCTGTGAGATGTAGGATATCTTGGACAAGCTGGTTAATGCATTAGGGAGTCAAGCAGCGCTTCAAAACTGAGTCGAGCAGTGCTTCATGCCTGGCAATTCTTGCAATTAAACACAGAAGCAGAACTACGAACCATTCCATATGCAACAAACTACAAGGTTAAATTGAATCCATAACTTATTAATTTACAATATTTACTTTTTTAATACTTTTTTCGTTTGCCCATAACGGCCAACCCAAAGAAGAACAAGAACAAGAACAAACCCAATCCCAATCCCAATCCCAATGGCAATAGCAATAAGCTATCTCAAATCCAGGACCCATTTGCTCCCCTCTCTCCCAAAATCCCTGGAACTCAGGTCTTTCTCTATATCTCTCTTTCCCTCTCCAGTGATGATTTTCTTTCGCTAACTTCTGATTTTTTCTTTAACTAGTGATATTAATGGTTAAACCAAGAATCTAAAAATGGTTGATCACGTGTTTATCAACTCAGAATTGATGTAGCACATAATTAGTCCAAGGTAAAGTTTCTAATGTTTTCAAAAAGAAAAAAAATAGTTTCCAATATCAGCTAACACGAATTTCAGGCTAATCAGAAAGAAAAAATTTATTATGTCTACACTGTTTCTATCCTTTGCAAAGGTTTGCAAGTCATCCCTGTAGAAGAAATATAAAAATAAAAACAGATGTACCTTTCCCTACTCGGTAGTTCCTTGCTGGGTCCGTTCCTGAGCAGAAGTTGAGAGGGAAAGGGAAGGTCTGGGAGGGTAAAGAAGGGAGGGAATAGGAGGAGGAGAGGGATGGAAAGTCACTGACACAGAAAGAGAACGACGGTTGAAACTTTTTTTTCTTTTCTTTAGGGGGAATGCTAGCAACCTTCTCTTCAACCTTCTCTTTTGGACATTCTCTCCTTCCCTAATGACATGTGTCATTTTCTTTGCACTTAAAACAATGTCAAGCAACCTATCTTTTGTTTTCCATACTTACCCTTATTTGATGTATTGAATTTGAATTTATTGAATTTATTAATTTTTTTTACAGCTTTCTTAATACTTTGTAAAAAGTTATTATATTAATTTATTAAATATTTAAAAAATCAAAATAAAAAACCTATCCCAAGTCGTCCCCACTTTCTTCCCCAAAGCCCAGCACCTCCATCTTGCCCACCATCTCCTTAGCGCCACCCATCCCCACCCGCCCCACCCCACCCCATCCTTCCATTATTGCAAGCTTGCCGCCACCACTATTGGCTGCCCATAGTAGAAATAATACCTTCTTCAGAGCTCTTCCAAAACTCCCAGTTTCTTCCATTAGAGGTGAGCCTCCTCAGAGATACCGAAGCTGCTATTTTTGGTTTTTTCTCTTTCTTTGAAATTTGAGTTGTAGTTATACTACTCTGTTTTATTTGAGAGAGTTTCTGCTTTATTTGTTTGTTATTTTATTTTCTTTACAAACGTTATTCTATTTGATGAGCTGAGTTTAAATAATAATCAATTTTATGTTGAGGGTGTCTTTTTGGTTGTTTTAAGTGAAGTGTGAAGTTGAAAATTGGGGCAATCTGGTCAAAGTTCTATGTTTCCATGTTACATGGATGAAGGATTTGTTGAATTATGGTATTTGACAAGGATGTGAAAACTCAGATAAGCTAGCTAATGCAATATAAGATATCAAGTTCTGTAATGAAAGGGTTGGGTGGGGATGGGTGGCGCTAAGGAGATGGTGGGCAAGATGGAGGTGCTGGGCTTTGGAGAAGAAAGTGGGGACAACTTGGGACAGGTTTTTTATTTTGATTTTTTAAATATTTAATAAATTAATATAATAATTTTTTACAAAGTATTAAGAAAGCTGTAAAAAAAATTAATAAATTCAATAAATTCAAATTCAATACATCAAATAAGGGTAAGTATGGAAAACAAAAGATAGGTTGCTTGGCATTGTTTTAAGTGCAAAGAAAATGACACATGTCATTAGGGAAAGAGAGAAGGTCCAAAAGAGAAGCTTGAAGAGAAGGTTGCTAGCATTCCCCTTTCTGTAATTGTGTATATTGGTTTTCGGGTTTTAAAATGCAATAAAATATTGCATAACAGCCCGTATGTATCATGATTCATGACGAGGACAACTGATAAGATAAGCAAGGTGGAATTTGGAGTTGGAGTGGCCCATTTATTTATTAAACCACTTTGTCAGGTTATCTATATCTATATATATTTAAGGTAAAGGCAGAGAACGGTGAAACATTCAAAATATCAAAAAATGCCATTGGTTAATACAAATATTAAGAATTGAAATTATTAATTAAATGAGGATAATATGGTAAATTCACACTTTTTCATATTTAAAAAAATTAAAATTAAAAGAAAAATCAGATAATAGATCCTATTTTTATGGAACACAACTACCCATTATCTTTTTTAATTATAAAATAAATTTAAACTTTTGAAAAATAAAAAGTCTCTCGCAGGCACGGAAGTGCGTGCAGAGAGGCTAGTTTATAATAATAGTAATTTGGAGTTGGAGTGTCCCATTTTTTAGGGTTAAATACTTTTTCAGTTATTGAGTTTTACACGAAAATTCAATTTAGTCATTGAGAAAAAAAATTAACCAAATTAGTCATTTTATTTCCCAAGTTTACAAGTTACATTTTATTATCTTTCGTCAAGTGTAGCTTTTTTTTTTTTTTTTTTTCAGGAAGCACCTAGAGTTTTCTTCTTCTAACTGCACTTAAAGGATAATAATGGAAAATTTATAAATTATACACTTTGGAAAACACAATGACCAATTTGGCTAATTTTTTTCTGAGTTATAAAATTAAATTTTTGTATAAAATCCATTAATAAAAAAGATATTTAACCCATAATAATAAGATTACAACCCGTGCCCTTCCTACTAGGGCTTATCACGCGTAGGCTGGAAGCATTGACCAATATAAAAAAAATTTCAAATATGGAAGCAAAAGGCAAATCTGAGAATAATTAAATCAGCTGTCCCTTTATGGCTTTTTCTTTATTAATTTCCCAAAAGTTGCGTTGAATAAAATGCAATCCAAAACCCAACGAACATGTATTAAATATTTTTGTCAATACCCAACAACCAGCCTCACCTACTTCACCACACACTGAATAGGCAAAAATTTATTTTTGTTCCTCGTAGTTTGTCGATTTTATCATTCTGATTCATGTAGTTTCAATTTTGTTAAATTTATCTGTCTAGGTTCAATTTGGAGCAATTCAAGGACAAATTTCAATTTTTATCAAATTCTTCTAGATTCCGTTAAGTTTTGACCATATATCCCTCACATGAAGGAGTATTTCAATTTGCTCAAGTCATCCAACGGTAAAACACAAGTTGGAGCTCTTCTCATTCACTTTAAAATGATTTTTGGGGTTTAGGATTACATCTTTAGGTTAAAATTAGGTGAATCGGGAGAAATTTACCTCAAGTGGATCAAAAGGCCCTTCAATGGAATTGCAAAGAATTTCGACATAAATTGAAACGTGTCCTTAAGTTGCTTCAAATTGAAAACTACAATGGTAAATTATACAAAATTAAAAGGGTAAATTACTCAAATGGTCCCCAAACTTGTACGCGATTTACATTTTGGGGCTTGAATTAAATTTTTTGTTCAAATGGTCCATCAACTCTATATTAATTACTCAAATGGTCCCACCATTACATTCTATATTATGGTTTTTGTGATTATTAATTATGCTTATAAGTTAATATGCTAGTTTGAATGATTGATCACCATTTAGGCTTGCATGTTAGCTATCTTGGTTTGAATTAAGAGTAGACACCATGCTTTAATTCGAATTGAACTATGAATAAGAAGAGTATGTATGGACATTCGACAACAGGGATTAGATACATGCTTGGTTGTTTAAATTGTTCTTCTATGCTTAATGGGTTCCTAGTGCTTAATTTTAGGTTAGACAACAAATGATCAAATTAGGGAATTAGGAACACAAGGTTAAGACCAAACATCATGGCTTAATCATACTTTAGCTAGAATCAATCCGTTAATCTAGTTGAACTTGGGAACTTATCTGCTTGAGTTATTTTCTTTTCTTTATTTCTTGTTTTATTTATTTTCTTTCTTGTTTTTCTGTTTGTGTAGGAAAACTGAATTGGATTATTCAATCACCAATCCCTGTGGAATCGACCTCGCACTTACATATGCTATACTACCGAACGGCTCGTGCACTTACGAGTATCACAAGTTGAGGATGCAGCTGAATCCATTTTGGTGCAGCTGAATCGACGCAACAATCATCCACATAAAGAGAGACAATAAGAATACCTGAACCTTCATCAGTTTTGACATAGAGTGTAGCTTCACTAGGACTTTTCTTGAATCCTGCCTTGTTGAAGTAGGAGTCTATCTCATCATACCAGGCTCTTGGGGCTTGCTTTAGTCCATACAAGGCCTTGTTCAACTTATACACTTTGATTTCTTCATTTTCCTTCACAAAACCCTGTGGCTGCTCCACATAAACCTCTTCCTTTAAAACTTCATTCAAGAAAGCAGATTTGACATCCAGTTGATATAGATTCCATTCCTTCTGTGCAGCTAGAGCAATCAAGGTTCTAATGGTGTCTAACCTTGCCACTGGGGTAAAGGTTTCATTGTAATCAATCCCAGGCTTTTGTGAGTAGCCTTTAGCCACAAGTCTGGCCTTGTTTTTCTGCACATATCCGTCCAGATTTAGTTTCATTTTGTAGACCCATTTGACACCAATAATTGGTTTGCCAAATGGTCTGTCCACTAGTTTCCAAGTATTATTTTTCTCAATCATTTCCAGCTCAGCCTTCATTGCATTTCTCCATGACTCATCAAGATTAGCCTCTTCAAAACTTTCAGGTTCCACAATGCACATGTTGCACTGAGCCATGATTTCATTTACACTTCTCCATTTCTTTGGTGTGTGATAAAAAACTTGAGAACTTTCACCTATGCCTTCATCTTGCAGAGTAGTATCTTCATCTATTTGAGTTTGTGTATCCAAGCTTTGGCTTGGTTAAGCTTGTAATGTGATTTCTTCATCCATTTGCAGTGGTGTATCCAAGCTTTGACTTGGAGCACAGTTTTGATTCTTAGTAGGCAAAGGGGCTGCCATCTCTTCTTCACTTGCATTTTCCTACTTCCATGAGCCATTCTCATCAAACTGCACATCTCTGGACAAAATAACCTTTCTAGTGCTCGGATCAAATAGTTTGTATCCCTTTTCACAGAGACCATAGCCTATAAAAATACACTTGTGACTGTTTTCTTCAAGTTTATGCCTTAATGCTGAAGGAATGAGCACATGACAAGGAGATCCAAAAATCTTTAAGTGTGCAAGTCCTGGTTTTCTGCCAGTATAGGCTTCAAATGGTGTTATCTTATTGAGAGCCTTGGTGGGACATCTATTTAGTAGATAGATTGCAGTATTTACAGCTTCTGCCCAAAATTCATAAGGAATACCCTTC
The DNA here is from genome assembly GCF_965620075.1 of Prunus avium. Lineage (NCBI taxonomy): Eukaryota > Viridiplantae > Streptophyta > Magnoliopsida > Rosales > Rosaceae > Prunus > Prunus avium. The sequence goes on along the minus strand of NC_142284.1, from coordinate 59,890,797 downwards.
TCATGCAGCATGGACTTGGCCATTTCCACTACTGTCCTGTTCTTCCTCTCGGCTACTCCATTTTGCTGAGGAGAGTATGCCACAGTTAGCTGCCTTTGAATGCCAGATTCCTCATAGAACTTGTTGAATTCTCCAGATAGAAACTCTCCACCCCTGTCACTTCTCAAGCCTTTTATCTTATACCCACTTTGCAGCTCAATCATAGCCTTGAATTTTCTAAAACTTTCCAATGCATTTGACTTATTTATGATGAAATACACCCATGACATTCTAGTGCAATCATATGTAAATAGCAGGAAATACTTGTTTCCAGAAATAGATTTCGTCTTCTTTGGTCCACAGATATCTATGTGAACCAATTCCAAAGGACTTGTAGCTCTCCAAGTGGACTCCAAAGGGAAAGAATCTCTGTGTTGCTTTCCTAGCATGCAACCTTCACATACTATAGAAATCTGCTCCAAATGAGGTAAGCCATGAACCATGTCTTGATTCTCAAGCAATCTTATGCTTCTTTCGTTTAAGTGCCCCAATCTCTTATGCCATGTCTGCAAGCAGTGTGTGACACTTGCTTTTAAAACCAAATCACTTGCAGGCATCATTGTAAGTGGAAAACATCTATTGTTTGTCATTTGCACCCTCACAATTAGATTTTTCAGTGACTGATCGTCATAAACATTCACCATATTCCCTCCAAACACAAGATGGTATCCATGCTCCATCATTTGCCCAACACTAAGCAAATTTTCTTCAAGACCAGGTACAAGCATTACTTCTTGAATGTGCTTCTTACCCAACTTGGTTTTTATCACCAGAGTTCCTTTTCCTGCAACTGGAACTACTTCTCCAGTTCCTATCTTCACTTTAGAGGTCAAGTTCCTTTGAATATTCACTAAAAGCCCCTCATCTCCTGTCATGTGGTTACACAACCACTGTCAATGTACCAAGAATGGTTCACTTTCACATCTGTTGCAGCATTACACACATAGAACAAGGTGCCAGTTTCCTCCACTTGATTTGCATAGTTCACCTTATGTGCATTTTTATTCCCATTGCAGTCTCGGATCATATGTCCAAATTTCCCACATCCATGGCATTTAGGCTTCCCTTGAAACCAACATTTTCCATAATGTAGCTTATCACAATGCTTACAAGCTGCTTTGTTTCCATCTTTAGACTACCAATTTTTCTGAAAATTCTGATCTCCAGAAAAACTCCCACTCTTAAGACTTTTTTTCCTCAATATTCAGACTAGTAAAAGCCCTCTCTGTAGAATTCTCAGTGTGCCGATCCAATCTGAGCTCAAAGCTCTTCAAGGAGGCAACCACCTCTTGAACTTCCAGAGTTTCAAGATCCTTAGAGTGTTCAATCACAGAACAAATGGAATCATATGATTTTGGCATACTAAACGACAATTTCTGCACAACTCTCTCTCTAGGTAATTCCTCACCATAACTCTTCTTTTGATTCAACATATCAATCCAACAATATAGACAGATAAAGATTCACTATCCTTCATGTGGGTATATTCAAATTCTCTACGCAGCCCTTGCAATTTTACATTTCTTACATGTTTATCACCTCTGAATTCCAGCTTCAGAATATCCAAGGCACCCTTTGAGGTCTCCTCATTCACAATTCTGGGGAATAGCTGATCTGAGACTGCACTTTGAATCAAACCAAGTGCACGAGCATCCTTCATCAGAATCTGGGCCATCGTGGACTTCTCAGTATCCGTAGCCTTAGATCCTTCTTCTTTTTCCTTTCCCTTCTTTGGATCTGAAACATCAAAACCATTTTCGACCAAATCCCACAATCCATGAGATTTTAGAATAGTTTTCATCCTAATGCTCCAAAACTCATAGTTTTCTCCATTGAAAACTGGTGTGCGAAGCTCAGCTGTTCCCGATCCTGCCATATTAGACATTGGGTTCAAGAAATCACAGCTTCGATCTTCAAATAAGCTCAAAAAATAGCTCGAATCGAGTCCGATTCTCTATCACAGATTCACGCCCGGTTTAAGCAACCCAACCTGGCTCTGAGGCCATGTTAAGAATTCATAGTTTTCAGTGTTTTTGGATGTTTGGGAGAAAGGGAGAAAACTCAGAAATTAGATGAGATAAGAGAGAACGTTGCTCTGTAAGAAAACTGAAGGATTCTATTCATTTCATTATACTGTTCATGTATATCCGTATGAGAAGAGAGAAGTAAGAAGCTTCTCTAATCTGCTTTACACAGAAACTAAATCCTAGCCTTTGATCCTATCACCCTATGAGATGATTACACTTGTCACAATCTGACAGATTATATCCTAGGCTAGATAAGAGACCACTTGGACTATGATCCAATGGCTCACGTTACAAACAGAATTTAAAAACATATAAAATAAGATTAAAAAAAACCTGACTTTTAGCTCCAAGAAATTCAGCTGAAGGGTTACACATCAACACCTAGGATCAATATCTTTGTTGTAGTTATTTATTCTTGCCTTCTGTATTTGAAGATAACACCGATTGCTGCATTCACATTGACTTAGGTTGCTCTTAACTTATCAGTGCTCAAACATACAATGAAGTTTATAATTAGTTAATCTTGTTCTACTTATTAGCATATTTCCTCATGTTCCTTAAGAAACTAAGGCACACAAGGGCATTTGAGTAAAGGATGGGTAATGCCTTATCCACTGACATTCATGGACGTGTAACCTGATATTCTCCATCAGAGTCATGTGGCTTTTTGTTATGTTTTTCTTTCGGCCGTAAGCTTTTATTCTGATTATGTCCATTTTGTTGGATATTTGCAGAAAAATGTTCTGCAATTTCCCAGCGCCTATTCAAAACATCCTTCCTTATTCCACGTATATGTGAATTGTGAACTCCAATCAACCTTTGAAATCTTCAATTACAGTTTACTTCCCAATCATTCAGATTTCTCAGAAAGACACCACTTCAACTAAGCAATGTTTCGTCTATATCCATACAATTATGTTATGATACATCCTTGCTATAGCCACCTAAGGAAACAAACCTGGAAAGAATCCTTAAGAGCATCTCCATGCCACTGGCCATACCAAAACATTCTCGTTTCCCTTCCCCCTCCTTTAAAACTGAGAACTGAGAGAAACACTTTACCTGTTTCTACTATCTTTGCATAAATCCCACCCATAATAGCATCAAATAAGATAAGTAGTCCCAATAGATGAAGGTTGAGAAGCTCATATGGGAATTTTTATGGCAAGGCCAAGGAGAGGGGAAATAAGTGCAGTTGGTGAAGTGGGAGTTAGTGTCAAAATCTAGGGGTAAAGTAGGTTTAGTGGTTGGAAATTTGGTTAAGAGGAATGTGGAGCCATCTCTCTCCAATATGTACAAGCCTAAGTGCTTAGTTCAGCTTTATGCAGAACTAATTTTAACTAAAAACATACAAAATACCTGAATTCATTTGAATTAGTTAGGTTGCACAATCTGTAAAAACTTTCGAACACCTCTAACCATTTTGTTCCCTTTTATAAATGAAGGTTCATAAAATCCTTAAGACTGAGGTTCAGAGATACATTTAATTGGCATATTCAATTCTTTGGAAAGAAAAAAAAATCTGCCTTGTATGAGTGATACTGCATGAGTACTTATTGCAACTCTGAACTTAAGTTGATGGAGCTGGGAATTGGGGTTCATATCCTGTGAGTCTGAGTACGTTGCTGGAGTTTGATAGTTCTTCTAACTTCCTAGCACGCTTATCTAATCTGCACTTGTTTGCAATCTGGGATGCGGCTAGATGTATAAGCCTTCTTTTAGAAAATGTCAGAGCTTCTTGTATTGCTGTAGGCTTTTAGCAAATTCATAATGAAAATGCAATTTTGCTGTTTTCCTCCATAGATGATGATTATGTTGACAAAAATGAAAAAATGATTTTAACCATTAACATTTCAGTGTTTATGTGAAACACTGTATTTATCTATTCATTTGATAGTTTTGATGTACTTTCATTGATGATAAATGGAATACCTGCAGTTTCTTGACACTGATGAAAAAAACAAGCAGAGTTATCAAAAGTTAACTAATAAGGAAAAAGGAATAAGAGGAGAAATTGTTAGAGAGTGGTATTGTTATGTTCCACTGTTGATGTGTTCTTGTATGTTAATTTTGTGCTATGTCACTTATTTTTTAAGTCTTATGTCTGTCTGATGACGTGACCTTTTTATATTATGATTTAAAGATCATATCTTATTTTACATGTTATTTATAAATAGTTCATTTTCTTTTCCAGGGAATATATGGTTATCCTATTGAAATACAAGCTCTTTTCTTTATGGCATTGAGATGTGCTTTGGCGTTGCTGAAACCTGATGCAGAAGGAAAAGAATTTATTGAGAGAATTGCGAAGCGTTTACATGCCTTAAGTTACCACATGCGAGGTTTCTTCTGGCTTTATTTTCAACAACTAAATGACATATACCGTTACAAGACTGAAGAGTACTCGCACACTGCGGTAAATAAGTTCAATGTCATTCCTGATTAGAAACGAGATTGTTTACTGACCTGTGTAGCTGCCTGCACGTATGATTGAGATAATCTCTGATGACCTATAGAGCCTTTCCCTTCTTATCTTACCTATGAGCTTGAGTATCATACATTACTAATAGGAAAAACTGAGATGGGAGCTATAGCTTTGTAATGTTTGACCCACAAGCATGGAATCATATGGGATATAAGTAATACTTTTTTTTTTAAAAGTTCTTTTGTGGCTAGGTCAACTTATGAGGGGCCCAACCAGTCATTGATGCATCACCAAACTAATCCTCTAGGGATCATGATATAGGTTACTCAATTGTTCAGTTGCCTCTCAAGTTACCTAAAAGAATGCAGTAACAAAGATGTAGACATGTTTGTATCAGTAGCCAAATTCATTTGTAATTTTTTCAGGTCACCTGATAATATTCATGTTACGTTTGCCACTTGAAGATTTCCTTGTTTTTCTTACTTCACTTGTATTTTTGACACTTTTGCATGATAGAAATTCAAAACAGTTGACATTATTTTGTAAAATAGGTGAATGGTTCAGAAAGCATTGATGAGGAAGATCAGGCATCTCAAGTCTCACAGTTCCTGGAAGGATATAAGGAAGGAAGAATAATAAAGGAAAGAATTGGTGGTCCATCGTTTATGGGCTTTATGTCATCATTTATTGGGATTGGAACTGTATACATAATTGGTTTTGTGGTTGTGGTAATTGTTAAGCTCATAATTTCATACATATACATGCCCAAATTTACTTACTTCTTTTGCTTAGTTTCCTAGATTTCTATGTTATTTGCCTCTCTTTGTGTGTTTTGTAGTCAAAAAGAGTAAGAGAGCATAATTCATGCAATTCAAGCATGTTAAGGCCTAATTTGGATGAATCGATGAAGAGCTTAAAGACAAACTCATTTTGGCTACAGCCCCCTGCCAGTCCAGTTTCGTAGGTCATATTGCAAGCTTTGTTTCAGCAACCTACATAGCTCGGATGAGGCAACATTCTTCATGAAAGTTGTTCCAATGGGTGTTTACTATAACATATCCAAAATTCAGCCCCATTGGATAATTGTGGAGTCTGTTACCTAGCAAACACAGAGCCATGCTCAGGATGGATTTTATCAGCGCGCAAAATGAGTTAGCAATTTGTTTTGGCCTTAACTTCCTCCTCCAACCTTGGATTGGCCCAAATGATATATGGCTGGAAAGAAGACATTCTGAACTTCAAGTTTGAGTGCTTAAAGTCTTAATTTGCTTAAGGGAAGCCCAATTCGTAAGCCCTTGAAGTTGCTGGTCATGCTGACCTCAGGATGAGCTATTGTTTCTGGTTGGAAGCTTGGTCATGGTGAGCTAGGCATGAGCTATTGAGCTGGTTGGAAGCTTGGTCATGGTGATATGAAGATGAGCTAGGGCTGCTGGTGGGATTTATTGGTGAAGTGCATCAACCAATTCAAATTTTCTAATGCAAGTGCATCAACCATTTCAGATTTTATAAAACAAGTGTTGTATGCATTAGCCATATTTAATTCAGATTTTTCACTTCCTTAGGCCTATAAATAGAGAAGTTCTCTAAGCTTGTAAACACACCCCAAGGGGGGGAGCTCTCAAACACTTCTCTAGAGCTCCCTTCCCTTCTCTCCCTCAAATTCTCTTAGTTTCTCTTTTGTAGTTTTCAATTGTTATAATGAGATCTTTGTGCTGAAATTGTCCTTAAGTTTTTCCAAGTTCTACTTAATTTTCATTGTTATGTAAATTCTTTTCTTTAGTTTCAAGTTTGATTAGTTTCCAAGTTTCAATTATGATTTTTGTTCTTATTCATTATGCTTATAAGTTAATATGCTAGTTTGAATGATTGATCACCATTTAGGCTTGCATGTTAGCTATCTTGGTTTGAATTAAGAGTATACACCATGCTTTAATTCGAATTGAACTATGAATAGGAAGAGTATGTATGGACATTCGACAACAGGGATTAGATACATGCTTGGTTGTTTAAATTGTTCTTCTATGCTTAATGGGTTCCTAATGCTTAATTTTAGGTTAGACAACAAATGATCAAATTAGGGAATTAGGAACACAAGGTTATGACCAAACACCATGGCTTAATCATACTTTAGCTAGAATCAATCCGTTAATCTAATTGAACTTGGGAACTTATCTGCTTGAGTTAGTTATTTCTTTCTTCCTTGTTTTATTTCTTTCCTTTCTTTTTCATTTCTGTTTTGTGTAGGGAAACTAAATTGGATCATTCAATCACCAATCCCTGTGGAATCGACCTCGCACTTACATACGCTAAACTACCAACGGTTCGTGCACTTGCGAGTATCACAAGTTGAGGATGCAGCTTAATCCATTTTGGTGCAGCTGAATCTACACAACAGTAATGATGCTTATTAGATCAATCAATAAAGCATATGATGAACATCCTGCGGTCGCTACTGGCAACCAGATTGATCATGCTAGCAGTGAGGCCGAAAGCAGAGAGAGCATAAATCTGGAGGAAAGGAAGATTAGAGTTGGCCTTCTGGACTTCTAACCAGATCTCGTAGGAGTATACTGCCAAAAGAAACGAGAGTGATTTATTGAATGCAACTTTGCAGTGTGCCGAAAACAGTACGGAGTATAAACATGGATGATTTTGTAGAGTGATGAATTCGTTTGTCACTATTATGTGTACCCCTTAGAGATTTTCAGCTTAAATCTCAGCTTTTGTGTTAATATTGCCTTGGTTAAATTCTATATGCAGTACTCTTTTGTTTTCTTGTGCGAATTTGAAGAGCACAAATTTATTTTTATTATTTACACTCGGCGTTCTTTGACTAGTCATTGCGTCCATCAGTTCTATAATGTTGCAATAGAACCGGCAACACCACATTGGAGCCCTGACTAATTCATTTGAAGGCGCAGTCTCTCATTTGCGATTTTCTTCTGTTTTCTCGCTCAACTGCTCAGCTCCTCTCAATCTTAACTTAGGCAACGCTAGTGACGAATCTAAGAACTTTTTAAAGGTGGTTGACATGTTTAATAAACAATACCCTTAAAAATTCAAGATATTATGAAATAAATATTAGAATTGTCCACTGCAAATAAATATCGCGATGATAATTTTACCACGATATTTTTCATAAATGAGACATGTTATTGATCCCAAGGCAATACGTAAGCTTTTAGAGCCTTAAAATTATTATAATATACCAAATATGTAAGTATGACTCTAAAAATTAGTTTAAAATACCCTTTATTTGTATATGACACTAATTTATTCTAAGTTTTAGTGTTACAGTTTTACACTTTTGATAGGGAAAGGCAGCATGGACATTTTTCACTTTCGAGAAAGCAGCAACATTTTGGGATTTAAAGCGATGCATTATGAAGGAGGGCTCTATACGAAACGGCCTCTTATGAATTTAAGGATTTTGGAGAAAATAATTAGTGATGTTATATTTTCACACGCCCTCGCATGTGTGATGAATTTTCAAGCGTAACACATGGACAACACCTATTTGGTGACGTGGAGGATGTGTATGAGACATTGGCTTTAGGGTTTAGAGTTTAGACCAACGTCAAACCCTAAAACCCTAAACTATAAAGGAAGTTAAAGTTCCACCCCAAAACCAATGGGAGGAGTACCTCAACTCGTTATAAGCCCTTACTAGGTTTTTTAACTTTACAATGTGGGACATTTTCACCTTCATATTCTCACACGCCCCAGCATGTGTGTCGAATTTTCAAGTGTAACACGTGGACAACTCATATTGGGTAATGTGGAGCATGTTGGCCGTTGGTTTTCACACGTGGGCAAACCACTCTAATACCACGAAGGAAGTTGCAAATCATCTCATAATTAATTTTTCATCTCTCACCTTTCCGTTAGATTCTAATCAGCGAGGCAATGGGCGATCTGAACTTTCCCTTACTCGATTGTGAATTAAAACCCCATTTTAATTCTCCCTATTATGAGGACATAGTTATGATATATCCTCAGGGCTTCCACAAACTGTGAGTGACATCTTGCAACATGTCACAGTTATCTATAGAGCTGGCAAACGGGTCGTTTTAACGGGTTCCGGGTCGTTAACGGGTCAATCCGTTTTCTTAACGGGTTGACACGAACACGACCCGTTAAGATAACGGGTCATAAATACTAAACCCAAACACGACCCGCACATATTCGCGAATAACACGACACGACCCGTTATGACTAATGGGTCGTTTTTCACCCGCTTCACCCGTTTCACCCATTTAAAAAATCAACAATATTTTTGCTGGAATTATTAAATAAAAACACCTCAACTTAGAGATATAATACAAATAAAGCTGAAATCCTTAAATAAGTCTTCCACATTACACATTGGCAAACAAAAAAACTCTTAGACAACATGAGTTTCAAATTAATCTCAATTGAAACAAGTTTTAAACAAAATGTCAAGGAGAAAAAGAATAAGTATAGTGCCTCCTCCATGAACCTAATCTCAAAACTTCAATCCTCCATGAACATAATCTCAAAATTGCAATTTTCACCAATTATGCAATCTCTGTGAAGAAAAAAACACATAACAGACAAAAATGAGAAATAACATTAAAACATCAATAGACTCCTCATCTGTGAGTCTCATAGCTTCGGTACTCACTGTAACATCCATAAGCTTCAAAAGAAAAAAAAAGGACATAAATTCAATATCAATTACAGTAATGTAAAACTCACGGATGGAGTGTTTCAAGAATCAAAATAATAGCCTAGTGTGCAGCAAATCAATCATTATCATACCCATTGAATATCCAATAAACTATCTTTCAGCAACTATCTTTTGCTGTTTCCGTATGGATATTGTTTTACCTCTTTTCAAGTTGCAATTGTTTGGTTTTTTTAAGTAGCAAGTCTTCATCTAAACCAATAAATAAATCAAACAAAGAAAATAGGAAAGTAGAAATTAATAGTGCAGCAAGTTGACAAAATAGGTAGAAGCCACTAAACTAGTAAAGGATTGGATTGATCGGTTGGTGTTTTATTATATTCCCCAATTTCTATGAATCAATGAATCTTAACCTGAGCCTACTTTGCTAAGAGAAAGACAGAGAAGGAAAAGACAGATGGCATAAAAGAAAGCAACTGTTCCTAACTCAATTTCATACATTTTTTCGTTGGAGAAGAGGAAAGGTAGTTGATGTTGATCCTTGATCGTTTGGTTTGGATCTATGGAGAAAAAGAGAGAACTTTTTTTTCTCTTGAGAGAAAGAAAGACAGAGAGCGGCGTGAGGAGGAGGAATAACAAATTGAAGCTTCCTTTCAAGTTCAACCTAGGTTAATTTTATAACGAAAATTACAAAAATGCCCTTGCTCCTAACGGGTGTAACGGGTTCACCCGTTTTCGACCCAACACGACCCGTTATCTTAACGGGTGGCTAACGGGTTCACCCGTTTTCAACCCGACCCATTAAGCTCAACCCAAATACTGATAATTTCGTGCGAATTCGTGTCGTGTTAACGGGTCGTGTGCAATATTGCCAGGTCTAGTTATCTAAACCAATGTAGAATGTGGTGGAGAATCTATTCAGTTGCAATTACAATGTAATACAATCATTCTCTAACTCAATATTTGTGGTTACATCATTAGCGCACGGAAAACATGTCAAGCCCCTAATGTGAACTCCAATCTTATATGACTCATACAAGTATGATTGGAATTAATATTCTTATTCATGACTAGTGCTTTGGCCGAAGACTCCTGAATCATATCATCATAGTATTCTCCCTTATTATTGAGGGTAGAGATCTCTTATTATCCACTCACATGCCAATCTAGCTTTGTATCGGTCAATAAAACCGTCAACCTTATGCTTCAAAGTAAACACCCATATGCACCCAACAACTTTCTTCCTTCTTTGTAAATGGACTGAATCTCAAGTTTCACTCTTGTTAAAAGCTTCCACTTCAACATTCATGGCATCCACACATTTGAGGTCAGAAATAGCATCATGTAGCTTACTTGTCACACATACACTAGATAATTTGCACAATATGATGCATATGACTTAGATAAATGATGAGTTGACATATAGTGGCTAATATGATATTTAGACTTAGCATGTATATCATGTGAGTATTGTACTTTAAGTTTCCCACAAGTGGTACGTGAGGGTTACCGAGTGGAACACCCCGACCCTAATTTTTATATCCAATTAATTATTTAATTAATTAGATTAAGAAATTAAAATTTTACCCTTGGGGATAGGGGTATTTTGGTCACTTTTTAATCCGGAAGGATTTTGGGAAAATGAGTGGTACCGTTGCGTAGAGCTCGTCGATACGAGTTCGTAGACATGTGGCATGCCCAATTCCGACTTGTAATGAAGGAGGAAAAGTCTGAAAACGAAAGGGATGTATATGGAATTTTTTTGAAATTGTTACTGTAGCTACAGTACCGGGCAGTTTTATTATTTTTCTTTTTCTTTTTTTCTTCTTCTTCTTCCTCCTCCCCTCTCCCTCTGCGCGCGACCCTCCCCCTGGCACTTTTCATCCGAGCGGATTTTGGGCCGCCACCACCACATCCGGCCACCAAAGTTGACGGGGCCGGTACCAAAATGACCGGACAGCTGTCCTCTTCCAACCCCAGCCAAGCCCCGCCGCCAACCGCTGTGATTTCGCCGGAAAACGAAGAGAAATGCGCCAGTTTTGACAGAAACTTCGCCGGCTCCGTTCTCCGTCGTTCGGCCACCATTTTTGGCGATCCAGGTATGGAAATTCATCTATTCCTCGAGCTCTAGCTGCTGGTTGGGTAGGATTTCATAAATTTTGAGCGCTATTAGTCCGATTTTCGAATTGAAAAATCTGCCAGTTTCGACTTCCAATTTCGGTCACTTTTTGGCCATAGCCCAATAACAAAAATGACTCCAAATTAGGTGTATTAACTAGGGTAGGAGTTTGGAGCTGTGATTTTGAGATTTTCCGGCGATGCGATATCGCTTGGACACCCACTCGCTGCCAGCGCTTGTGGTGGCGCATGGGCACTGTATCAGAGGGGCATTTTGTCCCAATGCGATCCCCTGGTTGTCATGAGGGCATAGGATTTTACGGATCTCAATTTGGATAACGTTTGAACCCCGAACGGATTTTACATATTGTGTGAATTCCGGGTTCGATATGTTAGAACTGTTGGATCGCTTCCCACTTAATATATGTTGATCTAGGCATTCCTAGGATCGTGTAGGAATTCGCGGATCGTGAATTGGAGCCCCGGATGTTCCGATTCAATAACTTAAAGCTTGCGTTTTACGATAACCATTCGATTGTGCGATCGCGAGCGATCTGACCGTCCGCTCTGAACCAAACTTGCAGGACGTGCATCCTAGACATTGTGGAACCCATAGGAACTTTCGGATCGTAAAACGGAGGTCGTGGGCCTCGTGGGCCCGGTTGACCAAGTTTGGGCAGTTTGACCCTTGGTTGACCGTGAGTCTTCCGAGGTAGTTTCACTCTTCAAGGAGTACTAGAACGACCCTTTTGGATGAGTCTTGACCGTCATTTGATTTATGTGGGTCTATGAGATTATTTTTAGGATTTTGTGATGGAAATTTTATGCTTATTGTTTTAATGGTTTGTTATGAGATTTATATTTATATTTTATAAGTAGATTGTTAATCTGTGAGTAATCCTGTTATTGTTAATATTCGAGTTTCTTGAGGTTTTATATAATATTTGAGAAAGTACTATCCTTGTTGATTTTGTGTGGGGTACTTAGAATGTTAATTTGAATGCTATTAGCACTACCTTAGGTACCTCCCCGGTTATGGGTTTTATGTTTGAGAGTTTATTTTGCTCAGGCCCGTCGGAGTTTGCCCAGGCCCTTCGGAGATTTATTTATTTTGTTTTCTTTACTTATTTTTTGTTTTCTTTAGTTTTCTTGTGTTGTTTCATTTCTTTTGCACTTCTTTACTTATTTTTAGTTTCCATTTTGCATTTGTGCATTTGTGGTGTGTCAATTAAGTGTTCTTTACGTACTCAAACTAGAACTTATAGGAAACCGACAAGTTCTTCGTGGGATCGACCCCGTACTTACATAATCTATATTTCGATAGATTCGTGCACTTGCGGGTATTTTTAATTGGTTGTTTGCACATTAATTTGTGTCCTTTTAGGAATGCAACAATCGTATGATTGTTTGAGATCATAAATGGTATGGTTTATGTATTAATTGACTTGAGAACATTGTTGGTTCTGTTTCGAACTATCTGAAGGCCAGAGGCCTATTATGTGATTTGCATGAGATTATAATGTGCATGCTGCCGGTTGGTATTGTTAAATGTGTTTTATGCAGGTTGGAATTTTTGGGGAATGTTCAATTTATAGGGGAGACTCTGCCGAAATTTCGTTACAAAGTCTCGTGCTCTTTTCCCTTAATTTGGAAAAGAGGCTAAATTTTTAGTTAGTGGGACTGGCATCGGTGTGATGTCGGAATTTCCACAGGATTCGTCTCGAGTTTCGAGGAATTCGGGGCGGGTCCTGTCACCGAGTGAGTATTGTACTTTAGGTTTTCCGAATCGCTTAATAGACGCCGCATTTGATGATGAGAATATGGTAAGTCTTCTTAATATCTGAAAATTCCATTCCTCAAGAAATGTAAGATGTCACCATAAGCACTCCCAAATAGACCCTGTATCTCCCTAACTTTCTTATTGAAATTGAGGCACACAAGTTTTATAAATTGTATGATTTTCAAGTGTTGTTTGTATTGGTAGGTCCATTGAATAGTCGAACTGGGCTGTTTTATGGAATTTGGATTGCCTAGGATTTTCCTATATTTTGGGATTTATGTTTGGTCTTAAATGTGAAGCTCCCTGTACTATTTTGGTCTTAAATGTAAAAAATGTTACTTGTGTGAAGGAGATGTGAAGCGTATGTTGCTGCTTATGCTAACACGTGTCTGCTACCTACAGAAGTGAAGAGTGCACCAGAATGTGAAATGTGGGGCTTTGGGACAGGTGGTGGTCTCTGCGTGGCTCTCTCATTTGAGTCATCTCATCACCAAATCATTGAAGTAGATTTCCTATTGAAATTTGTTAACTTTGTAATAGATTTGGGTCATCATCTTACCAAATAATTGTAGTATTTTCTTATTGAAAATTTTAACCTTGTAATTGACAGGATCAGATTACCCAATAGGTTAATGGAAAGTTTTTTAAATTATTTTTTATGTGTAATTATTTTCTGTTGTATGATTTATTTCCTTATGCCTCTGCCTCGATCACCATCTCCATCTCTTCCCCAGGTTTCAAGGTTGCATATGGACTTCTCTGATTCTGGGCATAGAACCAAAACACAATCGGTTACAACCACAGCCCAGAAAACGGGATGGAGTTTTGGCAAGTGATGTTGTTTTAACCGGCATTGGGGTGTTGGTCTACTTCAAGCGCACTAACTGTTAACTATTGACATGATTGTAAACAGTTAATGAGTTAGGTGTGCAAGGCACGTGAGTTAGACGGCTGTATAAAGTGTAATAGTGCTGTAGCTTAAAAGATTAAGAAATACAGAAATCAAGATTGCAATTTCTCTCTGCTTCATCATGGCTTCTTCTTCCTCCATCAACATTGATGGCTTGCTCAGTATGGTTACCATTCGTCTCAGTGACAACAATTTCTTGAAATAGTCATCAAATCCCCCTCAAAAATCCCGATTTGTTTCCAAATTATAGAAATGAGGATCCGGATTATCGATATTTTCCTTCATGACTTTGTCCCATTCTAGATGAACCCCTGTCTTCTTCACTTTCACAAAATCAACATCATCAGTCCTTACAAAAATTGAGACTCGGTCCCCGCCTTGCAAACAGAGCACATCGTTTGACAATTGTCCCTGCCAAAGATAATCGGCGCCTTGCAAACCCAGTCGGATACTATCTCTGTATCTGTAAGTTTTTAAGGAGGCAAATGCTATCTTGGTGTGCAAAGCAGTTCGTTTGGTAAGATTTCTAACGATAATGCCAATAGGACCTTCAGAATGTACAAGTTTTAGCCTGTCTAAAGAGTAAACGAAGCATATAGTCAACCCTTTTAAATCACGACCCATGATTCTTTGAGGAACTTCAAAGAAGACGATATTGTCCACATCATTGACGATTTTAAACCACTCAGGAATATCATAAATTCCATTCAAATAAATTCCACCAAATCCGCAAGAAGTCCATCTCTGCACACCAGAAGCAAGACATTCTTATACATGCATATGCATATTTACATGGGCCGCATCTGCAGCTGTGCCTCTGTGTTTGTGTGTGTGTTTGTGAGAGAGAGAGAGAGAGAGAGAGAGAGAGAGAGAGAGACCTGTAGGATGTTGTTCCTAAAATCGGCAGTCAGATTGGTGCAGCGTTCCATATGAATCCTTGTCATGGAGTTTAATGACTTATCCAAGCCTTGAACCTCAGTGAGTTTGAACGAATCACTTAGATACAATTCTCTCATATTCCACATTTTTGAAAAATCTGAAATTGTTTCCAATTGTGGGCAGCCAGTTGCTTTCAGAACATACAAATTGGTTGGTAAATCTGGGATTGCAAGAAGTTCTCTGCATCCATTTAAACACAAGACTTTGAGCTTTGAAAGACCAGCGAGACTTGGGATTTGTCTGATGCCTGTCTTATCTGCTTCCAAAATTGTCAATGATACCATGTCCCCTAAGCCATCGGCCAAGTTTTGAAATCTTGAACAACCATTCAGTATAAGAGTTCCAATAGACTTGGATTTATAGAAATTCAGTGGGAGATCCTTTAGCATTTTGCAGTCTTCAAGATTTACCAAAGAAAGTCTTACAAGATCCCCAATGAATGAGTGAACCTTAATCAACTCCTTACAACCTTTCAATATCAACTTTTCGAGATTTGGGAATTTTGAAAAGTCTGGTGATTTTGTCATGTCATCATCATCTTCGACATGAATGATGTCATCATCATTGACCAGATTTTGAGATGGGCGTCGTTCATACGCACAAAGATGGTAATCAATCATATTTTCATTCATAAATTTGTCCCACACCAGACTAACACCTGTTTTCTTCACCTTCACAGTCGCCCAACCATATTTCTCCCATATGTCCATTGTTATTATTTCAATCAAGACTTTATCACCGTCTTGCAATTTGAGCTCGTCATTTGATAACTGTCCCTGCCAAAGATAATAACCCTCAATTGGATAAATGACATCGGGTGTGATCCTGGCGTCAAGCTCAGTACCCTCGGTCATGTTTTTAATGCTAATGCTAAAGCTAGTCGTGCGACTACGGATCATTAAGACTGAAGGGGAGAATGAGTCTGAAGAGAGAACGAAGGACAAAGTTAACCCTTTCAAAATACGACCAACACTTTGAGGCACAGTGAAATACACAATATCATCGTCATGGACATAGTGGAACCAATCAGGAATATCATTTCCACTGAGAAAAATGCCACCATATCCACAAGAAGTCCATCCCTATACCATGTAGAGCCAAATTTCTATAAGAAATACGTTCTTATGCATGCATGCGTACATTACATATGTGTTGTATGTGATAGAAAGAGAAAGATGTATGTGTGTTTGAGAGAGAGAGAGAGAGAAGGATTGACCTGTAGGATGTTCTTCCTAAAATCGGCAGTGAGATTAGTGCACTTTTCCATATGAATCCATGTCATGGAGTTTAATGACTTATCCAGGCCTGGAATCTCAGTGAGTTTGCCCGAATCACTTAGATGCAATTCTCTTATATTTGACATTTCTGAAAAATCTGGCATTTTTTCCAATGCAATGCAGCCATCTGCTCGTAAGACTTTCAAATTTGTTGGTAAATCTGGGATTGCTCGAAGATTTATGCACCCATCTAAAGACAAATATTGAAGTTGTGGAAGACGACTGAGGCTTGGAAGCCTGCCAAAGTCATTGCTTGCAAGATCTAATCTTTCTAAGGAAATTAGGCTACCGAGATCCTTAGGGAATGCATCATCAGTTAAACTGCAGTTTTCAAGAGCTAATTCTCTTAAAGAGCTTAAACTTTGCAATGAAGGAGGCAAAAGATTTGTTGATGGCGGCCCTTCCACATGACATAAAGATAAAGCTTTCAGTTTCTTCAATTTTAATATGGAAGATGGTAGTTGTCTTATGGCTGTGTAATCCGCTTTCAGAGTTGTCAATGATACCATGTCCCCTAAGCCCTCAGCCAACTTTTTAAAACTTGAACAACCATTCAGTATAAGAGTTTCAATAGACATGGATTTATAGAAATTCAGTGGGAGATCCTTTAGCATTTGGCAGTCTTTAAGATTTACCAAGGAAAGTCTTCCACGATCCCCGATGGATGGGTGAACCTCAGACAAACTCTTACAGCCTTCCAACATCAATTCCTCGAGATTTGGGAGTTTTGAAAAGTCTGGTGATTTTGTTAGCCAACGGGAATGACTGAGATTAAGGATTTTCAAATTCTGATGCAACTGTTACACAAAAACAAAATTAGAATGGAAATTAAAATCCAAAAGGAAGGTCTCTGATACAGAAATTAAACCAAAACGAAGAGAAGGTGAACTAACATATGTATAGAACCAGAAGGAAAGAACCAACAACAACTAGGTTGAGATTATTATACCTTGCAATCCTTCCAAACTATTTTGAGGAAGCTATACTGCAGGTCTAAAGCAACTAGTTTTGGTTGCATAGGAAAGTCATCTGGTATGGACTCTAAAGGAAAATAACGCCAGCACAACCATATTAACTTTTTGGGAAAATCTTTGTACTCTCCAGTGAGCCTTACGTTGCTGAGGTGGAGTAACCTCAGTTTTTTCATGTTGGTAAATGCTTGTGCACCGAATCTAGTCAAATCTAGATCTGAATCTAGATCCGAATCTAGATCTGAATCTACATTCCAATGCAAATCCAAATGTAGAGCAACTCCTTCAATTTTTTTATTTCCCTGTTAACAAAAGATACCGAGTTAGAAAAATGATTTACAAACATGAAAATCCGTGTATGTATTAACCAAAAGGTATAATTAATAGTATTGGACCATGTTACGCCCTATAGTTTGTGTTTGCAATCAAAGCACATATTTTTTGTTGGTTATGCCTTCTCTTGCATGATGCATTCTAAAACTTTACTGGCAAAGTACTTACAGATTCATCGCTCAATACATCTGTTATGTCTTCACATTTCCACAATCTACTAAATTTTTCAGGACGACCGGGGGATTTTTCACGAACGATCTCTCTTCCCATGTCTCGAAGCAAATCATGCATCATCAGCTTGTTTTCCTCACTAACAGTTACAAGGCACCGTTCAATGAGGACACTGATTCCTATCGGTTGAGCAAAGCCACAGCCCTTTAATATTTGTGTTACATAGTCCTTGTCCATTCCTATAAAGAAACAAGATATATCAAGGAATATCTCTCTCTTTCCTGATCAGGTAGGCCGTCAAAGCTTATTCTGAGGATTTTTTGAATATCTCCATCAGAACTTCTTTCCAATTTCTCCAAATGGCTTTCCCAGTCCGCAATGGATCTTTTAATCAGAAAAGACCCTACAACTCGAAGTGCTAGTGGCAAGCCTTGACAGTAATGAATTACACGTTTTGAGAGGTCAAGGTATTCTTGATCAGGATAATCTCTTTTGAAGGCATGCCAACTAAAGAGCTCTAGAGCTTCTTTTTCGTCCATTTCTTCAGCCATATATGTGCTATCCACTTCAACTTGGTCTAGCAAATGTTGATTTCTTGTTGTTATAACAATTCTACTTCCAGGACCAAACCAATCACGAGCTCCAGCTATTGCTTTTAATTGCTGTAGATCATCTGCATCGTCAATTATGACAAGTGCTCTTTTACAGCAAAGTCTTTCTCTTATCATATTGATCCCTTTAGCAACAGAATCAACCTTTATGGGGTCCTTGCTTTTCAAGATATCATTTAGAAGTTGTTCTTGCAAACCAACCTGACCAGTAATGGGTTGGTGTGCAATTACTTCCCTCACGTTTGCAAGGAAACTCCTACGACCTTCAAAGATACGTTCAAAATTGTTATAAAGGGTTTTGGCAAGCGTTGTTTTTCCAATGCCGCCCATCCCCAAAATACCAATCATGCGAACAACATCCTTAGAACCTGAATTTTCAATTTCCAAGTGATTACTCAAAACCTTCACCCGAGAAGTAATTCCGACAAGGTGTTCAATGTCTAATTGGTATTTTCTGTTCACCAAGTTATTAACCTCCCCAAGAATTTTCTTGATAAACTTTGCTTCATTCCTGGCAATTAAACACAGAAGCAGAACAAACTACAAGGTTAAATTGAATCCCTAACTTATTAATTTAGAATTAAGATATAATTAACAATTAAGATTGGGATTTAACATCAAATGTTAAATGGATCTTACATTATCAAGTAAGAAAGAATGCTTAGTTAAAACCAAACCAAACCAAACCACACAAACGCACACCAAACTTCAAAGTCAAAAACATAGTTAAAACATAGTTTGAAAAACAAAAACAAAAACAAAAAGGACAGGGAACATATGGTTGTCACTTGTCAAGTAAGGAGATGATAATTCAAGGAACAAGAAATTAGTAATTACCCATCAGCATTTTTAAGATCTTCCCCGCACAAATCTGCAGCTTGAGTGAGAGCATTTCTCCACCGCTGTACCTTTTCTTTCTCATGTTTACCCGCTTCATGTTTCTCAAATGCTTGTGCAAAACTACCAGTTTGTTTCCGGACATCTGAAGCATCAACATTATAGAACAATGGAATAACCTGTTGACCCAATCTTTCTCTACACTCCATTATCTTCACCAGCTCGTCAAGACACCAACTGGAATCGGCGTAACTCTTGGAGAAGACAATTATGGAGATCATGGACCCGTCGATTGCCTGCTCCAGTTGGGTTTTTATAAATTCCGCTCTTTTTAGCTCGTTGTCGTCAAGAAAGGCGCGGATTCCAGCATCAGATAATGCGGCGTGGAGGTGGCCTGTGAAGCCCTTGCGTGTGTCTTCACCTCTGAAGCTCAAGAACACTTGGTACTCCCAACGTTTTGATGAGGAGGATGGTGAGGATGAAGAGGAGGCTTTATGGGCTTTCCTGGCATCCATTAATTGATACTGGTTCAGATCAGACCAACTACAAATTATGCACAAGTTGGCCTTCTGATCCGACTTGAGCAGAAGATGTTATTTCATAATTAATTAAACTTTTTTTTCTGGGCAGTGGTTTGGCCTTGCGCAGCAGATGAATATGTTATTGAACTACCCAAAGTCAAGGTCAAGGTCCTCGAACGTTTCAGTCAACAGAGGGTAATTTTCTGGAAGCAACCAAAACCAGGGGTCACTTTCTGTGGCTGCTGGCTACACGATCTGCTGGACGGCTAAGATTGAAGGTCAGGAAAATGCAAGGAAGCATCTTGGACAAGCTGGTTAATGCACTAAGGGAGTCGAGCAGCGGTTCAAAACTGAGTCGAGCAGTGCTTCATGCCTGGCAATTATGGCAATTAAACACAGAAGCAGAACTACAAATCATTCCATATGCAACAAACTGCAAGGTTAAATTGAATCCATAACTTATTAATTTACAATATTTACTTTTTTTAATACTTTTTTCGTTTGCACATAACGGCCGTCGGATTGAACCCAAGCTATCTCAAATCCAAGACCCATTTGCTCCTCTCTCTCCCAAAATTCCTGGAACTCAGGTCTTTCTCTATATCTCTCTTTCCCTCTCCAGTGATGATTTTCTTTCGCTAACTTCTGTTTTTTTTTATAAAAAAAATAATTTTAAACTATTGATATTAATGGTTAAACCAAGAATCTAAAAATGGTTGATCACGTGTTTATCAACTCAGAATTGATGTAGCACATAATTAGTCCAAGGTAAAGTTTCTAATGTTTTCAAAAAGAAAAAAAAATAGTTTCCAATATCAGCTGACACGAATTTCAGGCTAATCAGAAAAGAAAAGAAAAAATTATTATTATGTCTACACTGTTTCTATCCTTTGCAAAGGTTTGCAAGTCATCCTTGTAGCAGAAATATAAAAATAAAAACAGATGTACCTTTCCCTACTCGGTAGTTCCTTGCTGGGTCCGTTCCTGAGCAGAAGTTGAGAGGGAAAGGGAGGGAATAGGAGGAGGAGAGGGGAAAGTCACTGACACCGAAAGAGAACGACGGTTGAAACCTTTTTTTTTTTTTTTTCCTCTAGTTCTGTATATTGGTTTTTGGGTTTTAAAATGCAATAAAATATTGTATCACACACCACATGTATCATGATTCATGCTTCATGACGAGGACAACTGATCAGATAAGCAAGGTGGGATTTGGAGTTGGAGTGGCCCATTTATTTATTAAACCACTTTGTGAGGTTGATTATTTATAATAATAGTAATTTGGAGTTGGAGTGTCCCATTTTTTAGGGTTAAATACTTTTTTAGTTATTGAGTTTTACACGAAAATTCAATTTAGTCATTGAGAAAAAAAATTAGCCAAATTAGTCATTATATTTCCCAAGTTTACAATTTATAGACATTTTATTATCTTTCGTCAAGTGTAGCTTTTATTTTTATTTTTTCAAGAAGCACCTGGAGTTTTCTTCTTCTAACTGCACTGAACGGATAATAATGGAAAATTTATAAATTATACACTTTGGAAAACACAGTGACTAATTTGGCTAAAAAAGATATTTAACCCATAATAATAAGATTACAATTTACAACCCGTGCCCCTCCTACCAGGGCTTATCACGCATAGGCTGGAAGCATTGACCAACAACAACAAAATGGTCAAATATGGAGGCAAAAGGCAAATCTGAGAGAGATCAGCTTTCCCTTTATGGCTTTTTATTTAATTTTTTTTTTTAAAAAGGATTGAGGCAAGAAAATAATTAAATCAGAGTTGTTTTAATCAAAAGTGGCATTGAATCAAATGCAATCCAAAACCCAACGAACATATATTAAATATTTTTGTCAATATCCAACAACTAGCCTCACCTACTTCACCACACACTGAATAGGCAAAACTTTATTTTTGGTTTGTGGAGTTGTCAATTTTATCATTCTGATCCATGTAGTTTCAATTTTGTTAAATTTATTTTTCTAGGTTCAATTTGCAGTAATTCAAGGGCAAATTTCAATTTTTATCAAATTCTTCTAGATTCCGTTAAGTTTTGACCATATGTCCCTCACATGGAGGAGTATTTGAATTTGCTCAAGTCATCCAACGGTAAAACACAAGCTGGAGCTCTTCTCATTCACTTTAAAATGATTTTTGGGGTTTAGGGTTACATTTTTAGGTTAAAATTAGGTGAATCGGGAGAAATTTACCTCCAGTGGATCAAAAGGCCCTTCCATGAAATTGCAAAGAATTTCGACATAAATTGAAACATATCCTTAAGTTGCTTCGAATTTAAAACTACAAAAATAAATTTGACAAAATTGAAAACTACAATGGTAAATTATACAAAATTAAAATTATAGAGATCAAAGTAGTAAAACTAGCATACTATATGGATCAAAAATGACTTTTTGCCTAATGAATATTAAGTGGGAAATGAATTTTTGTAAATTAAATTAAATTGACTTACGTACAAGCAGTGGCGACGACAATATCATATTATTATTGTCTCATCTCCGATCAATTTCCGGCGCAAAACCGGCTATCAGCCAATCAGACTGCCAAAGACTCTCCTCCGCCATTTACTCTCTCTCTCTCTCTGCGGTTCAAGCTCTTGAACCCTTCGACTCCCTCCCTCTCTCTCCTGCAGCTGAATCTGTCAGAGACTCTGCTTTGTGCCGATGGATGCTCCATGATCGTAGAATGGTAAGTTTCACTTCATTTTCACAGGCATCTCTTGTTTGATGAAGAAGTTTTATTGTTAACTGATATAAGAAGTAGCTTGAGAAGCCCTATAATATAAGGCTTTCATAAGGTCATTAAACTTCAAATTTCTGGCCCTAATCATTTTACTATTTCGTAAAGTGTTTACTACAAGGATTTCGTGAGTTCTCTGTTTAAATGTGGTTGGATTTCAAAGGAAAGTTCGTACTATGTAGTTATCATATTACCCTCAGTTCTTATGTTTAATATTCCAATTATAAAAAAGTAATATGGGATACTTCAAATTTACATGTAATGGTTGACAAGTTGAGTTCTGTTGATAATATAGATATATGTTGGTCTGGTGGTAAACATTCAATGACTAATTTGTTGTGCCACAGAGGAAAATCTCATCAATAGGCATGCATTATAACAGGCCGTCATCTTTGTTGTAGTTTCCTACAAGGCTTTCGTAAGATAACACCGATTGCTGCATTCACATTGACTTAAGTTGCTCAAACATACAATGAAGTTTCCTACAAGGCTTTCGTAAAATCTTGTTCTATTTCTACTTATTAAGCATATTTCCTCATGTTCCTTAAGAAACTAAGGCACACAAGGGCACTTGAGTAAAGGATGGGTAATGCCTTATCCACTGACATTCATGGACGGGTAATCTGATATTCTCCATCAGAGTCATGTGGCTTTTTGTTATGTTTTTGTTTTGGCCGTAAGCTTTTGTTCTGGTTATGTGCATTTTGTTGAATATTTGCAGAAAATGTTCTGCAATTTCCCAGCGCCTATTCAAAACATCCTTCCTTAGTCCACGTATATGTGAATTGTGAACTCCAATCAACCTTTGAAATCTTCAATTACAGTTTACTTCCCAATCATTCAGATTTCTCAGAAAGACACCACTTCAACTTAGCAATGTTCCGTCTATATCCATACAATTATGTTATGATACATCCTTGCTAGCCACCTAAGGAAACAAACCTGGAAAGAATCCTTAAGAGCATCTCCATGCCACTGGCCATACCAAAACATTCTCGTTTCCCTTCCCCCTCCTTTAAAAGAGAGACACTTTACCTGTTTCTACTATCTTTGCATAAATCCCACCCATAATAGCATCAAATAGGATAAGTAGTCCCAATAGATGAAGGTTGAGAAGCTCATATGGGAATTTTTATGGCAAGGCCAAGGAGAGGGGAAATAAGTGCAGTTGGTGAAGTGGGAGTTAGTGTCAAAATCTAGGGGTAAAGTAGGTTTAGTGGTTGGAAATTTGGTTAAGAGGAATGTGGAGCCATCTCTCTCCAATATGTACAAGCCTAAGTGCTTAGTTCAGCTTTATGCAGAACTGATTTTAACTAAAAACATACAAAATACCTGAATTCATTTGGATTAGTTAGGTTGCCCAATCTGTAAAAACTTTCGAACACCTCTAACCAATTTGTTCCCTTTTATAAATGAAGGTTCATAAAATCCTTAAGACTGAGGTTCAGAGATGCATTTCATTGGCATATTCAATTCTTCGGAAAGAAAAAAAATCTGCCTTGTATGAGTGATACTGCATGAGTACTTATTGCAACTCTGAACTTAAGTTGATGGAGCTGGGAATTGGGGTTCATATCCTGTGAGTCTGATTACGTTGTTGGAGTTTGATAATTCTTGTTCCTTCCTAGCACGCTTATCTAATCTGCACTTGTTTGCAATCTAGGATGCGGCTAGATGTACAAGCCTTCTTTTAGAAAATGTCAGAGCTTCTTGTATTGCTGTAGGCTTTTAGCAAATTCATAATGAAAATGCAATTTTGCTGTTTTCCTCCATAGATGATGATTATGTTGACAAAAATGAAAAAAAGATTTTAACCATTAACATTTCAGTGTTTATGTGAAACAGTGTATTTATCTATTCATTTGATAGTTTTGATGTACTTTCACTGATGATAAATTACTGGAATACCTGCAGTTTCTTGACACTGATGAAAAAAACAAGCAGAGCTATCAAAAGTTGACACTGATGAAGAGCATACCACTCAAGGATAACACCGTACAACGAACAATGTTAGCACAAAGGGTTTTTTGTCCGACTCTTCCAAACTTAAAAGCAATTCATTAGGACAATATAGAGATTAGAAGATCAAGAGCATACCATCAAGGAGACACAGAAAAAGAGACAATGTCAGCAAAGAGGTTGCTTTGTCTATGCCTTCCAAATTTGGGTTTGCTTCCAGATTAGAAACGAGATTGTTTACTGACCTGTGTAGAGATAATGGATGACTTATGAAATGCACACAGTTACTATCATAGTAGCTGGCTGCACGTATGATTGAGATAATCTCTGATGACCTGTAGAGCCTTTCCCTTCTTATCTTACCTGAGTGAGCTTGAGTATCATACATTACTAATAGGAAAAACTGAGATGGGAGCTATAGCTTTGTAATGTTTGACCCTCAAGCATGGAATCATATGGGACATAAGTAATACCTTAAAAAAAAAAGGGCTTCTTAGATCTAGGTCCACAACGATTAGCTATCATTGGGTTTAGTCCTCGCAGTTTTAGTTTTAGATGCAGGTCCTTACATTTATTACTTTTTTGTTGTGTCAATTTTACCCTTTGAGGTAAATAAGGAAAACACATTGAAAATCTAAATTTAATACATTATTTCCTTGTAATTGAATTCCATAATTTAAATTTTGAATTATTTCCTTCATAATATTCCTAATATATGGACAAAATACAATTTAATCAATACAAAGTAAAGACCCACAAATTATACCAATACAAGCACCCACATTAAATTATATACCTAACATACAAGTAAATAGTGTTATTATTAGTAACGAAAAATACTTAGTGATAAATCATGTTACCTATAAGTTAGGAACATAAATTAGAAAACTACCTATAAGTCAGATAAAAAAATAGAAAACTACCTATATCTCCGGTACATAAAAAAGATAAATGGTAAATCGTATGTTACCTATAACTTAGATTCATAAACAAAAAGGCAAAAAAGTGTGGTACCTATATCTCATGTATGTCAAAACACAAGTCAATTAATAACTTTTTTTTTGTTAAAGGAATATGTTACCTATAATTTAGATATATATATGAAGAAAAATATATCAAAAAATGTATTACGTACCTATGTCTCCGGTATACTATACATAAAAGAACAACTAAAAAGAACAAAATAACTGAACCTGATTAAAAGTTGAGCATATATTCAACATAAAATAATAATAATAAGATTACCTCATTAAGAGTTGTTGGATGAGGAAAGAAATATAATATTGGCTAATTATCTCATTAAGATAAGTAATCGAAGATAATGGGCAAGGGTAAATTAGATAAGGAAAGAAATATAATATTGGCTAATTATCTCATTAAGGTAAGTAATCTAAGATAATGGGCAATATTGGAACAAAAAATGATTTTAAATATATAAAATAAAAAGATTACATCAGACAATATTCAAAAAGGAATGTAATCCTATGTGGCACAAAAGTCAAAGGACTTGTATCAAAGTCACCAAATCCGAGGATTAAACCCAACTTCTAGATGAGAATTTGGATCTATATCAACTTTTCTAAAAAAAAAATTCTTTTGTGGCTAGGTCAATTTATGAGGGGTGCCAGTTGGGTTTGAACTTGCGCGGGGCCCAACCAGTCATCGATGCATCACCAAACTAATCCTCTAGGGATCATGATATAGGTTACTCAATTGTTCAGTTGCCTCTCAAGTTACCTAAAAGAATGCAGTAACAAAGATGTAGACATGTTTGTATCTGTAGCCAAATTCATTTGTAATTTTTTCAGGTCACCTGATAATATTCATGTTACGTTTGCCGCTTGAAGATTTCCTTGTTTTTCTTACTTCACTTGTATTTTTAACACTTTTGCATGATAGAAATTCAAAACAGTTGACATTATTTTGTAAAATAGGTGAATGGTTCAGAAAGCATTGATGAGGAAGATCAGGCATCTCAAGTCTCACAGTTCCTGGAAGGATATAAGGAAGGAAGAATAATAAAGGAAAGAATCGGTGGTCCATCGTTTATGGGCTTTATGTCTTCTGTCTTCTCGCTCAACTGCTCAGCTCCTCTCAATCTTAACGGTGGTTGACATGTTTAATAAACAATACCCTTAAAAATTTAAGATATTATGAAATAAATATCATTACAACCTAGAATTGTCCACTGCAAATAAATATCGCGATGATAATTTTACTGCGATATTTTTCATAAATGAGACATGTTATTGATCCCAAGGCAATACGTAAGCTTTTAGACTCAAATTATTATAATAAAATAATAATAATATACCCTTTATTTGTATGTGACTTATTTATTCTAAGTTTTAGTGTTACAGTTTTACACTTTTTATAAGGAAACGCAGCATGGACATATATCACTTTTGAGAAAGCAGCAACATTTTGGGATTTAGCCTCTTATGAATTTAAGGATTTTGGAGAAAATAATTAGTGATGTTATATTCTCACACGCCCTCGCATGTTTGATGAATTTTCAAGCATAACACGTGGACAATACCTATTTGGTGACGTGGAGCACGTGTATGAGACATTGCTTTAGGGTTTAGAGTTCAGACCCACGTCAAACCCTAAAATCATAAACTCTAAAGGAAGTTGAGGTCCCACCCCAAAACTAATGGGAGGAGTACTCCAACTCCTTATAAGCCCTTGTTAGGTTTTTTAACTTTTCAATGTGGGACATTTTCACCTTTACATTCTCACATTCTTCCTTAATCGATTGTGAATTAAAACCCTATTTTAATTCTCCCTATTATGAGGACATAGTTATGATATATCCTCAGGGCTTCCACAAACCGTGAGTGACATCTTGCAACATGTCACGATTATCTATACCAATGTAGAATGTGGTGGAGAACCTATTCAGTTGCAATTACAATGTAATACAGTCATTCTCTAACTCAATGTTCGTGGTTACATCATTAGCGTACGGAAAACATGTCAAGCCCCTAATGTGAACTCCAATCTTATATGACACATACAAGTATGATTGGAATTACCATTCTCATTCATAACTAGTGCTTCGGCCGAAGACTCTTGAATCATATCATCATAGCATTCTCCCTCATTACTGAGGGTAGAGATCTCTTGTTATACACTCACTTACCAATTTAGCTTTGTATCGGTCAATAGAACCGTCAGCCTTATGCTTCAAAGTAAACACCCATATGCACCCAATAACTTTCTTCCTTCTTGGTAAAGGGACTAAATCTCAAGTTTCATTCTTGTTAAAAGCTTCCACTTCAACATTCATGGCATCCACCCATTTGAGGTCAAAAATAGCATCATGCAGATTAGTTGTCACACATACACTAGATAATTGACACAAATATGATGCATATGACTTTGATAAACGATAAGTTGACATATAGTGGCTAATATGATATTTAGACTTAGCATGTATATCATGTGAGTATTGTACTTTAAGTTTCCCAAAAGTGGTACGTGGGGGTTACTGAGTGAGTATTGTACTTTAGGTTTTCCAAATCGCTTCATAGACGCCGCATTTGATGATGAGAACATGGTAAGTCTTCTTAATATTTGAAAATTCCCTTCCTTAAGAAATGTAGAATGTCACCATGAGTACTCCCAAATAAGCCCTGTATCTTCCTAACTTTCTTATTGAAATTGAGGCACACAAGTTTTATAATTTGTATGATTTTCAAGTGTTGTTTGTATTGGTAGGTCCATTGAATAGTCGAACTGGGCTGTTTTATGGAATTTGGATTGCATAGGATTTTCCTATATTTTGGGATTTATGTTTCTTAAATGTGAAGCTCCCTGTACCTTTTTGGTCTTAAATGTAGAAAATGTTACTTGTGTGAAGGAGATGTGAAGCGTACGTTACTGCTTATGCTGACACGTGTTTGCTACCTACATAAGTGAAGAGTGCACCAGAATGAGACATGTGGGGCTTTGGGACAGGTGGTGGTCTCTGCGTGGCTCTCTCATTTGAGTCATCTCATCACCAAATCATTGAAGTAGATTTCCTATTGAAATTTGTTAACTTTGTAATAGATTTGGGTCATCATCTTACCAAATAATTGGAGTATTTTCTTATTGAAAATTTTAACCTTGTAATTGACAGGATCAGATTAGCCAAGAGGTTAATGGAAAGTTTTTTAAATTATTTTCTCTTGTATGATTTATTTCCTTGTGCCTCTGCCTCAATCTTCTACTCCATCTCTTCCTCAGGTTTCAAGGTTGCATCTGGACTTCTTTGATTCTGAGCACAGAACCAAAACCCAGTCGGTTACAACCACAACCCAGAAAACGGGATGGAGTTTTGGCAAGTGATGTTGTTTTAACCGGCATTGGGGTGTTGGTCTACTTAAAGCGCACTAACTGTTAACTATTGATATGATTGTAAACAGTTAATGAGTTAGGTGTGCAAGGCACGTGAGTTGTTAGTAGTGAGTTAGACGGCTGTATAAAGTGTAATAGTGCTGTAGCTTAAAAGATTAAGAAATACAGAAATCAAGATTGCAATTTCTCTCTGCTTCATCATGGCTTCTTCTTCCTCCATCAACATTGATGGCTTGCTCAGTATGGTTACCATTCGTCTCAGTGACAACAATTTCTTGAAATAGTCATCAAATCCCCCTCAAAAATCCCGATTTGTTTCCAAATTATAGAAATGAGGATCCGGATTATCGATATTTTCCTTCATGACTTTGTCCCATTCTAGATGAACCCCTGTCTTCTTCACTTTCACAAAATCAACATCATCAGTCCTTACAAAAATGGAGACTCGGTCCCCGCCTTGCAAACAGAGCACATCGTTTGACAATTGTCCCTGCCAAAGATAATCGGCGCCTTGCAAACCCAGTCGGATACTGTCTCTGTATCCGTATCTTCTTTTTAAGGAGGCAAATGCTATCTTGGTGTGCAAAGCAGTTCGTTTGGTAAGATTTCTAACGATAATGCCAATAGGACCTTCAGAACCTACAGAATGTACAAATTTTAGCCTGTCTGAAGAGTAAACCAAGCATATAGTCAACCCTTTTAAATCACGACCCATGATTTTTTGAGGAACTTCAAAGAAGATGATATTGTCCACATCATCGACCAACTCGAACCACTCAGGAATATCATAAATTCCATTCAAATAAATTCCACCAAATCCGCAAGAAGTCCATCTCTGCACACCAGAAGCAACACATTCTTATACATGCATGCATATATCATTATATATATGGGCCGCATCTGCAGCTGTACCTCTGTGTTTGTGTGTGTGTGTGTGTATGAGAGAGAGAGAGAGAGAGACCTGTAGGATGTTGTTCCTAAAATCGGCAGTCAGATTGGTGCCGCGTTCCATATGAATCCTTGTCATGGAGTTTAATGACTTATCCAAGCCTGGAACCTCAGTGAGTTTGAACGAATCACTTAGATACAATTCTCTCATATTCCACATTTTTGAAAAATCTGGAATTGTTTCCAATTTTGGGCAGCCATTTGCTTTCAGAACATACAAATTGGTTGGTAAATCTGGGATTGCATGAAGTTTTCTGCAGCCTGCAAGACATAACTCTATTAAAGAGTTTAAGCCATGTAACGAAAGGGGTAAAAGATGGAATTTCAAAATTCTCACCAGATAGAGATAAAATTCTCAACTTCTTCAATTTTACTATGGAAGATGGAATTTGTCTGATGCGCGTGTTATCTGCTTCCAAAATTGTCAATGATACCATGTCCCCTAAGCCATCAGCCAAGTCTTCAAAACTTGAACAACCATTAAGTAGAAGAGTTTCAATAGACTTGGATTTATAGAAATTCAGTGGGAGATCCTCTAGCATGAAGCAGCCTTGAAGATTTACCAAAGAAAGTCCTCCAAGATACCCGATGGATGAGTGAACCTTAATCAACTCCTTACAACCTTTCAATATCAACTTCTTGAGATTTGGGAATTTTGAAAAGTCTGGTGATTTTGTTATGTGATTATCATATTCGACATGAATGATGTCATCATCATTGACCAGATATGGGCGTCGTTCATACGCACAAAGATGGTAATCAATCATATTTTCGTTCATAAATTTGTCCCATACCAGACTAACACCTGTTTTCTTCACCTTCACATTCTCCCAACCATATTTCTCCTCCACTATTATTTCAATCAAGACTTTATCACCGTCTTGCAATTTGAGCTCGTCATTTGATAACTGTACCTGCCAAAGATAATAACTGTCCTTCTCACCCTTAGTTGGAGGATTGGATATGATCCTGGCATCAAGCTCAGTACCCTCGGTCATATTTTTAATGAGAATGCTAAAGCTAGTG
Organism: Prunus avium; assembly: GCF_965620075.1. NCBI lineage: Eukaryota > Viridiplantae > Streptophyta > Magnoliopsida > Rosales > Rosaceae > Prunus > Prunus avium. The sequence continues at coordinate 59,860,155 of NC_142284.1, read as the reverse complement.
CAACTACGGAAGAATGAGTCTGAAGAGTAAACGAAGGACAAAGTTAACCCTTTCAAATTACGACCAACACTTTGAGGCCCAGTGAAATACACAATATCATCGTCATGGACATAATGGAACCAATCAGGAATATCATTTGCACTGAGAAAAATGCCACCATATCCGCAAGAAGTCCATCCCTATACCATGTAGAGCCAAATTTCTATAAGAAATACATTCTTATGCATGCATGTGTACATTCTAATGCGTTGCATGTGATAGAAAGAGAAACCTGTATGTGTGTGTTTGAGAGAGAGAGAGAGAGAGAGAGAGAGAGAGAGAGAGAGAGAAGGATTGACCTGTAGGATGTTCTTCCTAAAATCGGCAGTGAGATTAGTGCAGTTTTCCATATGAATCCTTGTCATGGAGTTTAATGACTTGTCCAGGCCTAGAATCTCAGTGAGTTTGCCCGAATCATTTAGATGCAATTCTCTTATAATTGACATTTCTGAAAAATCTGGCATTTTTTCCAATGCAAAGCAGCCATCTGCTCGTAAGACTTTCAAATTTGTTGGTAAATCTGGAATTGCACAAAGATTTCTGCACTTATTTAAAGACAAATCATGAAGCTGTGAAAGACGACTGAGGCTTGGTAGGCTGCAAAAGTCATTGCGTGAAAGATCTAAATTTTCTAAGGAATTTAGGCTACAGAGATCCTTGGGGAATGCATCATCAGTTAAACTCCAATCTGCAAGAGCGAATTCTCTTAAAGAGCTTAAACTTTGCAATGGAGGCAAAAGATTTGTTGATGGCGACCCTTTCTCATAACATAAAGATAAAGCTTTCAGTTTCTTCAATTTTAATATGGAAGATGGTAGTTGTCTTATGGCTGTGTAATCCGCTTTCAGAGTTGTCAATGATACCATGTCCCCTAAGCCCTCAGCCAACTTTTCAAAACTTGAACAACCATTAAGTAAAAGAGTTTCAATAGACTTGGATTTATAGAAATTCAGTGGGAGATCCTTTAGCATTTGGCATTCTTTAAGATTTACCAAAGAAAGTCTCCAAAGATCCCCGATGGATGGGTGAACCTCAGACAAACTCTTACAGCCTTCCAATATCAATTCCTCGAGATTTGGGAGTTTTGAAAAGTCTGGTGATTTTGTTAGCCAATAGGAACGACTGAGATTAAGGATTTTCAAATTCTGATGCAACTGTTACACAAAAACAAAATTAGAATGGAAATTAAAATCCAAAAGGAAGGTCTCTGATACAGAAATTAAACCAAAATGAAGAGAAGGTGAACAATAATATATGTATAGAACCAGAAGGAAAGAACCAACAACAACTAGGTTGAGATTATTATACCTTGCAATCCTTCCAAACTATTTTGAGGAAGCTATACTGCAG